>NC_143137.1:75819166-76122196 GCF_059928025.1 Delphinapterus leucas
GCCTCTCCCGTTGCGGAGCACAGGCTCCGGACACGCAGGCTCAGCGGCCATGGCTCACGGGCCCAGCCGCTCCGCGGCATGTGGGATCCTCCCGGACCGGGGCACAAACCCGCGTCCCCTGCATCGGCAGGCGGACTCTCAACCACTGCACCACCAGGGAAGCCCCAACCAAGTATTTTATTAAAATAAAAGCTACACTGAAATGTTTGCCTTTTCTTGTTGGGGGAGTGGGGATAAATTAGGAGGTTGGGATTAACATACACGCACTACTATATATAAAATAGATAACCAACAAGGACCTACTGTATAGCACAGGGAACTCTTCTCAATATTCTGTAATAACCAATATGGGGAAAAGAATCTAAAAAAAGTACATATATATATATGAATCACTGTGCTGTATACCTGAAACTAATACAACATTGTAAATCAACTATAATTAAAAAAAAGATTTGGTTTTAGGATAAAAAAAATTTGGCTTTTCTCTACTGATTATTTGGCTGATATTGTTATACAGCCCAGAGAGCTTCTGGATTTTCTCGCTGAAAAATAATAATAATTTTTGGATACTTTTCCAGTATTCTTCTTTATAATGGTTGGTCTGGGCAGTAGCCCTTTGAGATCCATACAGGTAAAAAGTTATTGGGCTATATGATCTCTAAAGTCATTTTAGCCTGAAAGTTTTGGTTTTCTGAAAAAAAAAAATGCCTCAGGATAAGAATTTTACGAGAAGCTCATAGAGGAAAGAAAAATCTCTGGGCCAGAGAGCTCTTAATTAATAAAAGTTGATTGGAGGAAAAGAAAAGTTGATTGGAGGGAGTCTAAAGAACATATCTTTATTTCATTCTTTGGTGAGTAGAGATCATCTCTGTCAGAGGACTTGAATGCTCCATTTTTTAATTTACTGGTGCACTTTGACACCACCAAAGCACAAATAAAAGGTACTTGGTGCAAGAGTTGGTTTCTGATGACTGAAATTATATATATATATATATATATATACACACACACACACACACACACTGAGAGAGAGAGAGAGAATATTGTACACATAAACATAAAGGACTCAGTTTTGACCTTGAACATAATTTTTACTTTCTGAGCTGAATAAATGTGATGGTAGACCTAGAAGCCACCATTGCCAAAGAATGTCTGTCCAAATTCTCTTGGTCCCTTACCTCTAGAATTGAGAAAACTGGTAGTAGCAATGAGTAGAAAACACATATTTAGTTAGACTTGAAAATTTGTCTTGATTTGGTTGTGATACACACTATTGACATTTCCTGCCTAGGTCATCTGCAATGAGAGATCTTCTGAGACTGATGTGGAGAAAAATCCTCACCCAGCTATCAATATTTAATATTCTGTTTTATCTTTGAAAATATGGAGCAGAAGCAATATCATAACTGATTAGAAATTTATCTGTACACTTATTCCAGTTGACATAAAGTGGAAGCTGTCGAGTTTCTCTGCTGCATGTTTTGCTACATCTCTGCATCTCTGTATGACTTCCTACTTTCTCTCTTACTCCTAAATGTAGCCTTCCGTGGGGTGCTGTGCTTGGTTGTCATTTCCTCCCTACCTGCCATCCTGTCCTCACAGGTGAGAAGAGATGGCTTTTTTCTTTCTTGAATTTAGCTGTGACCTCTAAGATGTGAGACTCCTACATCTTAAGACCTAACTCTGTCTAGAATTGGAGGGCCACAGTTTGAATACTTACTGGACATCTTCAGTAGAATGTCCCAGGTACCACAGAATAAAGATCTTCAGAACGGAACTAATAATCTGCTCACATCTGCCCAGATCTCATCTTTTTGCTGACTTCTTGTGTCCCACCATGGCATCACCCTTGTCCTGATGCTTAAACTCAAGGTCTTGGTCTTTTTTTTCAATTGTTACTCTTCCTACTTCTGTTCCATCGGTTGCTAGAGCCTGTAACTTCTCACTCTCTAAATCTTATGGGTACTTTCCTTCTTTCCTATTCTCATTTCCACCCTCTTTCCTTACTTAATTGCAGTTGCTCCATCTGTCAGTCTCCCCTGTTCCAGTTAAACTTACACATTTCTGGTAGCTAAGTCATCCTAGACCAAACCTCTACTCTTGTCCTTTTCTGCTCAAAACCAGGGAATGCTTACTAGTTTTTGTACACCATACCTGTGGGGCCTAGATTATCTTTCAACCATATATCCACCTCCTTCCATCCACACAACACACCCACACCCCTGCCAAAGTGGCTTATTCATTCTTAAAACATGTGCTGAACTTTCGTCTATGTTGTTCCCTTTGCCAGAAAAACTTTTGTTCCTCTTTCCTGCACCTGTCAAAATCACACTCATCTGACCCAGGCTGTCTCACGTTACACTGTAACTTTTGAAATAACTACAAGATTTATAGTGTGCCTCCCTATTGATCGAGCCATCTTGATTATGAAAACTTACCCTGCAAAAATATTCACCGTATTTAATATATATGTACAGGTTTAATGCAGCATTGCTTGTAAAAGTAAGCTATTGGAAGCAACTGAAATAGATGCAACTTAGAAAAAATAAAGATATACATATATACACACATACTGACATGGAAAATCGGCCAGAGTGTGGACTGTGATTCTGCCTTTTAAAATAAGCATGTATGTGTATATGTGTATGTGTATACTTGCATACAGAAAAGAAAATCTGAAAAAAATTCACCCCAGAATAATGAACAGTGGCTAGTGCGTGCGTGTGTGTGTGTGTGTGTATTTAGGCGAGGGTGTTAAAGTTTTAATGTACCTTGTCCCAAAACGTTAACATTTGCTAATAATGCATGATGAGCTGACTGGTATTTATGACATTTTTCTTTGTATTTTCCCTCTCTCTCTATATTTTAGCAATTCTTTTATTTATATTTATTTATTTAGTTGCGGCTCCCTGGCTCCTTAGTTGAGGCAGGTGGGCTCCTTAGTTGTGGCTCACCAGCTCCATAGTTTTGGCAGGTGGGCTCCTTAGTTGAGGCTCGCTGGCTCCTTAGTTGTGGCTCACAGGCTCCTTAGCTGTGGCATGTGAACTCTTAGTTGTGGCATGCATGTGGGATCTAGTTCCCTGACCAGGGATTGAACCTGGGCCCCCTGCGTTGGGAGCTCAGAGTCTTAACCGCTGCACCACCAGGGAAGTCCCTGTAATTTATATTTTTAAAATAAAAATAAAAACTGGAGAAATGCAGTGTTCTATTTGAAATAGTAAGTGCTTTAGTGTCAAGTCTGCACTGATATTTATCAGGACAAAGCGCCTAGAAAAGATTTTTCTCTATGTCATCTTGCAGTGCTATTGCATAAACTATTTTAATCCAGGGACACTAGTATTTCTGCTGACAGACTCCTTAATCAGTGTGGCTTTCTTCTTGCAAATAAGCTTCAATGAATTTAGTGTGTGTGTGGTTGCACACAGCTGGTAGTAAAAGATTTGAATGCATGCCGTGGTGCTTACACATAATTGAAATTAAATCAGTTTGACCTATTTTTGTGTAAATTGTTAAGTGACACAAGTTTGATTCATTTTTAATGGAAAACAAAGAGACATAACGGTATATGCTTTGTGATGATCTAGGTTTTCTGGACAGTACATATTTCGGCAAAAAGCTGGAGGAGGAAATGACCACGTAAGTAGATGTTTTCCTTACTATTGCTAAGCATTTCAGTCTCAGTCCAGTTGTAGCAATGTTTAAAATTTTGCGTTATTATAATAAAGATACAAAGTTTTGAGGAGAGCAACATCATTGTTTCTAGGAGGATACAATGTAGGATATTTTTTTAAAGAAAATAATTTGCTGCATAAGATGTGCTAAAGTGAAGGTTAAGCCTGGATTGGACTGATGTATGCATTGGTAAATATAGAATATCATCTCTAGGGAAATTAGAGGAGTTCAAAGTGGCCTTATTTAAAATGCAGTTAAATTAGGAATCACATTGTTTGCAATGGCTTTGTAATTATTAGTTTGATTCCTGGATATTTTTAGTCATGATATCATGAGATCAGTCAACAGGATTTTTTTTTTGTAACACAGCATCTAATTCTAATATATGAAACAAGGCGTCCCAGAATAAATATAGTCCTTTTAACCTTAAGTCACCTTGGGGAGACTTTCATTAATGATTTACTTATCTTGAAGTTTGCTCTTAGAACAGCTTATAAAACATGTCCAAAGGTATTGCTTGGTGATTCAGAAGATGATTCCACATTATCCTATAAATGGTTCTGTAGATTTGAGGAAAATGGAGATATTTGACCATATTTTGAAAGATGAGAATTACCTCCTAATACTCCTATAGAGAGGCATTTTTAAAATATTGATGAAAAACAGAATGTCTTGTAATCATTTTATAAATGTTTAAACACAGGTGTGTTTTGAGTAAACACAGACTGACGGCCTACAATACATTAATTCATTGTCAAAGCATGCATTCTACTTCTTAAATGAGGTTTCTTTTTAACTGTCTCGCTATATCATTAACACTTGGATAATAATTCAATATTGTTATCTATTAACTAAAATTTAGTATTCTAATTACATCTTCCCTGATAAATACTTTGTAAATTACCAGGTATAGCTTGGGGAAGATATGTTTACACCAGGTTGCAAACATTGACATCAGCAACTATATGGTTATCACACTGCCATTTTTTAAAATTTAATTTTATTTATCTATTTTTTAACATCTTTATTGGAGTATAATTGCTTTACAATGGTGTGTTAGTTTCTGCTTTATAACAAAGTGAATCAGTTATACGTATAAATATGTTCCCATATCTCTTCCCTCTTGCGTCTCCCTCCCTCCCACCCTTCCTATCCGACGCCTCTAGGTGGTCACACAGCACCGAGCTGATCTCCCTGTGCTATGCAGCTGCTTCCCACTAGCTATCTGTTTTACGGTTGGTAGTGTATATATGTCCATGCCACTCTCTCACTTCGTCCCATCTTACCCTTCCCTTTCCCCTTCCCCATGTCCTCAAGTCCATTCTCTAGTAGGTCTGTGTCTTTATTCCCGTCTTGCCCCTAGGTTCTTCATGACCTTTTTTTCTTTTTTTTTTTTCTTAGATTCCATATATATGTGTTAGCATACGGTATTTGTTTTTCTCTTTCTGACTTACTTCCCTCTGTATGACAGACTCTAGGTCCATCCACCTCACTACAAATAACTCAATTTCGTTTCTTTTTCACAATGCCATTCTTATAGCTTCTGCATGGTTTATAGAAGCATTTTTCTTTGAGGGTGGCAAGTAGTGAACTTTTAAAAACTTTTAAATCCTGTATTTCATTTTAGCATGTTTGTCTTTACCTAAAATGTAAGTGCTTAGTGAAGCACATGAGTTGCTTGCTTTTTTCAGCATGAAGACTCAGATGAGGAAACACAAATTTAGCATTTCTAGATGGTCAAGGGTCTGGATTTAGAAGATGCTCATGTTCTTTATTTTTAGAATTTAAACTGGAAGGACTGCTACTTGATTCATTAAGCATTTCAGGATAACTTATGATGGCCAGTTGGGCAGATGATATAAAAATACTTTTCATTTTCAATTGTCTCGTGGCATCTAAGCTCTGCCAGATGAATAACCCAAAAGATCAGGGGACCATTTCCATCTCTTGGTTCCACTTTCTGGCAAATTCTGTCACTTGTTTCCACTCTCCAGTGTGCAGAAACCACCCCAAGTGCTCATCAGCTGATACGGAGGTAGTCCAACTACGCAGGATGACAGTGGTAGATTACCTGATGCTGTGATGCTTCAAGGCACCACACAAGCCTTTCACAATAACCGGCATTCTCTGGGTGCTAACTCTGTGCTGGGCATGGGCCCAAGTGTATTCATACGTTACTGTGTAACAGTTTTTTTTTTTTTAATGGCCGTGCCTCGCGGCATGCGGGATCTTAGTTCCCCAGACAGGGATCGAACCCACGCCCCCTGCAGTGGAAGCGTGGCGTCTTAACTGCTGGACTGCCAGGGAAGTCCCACTGTGTTATAGTTCTTCTCTCCATTTTACCGATCAGAAAACTGAGGCTTAGAAAGGTTAAGCAAGGCTACACAGCAGTTAAGTGAAGAGCGGGGCTTTGAGCCAAAACAGAAACCACAGTCTTTTTTTTTTTTTTTTTTTGCGTTACCCGGCCCCTCACTGTTGTGGCCTCTCCCATAGCGGAGCACAGGCTCCGGACGCGCAGGCTCAGCGGCCATGGCTCACGGGTCCAGCCGCTCCGGGGCATGTGGGATCCTCCCGGACCGGGGCACGAACCCGTGTCCCCTGCATCGGCAGGCGGACTCCCAACCACTGCGCCACCAGGGAAGCCCTAGAAACCACACTCTTAAGCATGACACTGTAACAGGGCAGCCACAGTTGGATGCCGACCATCAACTCTGCTTGTGAAGGCGGTCAAGATAGCCAGACAACCAGAAAAGGCAGGATGAGTGGTCTGTTGTGGGAAGGTGCATTGATGAGAAAGCAGAGCATGTGCAGTTTTCTTGTCGTTTTTCAGGTACGCCTATTATTACAGTGGAATTGGGGCTGGCGTGCTTGTCGCCGCTTACATCCAGGTTTCATTCTGGTGCCTGGCAGCAGGAAGACAAGTATACAAAATTAGAAAACAGTTTTTTCATGCTATCATGCGGCAGGAGATAGGCTGGTTTGACGTGCATGACACTGGGGAGCTTAACACCCGGCTCACAGAGTAAGTACCTGGGTTTATGTCGAACTCCGATGTGCTTCTGACTCTTACAAAATGAAAGAGAAGTCATCAGATCTGTTAGGAGACATTAGTGCATCACTCAGAAGTAATTATGAAACGAAATTCCTTCTGAGCCGCAGTCGTGTCTCACGCATCTTTTCATTCCCAGAACCCTGGCAGCGTATGAGGGGACTTGCATGACTAGCAATGAATGAGGTGTTGGGCTTGCCAGACTCGAGAAAATCCTCTGGGAGTGTGCATTAGAGCAGCAACATGATGCTTGCTGGGGACATGACTGTGCAAGATCCTAGATGTAAACTAATTTACCCCACACTGAAGCAAACAAAAAAACCAGCTAGAATCAGGAGAAAAGTTCTGTGTTCACAATTCTGATGTTTATTTCTAACACTGTCTCTTCTTTTAGTGACGTCTCCAAAATTAATGAAGGAATTGGTGACAAAATTGGAATATTCTTTCAGTCAATGGCAACATTCTTCACCGGTTTTACAGTAGGATTTACACAAGGTTGGAAGTTAACCCTTGTGATTTTAGCCGTCAGTCCTGTTCTTGGTCTGTCAGCTGCTATCTGGGCAAAGGTAGGTGAAGCCTGTGAATCCAGATTTTAAACTGTCTCCACTCCTGAAACACCCCATAACTCCATGCAGCGGAAGGCTGTTTTTCTCACTTGATGACTCTGACTCTATATTTGATACTTGGTTTCGAACCTTCTCTTCACGATCAGTGGGAATAAGCAGGTGCAATCTCAGTGAGTCTTATACCTACCAAGGACTCTGTGCTGTCCTTGCCCTGCAGTTATTTGGGGAAGGGATGAGAAAGAAAGAAGTAGCTGTCCCATCTCATCCTCTGCCTTCATGTAAAAGGCATGCTCAGCTTTTGGCGAGCTGTGTTCCCTGGTAGGCAGTTCCATATTCATAAGTAGGGATTCAGGAAGAGCTTCAAGTTCAATGAACAACACATAGGTCCCATTCAATAACCATTATTGATTTGAATGTTTTTGTAGATTTAATTTAATTTGGTAATTGATTGAACAGTTTTGTCAGCGTTATAAATGACTGTTTATACATACTTAAATCCCTTTGTGTGAAAACAGTTTTTTAAAAAGAGGTATCTTCTAGTCCCATATGCATGTCAATCCAAAGTCTACAGTTCTTTCTCCCAGTCACAAAGGCAGAGCAGTACAAACGACCCTCCCCACCTCCATACACAGGTCTTTCTCTTTCAAGACTGCGTGTGGTGTTCATTTTAAACTGATTTCATGTAAGAGTGGGTGGCAGTGGAGAGATTGGCCCAGTACATAATTTCTTAGAGAAGAAGAAAAATTAGAGAAAGCATTACACATTTATGTGGCAAAAGGTCATAAAATAACAGAGGGCCAACCAAAGCCAAGCCTAACACAAAATAAATCAGGCTGTAAGTATTAAGAAATTTTAAAAACTTAACCCTGTAGGGTGGATATTGTTTTGTTATTGTAAACAATAACTGCCGTGTTTTTAGTATCTACTGTGTCAGGCAAATACATATTTTTCTTTTAAAAAAAACTTATTTTATTGAGGTACAGTTAATTTACAATGTGTTAATTTCTGCTGTACAGCAAAGTGATTCAGTTATACATCTATATACATTCTTTTTCATATTTTTCATTATGGTTTATCACAGGATATTGAATATAGTTTCCTGTGTCATACAATAGGACCTTGTTATCCAGATCCCACTTTTTTTTTTTTTTTTTTTTTGCGGTACGCGGGCCTCTCACTGCTGTGGCCTCTCCCGTTGTGGAGCACAGGCTCCGGACGCACAGGCTCAGCGGCCATGGCTCACGGGCCCAGCTGCTCCATGGCATGTGGGATCTTCCTGGACCGGGGCACAAACCCGTGTCCCCTGAATCGGCAGGCGGACTCTCAACCACTGCGCCACCAGGGAAGCCCAGATCCCACTTTTTAGGTTAAAAAATCCCAGGGAATTTCAGAGAATAAAATAACAACATATTTTAATCTCCCCCAGAATTAGCAGATGTTATGCCTTTTGCAGTATTTAACTGTAATATTTTCTATATATGAAGAAGGAGGTTGTAGAATATTACAGAATATTTTCCCCTCACTCTATCATATTATCTTTTCTTCTTCCTCAAAGGCATGAAATACATATTTTTCTGAAGTATAGATATTATCTCATTTAATGGAGGAAGAAATTGAAGTTCTGAGAACTCTGTTATTTGTTGCTGAGACTAACACAGTGTTTAAGTGGTGTTCTTGGTGGCTAAATTGTATCTCTGCATTAGTCTGTTGAAATATTTGGCAAAAGCTTTTGTGTTAATTGGTTTTCTTGTTTACTAGGATATTAAGCAAGTCAGATGGCAGATGCTTCATATCAGTATTTGTTGAAAAACTGTTTTAAAATATATTCACGTTTGTTCTAGTTAAGTTACGGGAAAAAGCAGTAAGTTAATCTCTTAATAAGTAATTGTGCATTGCTTCAGATACTATTTCTTTAATAAATGGAGCCCTAGACTTATTGCTGGAGACCTAAGTTCACTCTGCCACAAGCTTTTGGTATGGTTTCAAACAAAGTTCTTAAGTTACCTGGTTGTCAACCATATTAAAAAAGAAATGTGGCCCAGTTTAGGAAGCTCCTGTGAGCCTGAGGCTCTCTTCTCTAACCCAGAGGCACCAGTGCAAGAATGTAGAACAGGAAGGGACTTAGTCCCAGCAAGCTTCCTAGTCCAGGAAGCCTCTTTTGATCTCTACATGCAACTTTCTAACCCCACCCAGAGACACTGGGTCAGCTAGAGGGCACAGGGAGGGGAAGCTACCATATCCTGCCCCTACAAGAGATACCTGGTGGTCTGATCTTAAGAAATCACTTCCACTCCCTCAGGTAGCAGAAGCAGGGGCCCCAGCAGCTCTAGATAAACCATGCTGGCAAAAAATAATACCAGAAAGACTCTGAATGTAAAACTGCTACTGGAACCATAGCTCACAAAAGTAGGTCAAGAATTGCATGCTAAACCCAAACAGGGTAACTGCTTGCTAAAATAAAAGATTTATATAGGACTCAGAGTCTCCTAACATAATAGACAAAATGTCCAGGATATAGTAAAAAATCACTTTTGTCATACCAAAAAAGAAAATCACAGCTTGAATGAGAAAAAAACAGTTAACTGACCACTCTTGAGATAATTCATGTGTTAGAATTGTTCGGCATGGATTTTGGAGCAGTCATCATAAAAATGCTTCACTAATCAATTACGAATTCTCCTGAAACAAAAGAAAATAGAAAGTACCAGCAGTGAAAAAGAAGTTATGAAAAAAGGACAGAATGAAATTAGAGAACGGAAAGATATAGCAGCAGAAATAAAAGTCATGATGGATGGGCTTAATCTTGTTAAGTAGAGATGACAAGAGAGAGGTAGAACAATAGAATTTACACACACCCCCACCCCCAAACAGGGAAAATGAAAAGAGCCTCAGGTACCTGTTGGACAATAACAAAAGATAGAATATTTGTTACCATCAGAGTCCCAAAAGAAAGAAAAGTAAGGCTGATGGAGTATTGGAAGAAATAATTGCTGAAAATTTCCAATATTTGTGAAAGACAAACCTTCAGGTCCGGGACTTCCCTGGTAGCGCAGTGATTAAGAATCTGCCTGCCAATGCAAGGGACACGGGTTCGATTCCTGGTCAGGGAAGATCCCATGTGCTGCGGAGCAACTAAGCTCATGTGCCACAACTACTGAGCCTGTGCTCTAGAGCCCGCGAGCCAGCACTACTGAAGCCCGTGCACCTAGAGCCTGTGCTCCACAGCAAGAGAAGCCACTGCAATGAGTAGCCTGCGCACCGAAACGAAGAGTAGCCCCTGCTCGGCACAACTAGAGAAAGCCCGCATGCAGCAATGAAGACCCAATGCAGCCAAAAAAAAAAAAATAATAAACCAAAAAACCCTTGAGATCCAAGAAGCTAAGCTAACCTCAAACAGGATGAACTCAAAGAAATCCATGATTAAACAAATTGTAATTAAATTACTGAAAACTAAAGACAAAGAAAAAAATTAAAAACAGCTAAAGAGCAACAACACATTACCTACTAGGGAACACAAATTTGAATGACATTATATTTCTCATCTGAAACTACAAAAGACCAGAAGGAAGTGGCAAAATATTTCTCAAGTTCTTAAAGAAAAGAACTGTCAACTGAATACTTGGTAAAAGTATTTTTCAGGAATGGTGGGGAAATAAAAACATTCTCAGATCATGGAAAACTATAGACGAACCTTCCATTAGCATACCTACTATTAAAGACTGGCTAAGTGAAGTTCTTCAAACAGAAGGGAAGTGATATAAGAAATATTGGAGCATCAGGAAGGGAAAAGGAACAACGGAAAGAGCAGAAATTTGGGCTTTTCTTTCTCCAGGAGATTTCTAAATCATATTTGATGATTGAACCAAAAATTATAAGTGGTAAAATGTTGATGTTTATAAGTCACATATGAACATTATAACATCCAGAACAGCTATTACAAAACCTAAGCAAAAAGATATATTCAAAACCACTATAAATAAATCAAGATGGAATCCTAAAACTTGATCAAGTAACTCTCAGGAAGGCAAGAGAAGCAGAGGAATGAGAAACAGAGGAAATATATAGAAAACAGATAGTAAAATGGTAGACGTAACTGCTCACATATTAATTACCTTAACTGTAAATAGTTAAAATATACAAATCATAAAAGAAATTGGCAGAGTTGATTTAAAAAACATGACCTACCGAGTATCTGCTGCTTACAAGAAACTTCAAATTCAACAACATAGGTAGAGGGAAGTAACAGGATGGAAAAGGATATACATGAAAACATTACTTTTTTTAGGGAATGGCTATATTAATATCTGATAATATAAACTTCAGAACAAAGAAAATTACTACAAAAAAGAGGAGCATTACATAATGATAATAGGGATCATTCCACCAGGAAGACATAATGATCCGAAATATGTATGCACCAAATAACAAAGCCTCAAATTAAATGAAGTAAAAACTGAGAACATTGAAGGGAGAAATAGAAAAACCACAATTATTTTATTATCCTTGCTCAGCATTGATAGAATTACTAGACAAAAAATCAGACTGTAGAAGATCTGACCAACACAGTCAACCAATAGGATCTAATTGGTGTTCATAAAACATTGTACCCAACAACAGTAGGATACACATTAAACATTCACCAATATAGATCATATCCTGGGCCATAAAACAAACCTCAACAAATTTAAAAGAATTGAAACCATCAAAGTGTTTTCTATGACTACAGTGGTATCCCACTAGAAACAAATAACAACACTGAGAAAGTCTCTAAATATTTGGTAATTAAACAATACATGTTAAAATAATCCATGGGTTGTAAAAGAAGTTTCAGAGAAAAAAAATATAACTGAATGAAAACAAACCCATAAAATACCAAAATATTTGGGTGCAGCTAAAGAAGTGTTGAGAGAAATTTATAGCATTAAATATCTACATTAGAAATGAGCAAGGATCTAAAATCAATAATGTAAGTTCCTACCTCAAGAAACTAGAAAAAAGAAGAGCAAAATAAAACCAAAGCAAGCAGAATAAGGAAACAATAAAGGTAAGAGCAGAAATCAGTGAACTTGAAAATAGGAAAGTAATAGAGAAAATCAAGGAAACAGAAAGTTCGTTCATCAAAACAAAATCAATAAAATTAGCAAGACTGACAAAAGACACAAATCACAATATCCAGATTGAAATATGGAATATTACTACAAATCCCACAGACATTAAAAAGATAAAGGAAATATTACAAAAAACTTTATCCTCACAAATTTGAAAACTTAGAGATCAACTCCTTGATAACTGCAAACTACCAAAATTCAACTAAGATGAAATAGACAATCTTCATAGCCCTATAATCATCAAAGAAATTTATTTTGTAACTTCTGAGCTCCTGAGAAAGAATTCTCCAGGCACGGATGATTTTACTGGAAAAATTTACCAGACATTTAAAGAAGAACTAATACCAATTTTATACAGTCTCCCCCAGAAGAAAGAAGACTTGTACTTCTTTCCCCCAAAAGCAGGAATGCTTCCCAGCTCATTTATGAAACCAGTATTAAGCTGATACCAAAACCAGACAAAGTCAATACAAAAAAAAAAGAAAGAAAGAAAATGGTAGATCAGTATCTTTCATGGACTAAGAATAAAAATTCTTCAATAACATATTAGCAAACTAGATTTGGCAATGTATAGAAAGAATAATTTACTATGAGCAGGTGGAATTTGTTTCAGCTATGCAAGGCTGCTTCAACATTTGAAAATCAATCCATGTTATCTACCATATCAATAAGCTAAAGAAGAAAAGCTGTGTGATCATATCAGTTGACAGAGAAAAAACATTTGACAGTATCTAACACACACTGATGATGAAAAAAAAACCTCTCAGGAAGTGAAGAAAAGAAAGATATTACCTCAGCTTGATGAAGATCATCTGTGAAAACTCTACAGTTAATATCATGCTTAATAGTGAAAGACTGAATGTTTTCCCCTTAAGACTGGAAATAAAGAAGATAAGGAAGACCATGCTCACCACTGTTTCAACAAAGTACTAGAACTTCTAGCCACTGCAACAAGACAAGAAAAAGAAATAAAAGGCATATAGATGAGAAGGGAAGAAATAAAACTATAGATAATGTAATCTTCTAAGTTGAAAATCTCAAGGAATCTACAATTTCCTAGGACTAACAACTGAGTTTGGAAAGGTCAAAGGATACCAGATCAATTGCATTTCTGCATACTAACAACGAACATGCATAAACCAATATTTAAATGTTAAATTAATACCATTTAGAGTCACTCCAAGTAAAATGAAATGCTTAAGTGTACATTTCACAAAACATATATAGGATCTGTATGCTGAAAATTATTAAATGTGATGAAAGAAATCAAGGCTAAATAAATGGAGAGACATAGTGTGTTCATGGATTAGAAGACTGAACACAGTAAAATGTTGATTTCTTTTTTCAAACTGATCTGTAGGTTTAAGGCATTTCCTATAAAAAATTCCAGAAAGGTTTTTTTGTGGACATAGGTAAGCAAGTTTATTTTAAAATTTATATGGAAAGATACAGGCTCTAGAATAGCTAAAACAATTTTGACAAAGAAGAATAAAGTGAGAGGAATATGTCTACCTGATACTAAAACTTACTATATAGCTATAGTATATTGGTGGAGGGATAGACACATAGATCAATGAAACAATAGAGAACCCAGAAATATACTTACACAGATATGCCCAGCTGATGTTTGATGAAGGTGCGAGAGCAATTCAATAGCAAAAGAATGGTCTTTTCAGCAAATAGTGCTGGGACAATTGGACATCCAGAGGTTAAAGAAAAAAGAACAAAACTTCATCCAAAACTTCACACTCTACACAAAAATTAACTAAAAATGGATTGTGGATTTATATGTAAAATGTAAAGCTATAAAACTTTTAGAAAGAAAATAGGAGAAAATCTTTGGGATCTAGGCCTAGGCAAAGAGTTCTTAGATTTGATTACTAAAAGCTTGATCCTTAAAAAGAAATTATAGAGCTTCCCTGGAAGATCCCACGTGCCGTGGAGCGGCTGGGCCCATGAGCCATGGCCGCTGAGCCTGCGCGTCTGGAGCCTGTGCTTCTCAACGGGAGGGGCCACAACGGTGAGAGGCCCGTGTACTGCAAAAAAAAAAGAAAAAGAAATTATAAATTAGACTGTCAAAATTCATAACTTTTGCTCTGGGAAAGCCATGTAAAGGGGATGAAAAGACAAGCTACACACTGGGAAAAAAATAATATGAAAATCATATATCTGACAAAGGACTAGTATCGACTATAATGTAAATATAAAGAATGCTCAAAATTCGATAGTTAAAAAAAAAAACCCAAATAAACCAATTAGAGAATGGGCAAAGGACATGAACAAACATTTCATCAGAGAGGATATACACGTGGCAGTTAAGCACATGAAAGATTGTTTAGCATCATTAGCCATCAGTGAAAAGCAAATTAAACTGCAGTGAGATATCATTATACATCTACCAAAATGGCTAAACTAAAAAATAGTGAAACACCAAATGCTGCTGAGATGCAGCGAAACAGGATCACTCATAGATTGTTGGTGGGAATGAAAAATGGTACAGCAACCTGAAAAATAGTTTGCAGTTTCTTATAAAACTAAACATGCAATTACCATACAATCCAGCAAATTGTACTGGGCATTTATCTAAGAGAAAAGAAAATCATGTTCATGTAAAAATCTATAGTCAAATGTTCATAGCAGCTTTATTAGTAATAGCCCCAAACTGAAACAACCCCAGATATTCTTCAATAGGTTAATGGTTAAACAACTGTGGTGCATCCATACTATGGGTACTGTCCAGTGATAAAAAGGAAAGAAGTATTGATATACACACACCAACCTGGATGAGTCTCCAGAGATTTGTACTTGGTGAAAAAAGCCAATCCCCAAAGGTCAAATACTTTATGACTCCATTTATATAATATTCTTGAAATGATGAAATTGTAGATAGAGCAAATTAGCGGTTTTCAGGGCTTAGGGATGGTGGGGAGGGGAGAAGTGAGGAGTAGGGAAGGAAGTGGCTGTGACTACGAAAAGTAGCACTGAGGGATCCTTGTGATGGAATTGTTCTGTATCATGACTGTAATCATACGAATCTACATAGGTGATAACATTGCTTGGAGCTAAACACACACACATACACACACACGAGTGCATGTAAAACTAGTAAATCTGAATAACGTTGATGGATTAATGTTAAATGTTAAATTTCTGGCTGTGATATTGTTCTGAAGTTTTAAAGGTGTTATTTGGGGAACACTAGATGAAGGGGATATGGGCTCTGACTGTATTGTTTCTTATGACTGCTTTTATGTCTACAATTATCTCAAAATAACAAGTTTAAAAAAAATAAAGCATGTATAAATTATCTCAAACAAAATAAAACAAAAACCTACATTGAGAATTGGAAAAAAGGGACAAAGATGAAGGTCCAAACATCTGTGGTGGTCAAAACTATTGCTTCTGACTATATTAGTTTGAACAATATAAAGTGGCCGATATTAGATTTTAACTTACAGGAATAACAATTTCATGTGTCTCGCACTAATACACTTAGGCCTTGTTAAGAAATTAACAGCCTTTGGAATAAGGGATGAGTTAGTGATATTTTATATAGTTTATGTGGGTCATTGTGAAGTATCACCATTCTCTTGTTTTATATTAGAGGAACAGCAAGTTGGCTTTCCCTATCCCTCAGAATATTTTGGAGGTTATTTTCTTTCAGCAGGCATGATATCTTAAAAAACAAAGAACAAAACAAAACACTTAATGAAGATTCTACCATAGTCTTGCCTAATCATATGCTTATAGTTATGGGAGGTTGTAGAGAAGCCAGGTACATTGAATCAATTGGAATGGTACTTGATACTTTAACAATAAATTAAAATAGCATGTTTTGCAGCTCCTAATTCAAAAATATTTCTAGTAATCTTCCTGTTGTCAGCTGCTTCTGGTGTGGTTGATAGTTGTGGGGTGAGGTTTCAAAAGGAGCAGAGAAAAATAGCCAAAGCATATTGTATGCACCTCTTGCATTATGCAGACCTGTTTGTTCAGGAATGAGAATGACCTCCCTGACTCAGCCCCAGCGCTGTGAGTGATTCTGGCAAGTGTGCTGGGACAGCCCTAGGCAGGTCACTTTGAGAGGTCAGGAAGGTCTAGTGCCTCAGTGGGTTGTTGTTTTGGGTACCAAAGAAGAAAGTACATACAGCACAACGTCTGCACATAGAATCTAGTTAATAAATGTTCATTTGCCTTCACCCACCCATTCCTGCATCTATCATAGCTCCTTTTACTTTCACACACAGCAAAGGAAGAGATACACTATTAAAATCAAAATAATTTTGAGCTTTTTATGACATGAAGAAATAGACTGTTACTACGTACACATACGAGTCCACAAATGCTGTAAATTATTTATTGAAAGAGTGTAATAATACTGTTTACTCAGAATTTTATTTGAATTGCTTGTGTCTAATATTTAGTTAGGTGGTTGACTAGTCAGGTATTCCAGGTTAAAATATTAACCTTAGTCCTTTGCCCATGCCAGTTGATCCAGTTTTTAATCACAGGGCCCTCTGGGATCCCAGAGGGGTCCACGTGTCAGTGGCTGGTATTAGAGAGATTCACTCCAGTGGCTGTTAATTCATGCTTTGAAGCCTTGAATCCTGGCTGTTTCACATATTAGGAAATTACTTGACCTCTTCATCCCTCCATTTCCTCATGTATAGAGTGGGGAAAATAATACCTACTTCACTGCGCAAATGAGAAGAATCAATGAGATCCTGTGTATTACAAAGGACCCAGTACTGTTCCTTCCACAGAACATGCTCAGGGACCAAACAGAAGGATCAAAGCGCATTCACAAAACAGAGACCTCCCTGGTGGATTTACGTATTGCTCAGAAACATCAGCAAAGAGAACTCTGCTTCCCCGGCATGTGAAACCTTCTGAAAGTCCTGTCACTACTCAGTACTTGGTCCCCTGCGTTCTTCTGGCCTCCTACCTTGATATTTCTGAGCTAGAGTACAATTAGCAATTGCTGTGTTGAGTACACACCCTATTTCCTTGATGTACTGCCCCTTTTTCTATATTGGTTTATGTTAATAGTATACACCTTCTGAGATTTAAAGTCCCAGATTTATTTATTTATATGAGGATCCATGGGGTATAGTGAGAAAATAAAAATTTTAATTTAATTTGTTTTATACCATCTCAGTCCAAAAAGAATTTGAAGTGGCTTATAATATGTACACTAAAAAGTAGGACATGATGACCAAAGATGAGTAAAAGATTTATATACAGTAACATACAAGGAGCATTTGTGTATATATTTATTTTTTCTTTACAAAAGATACAATTAACTTGTTAAATTTTAAATTATCTGCAATTGTGTTTTTAAACAGATACTATCTTCATTTACTGATAAAGAACTCTTGGCATATGCAAAAGCTGGAGCAGTAGCTGAAGAGGTCTTAGCAGCGATTAGAACTGTGATTGCATTTGGAGGACAAAAGAAAGAACTTGAAAGGTGTGAGTCTCTCTTTTTAAGTTGGTAGAGATGTTAAATTCTGTCATTTTATATGCCCTTCCGGTTGCCGGTGATGACTATAAGAGTACTCTCTGATATATATGTTTCCTTAAGTAGCTTCATGGATATGTTACAGCATAGTTAATATTCTGGAAAAGTTGTAATTCTAATTGTACTCTTCTTATATCTGCTTATTCAAAGCATTTTCTAGAGTCTTCTAGGTCATTAGTGACATAAAATAATACCTTAAGGCTGAAACATAGTAATTCTTGATTCTCTAAGAATGAATGAGTGTTTTGTGTTAGATCTGTGGGGTCATTAAGTCAGAATAATGGTTACCTCTGGGGGAGATGAGTTGGTGATAAGAGAGGGACACAGGGCCGGGGGCATCTGTGGGTCTGATGGTTTGCTCAGTTGTGCACAGTGACCTCAACTGTGCTTACGTGGTTGTTCACTGTATATTCTTTAAACTGTACATGTGTGTTTGGAGTACACTTTGTTTATATGATATATTTCATACCCACAAAGATATCCTCTGAGAATGATTTGTGATGGCTATGTACCTACCATAGTTCAAAGGAAAGTAATATCTGTGTTCCACCTCAATTTTTGCTAAGGTTTTTGCTTTTGCCTTAAAATATGTCTGACTAATAAAATGTGAAGTCTTGCTTAATTACCTGGCAAACATCCAATTAAATGAAGCCCCTCTTCTCTTGGTGGTGGAGGCGACAGGTCCAAACAACCACAAATGAACAAAATATCGAACATACCAGTTGGGGTAGATAACTATTTGGGGAAATAAAATACTCGATGAGAGTCATAGGGGAGTCTTTACTATTTAGAGAGATTATTCAGCAAAGTCCTTTCTGAATAGTGAATGTTTGAATAGACACGGAATGAAGTTTTTTTTTTTAAAATAAATTTATTTATTTGATTTTTATTTAGTTTTGGCTGCTTTGGGTGTTTGTTGCTTCGCGCAGGCTTTCTCTAGTTGCAACGAGCAGGGGCTACTCTTCCTTGCAGTCCGCGGGCTTTTCACTGTGGTGGCTTCTCTTGTTGTGGAGCATGGGCTGTAGGCTCATGGGCTTCAGTAGTTGTGGCTCGCAGGCTCTAGAGCGCAGACTCAGTAGCTGTGTTGCACGGGCTTAGTTGTTCCTCGGCATGTGGGATCTTCCTGGACCAGGTCTCAAACCCATGTGCCCTGCATTGGCAGGTGGATTCTTAACCACTGCACCACCAGGGAAGCCCCAAAATGAGGTTTTAAACTTGCGATTTGTTTCCAGTTTTCCTCAGTGGAAAGCCGGACCAGAAAAAGAATGCATCCACCAGCACAGGGAGACAAACAAGGCCTATCTGCTTCTGCCTAGTTTTTGAGCTGGGGGAAAGCATCTCTCCATAGAAATCAAAGTCTCAGGCCTCACCTTCAGGCGCTGCTAGAGTCTGAATTTATAATACTCTGTGGACTAGGGAGCTATCTCTTCCTAAAACTGAGGATTTCGCATTAAAAATGAATCCAAGTCCAGTGCTACCACTAGGGTGTTTGGTAGAAGAAATTTTTAAATTGCTGAAAATTAATGACTTAGAAAAAGAACAATAGAGAAAAGGAAGTACAAGAAGGAAATAATATAGATAAGAGCATAAAAATAATTTAATAGAAAAAAAGATAAAAAAGCAGAGTTGACAAAAATCCATAAACTAATTCTTTGAAAACACAGTTAAACAATGAAGTAGTATTTTGTAAGTTTTTTAAAATTAATTAATTAATTTTATTTATTTATTTTTGGCTGTGTTGGGTCTTCGTTGCTGCGTGCGGGCTTTCTCTACTTGCAGTGAGTGGAGGCTACTCTTCATTGCGGTGCGAGAGCTTCTCATTGCAATGGCTTTTCGTTGTGGAACACAGGCTCTAAGCACGCGGGCTTCAGTAGTTGTGGCACGCAGGCTCAGTAGTTGTGGCTCGTGGGCTTTAGAATGCAGGCTCAGTAGTTGTGGCACACGGGCTTAGTTGCTCTGCAGCATGTCAGATCTTCCCGGACCAGGGCCTGAACCCGTGTCCCCTGCATTGGCAGGCGGATTCTTAACCACTGTGCCACCAGGGAAGCCCTTTGCAAGTTTAATGAGGAACAAAATAAGAATGAATAAGGAAAGAATTGCTACAGATTTTTAAAAATCTATTTAAAAAATTAGTTTTTTACCAATAAATTGTAAAATCCTGATGAAATAGACAATATCCCAGAAAAATATAGGTTAAAATTCTCTTAAGAAGAAAACTTGAGTAGAACTATAATCATTAAAGGAATCGAATCCAGTTTAAAATCTCCATCCCTTGCCTTTACGTATACGTACACACCAAGTAGAAACCACCAGGTCCAGATAATTTTACAGGCAAGATTTTAACAAAACTTCAAGCAAGAGGTAACCCCATCTTACACAGATTGTTTGTGAGAATGAAAAATATATATAGAAAGTTGTTAGTTCATTTTAGGAGGCTAGTATAACTTTGACACCATACCAGACAGCAGGTATATGAGAAAGGAAAATTGTAATATAGTTTCACCTAAAACATAGATGCAGAAAATCTAGATAAATTATTAGCTAAATGAATCAATGTGAAAAATATCAGATTTAAAAAAAATCCTGAACCTGGTGGCTTGATCCTATAAATGCAAAGATGATTTAACCTTAGGAAATCTATTAATATAATTAACCACACTAGCAGATTGAAAGAAACGTTTTGATGGATGAGGAAAAAGCATTAATTGCATATGATTCTTGACAAAAATTTTCTTAATCTGATAAACCAGATACCCACAGGAAACTTTGTATTAAATGGTAAAATGTTAAAAGCATTTCTTTAAAATAATGAATGAAACAAGTATGTCCGCTAGAATCATTTCTATTCAGTGTTGTACTGGTATTACCTAATAAAATGAAGGAAAAAATAAGAGTAAGAATAATAAATAAAAATAAAGTGAAAAGCTCTAAGGGCTGGAAAACAAAAAGCAAAACTGTCATTATGTACAGATGATATGATTGTCTACATAGGAATTCCAGTAACAGTATAGTAAGGTCTGCAGATCAACAATGTATGGTAAGGTCTACGGGTACCTGATGACAATTCAGAAAAAAAAATGGCGTTCCTGTGAACAATTAGAGAATATGTAGTATTTCATCAATTCTGAGATGCACATTTTTCTCTCACAATTCATCATCTCTGAAATTCAGATAAATCCTACAGTCAGAGCCATCTAACGGTTGCTATGGGACTGGATTGAGAACTCAAGTTCTGCGGGAAGGATTTGTGTTTGCTTCTGCCGTTCACTGGGGGCACTATTAACCTGAAACCACTTTTGGGTCCCAGCTGTATATGGAGTGCCCTATTAAACTCCTTTTTTTTTTCCATTTACTTCTCAATGTGTGAGATTTCTTTTTTTCTTTTTAAACATCTTTATAGGAGTATAATTGCTTTACAATGTTGTGTTCGTTTCTGCTGTATAACAAAGTGAATCTGCTATATCCATATGTATATCCCCATATCACCTCTCTCTTGCATCTCCCTCCCACCCTCCTTATCCCACCCCTCCAGGTGGTCGCAAAGCACTGAGCTGATCTCCCTGTGTTGTGTAGCTGCTTCCCACTAGCTAGCTATTTTACATTTGGTAGTGCATATCTGTCAGTGCTACTCTTTACGTTGTCCCAGCTTACCCTTCCCCCTCCCCATGTCCTCAAGTCCATTCTCTGTGTCTGCGTCTTTATTCCGGTCCTACCCCTAGGTTCATCAGAACCAATTCTTTTTCTTTAGATTCCATATATATGTGTTAGCCTGCAGTATTTGTTTTTCTCTTTCTGACTTACTTCACTCTGTATGACACACTCTGGGTCCATCCACCTCACTACAAATGACTCAATTTCGATTCTTTTTATGGCTGAGTGATATTCCATTGTATATATATGCCACATCTTCTTTATCCGTTCATCTGTCGATAGACACTTAGGCTGCTTCCATGTCCTGGCTGTTGTAAATAGTGCTGCAATGAACATTGTGGTACATGACTCTTTTTGAATTATGGTTTTCTCATGGTATATGCCCAGTAGTGGGATTGCTGGGTCCTATGGTAGTTTTCTTTTTAGTTTTTTAAGGAACCTCCATACTGTTCTCCATAGTGACTGTATCAATTTACATGCCCACGACGGTTCCCTTTTCTCCACACCCTCTCCAGCATTTATTGTTTGTTTTTTTGACGATGGCCATTCTGACTGGTGTGAGGTGATACCTCATTGTAGTTTTCATTTGCATTTCTCTAATGATTAGTGATGTTGAGCATCCTTTCATGTGTTTGTTTGCTATCTGTATATCTTCTGTGGAGAGATGTCTATTTAGTTCTTTGCCCATTTTTGGATTGGGTTTGTTTTTTTGATATTGAGCTGCATGAGCTGCTTGTATATTTTGGAGATTAATCCTTTGTCTGTTGCTTCGTTTGCAAATATTTTTTCCCATTCTGAGGGTTGTCTTTTCGTCTTGTTTATAGTTTCCTTTACTGTACAACAGCTTTAAAGTTTCATTAGGTCCCATTTGTTTATTTTTGTTTTTATTTCCATTTCTCTAGGAGGTGGGTCAAAAAGGGTCTTGCTGTGATTTATGTCATAGAGTGTTCTGCCTATGTTTTCCTCTAAGAGTGTGATAGTGTCTGACCTTACATTTAGGTCTTTAATCCATTTTGAGTTTATTTTTGTGTATGGTGTTAGGGAGTGTTCTAATTTCATTCTTTTACATGTAGCTGTCCAGTTTTCCCAGCACCACTCATTGAAGAAGCTGTCTTTTCTCCATTGTATATTCTTGCCTCCTTTATCAAAGATAAGTTGACCATATGTGCATGGGTTTATTTCTGGGATTTCTATCCTGTTCCATTGATCTATATTTCTGTTTTTGTGCCAGTACCATACTGTCTTGATTACTGTAGCTTTGTAGTATAGTCTGAAATCAGGGAGCCTGATTCCTCCACCTCTGTTTTTCTTTCTCAAATTGTTTTGGCTATTTGGTCTTTTGTGTTTCCATACACGTTGTGCAATTTTTTGTTCTAGTTCTGTGAAAAATGCCATTGGTAGTTTGATAGGGATTGCATTGAATCTGTAGATTGCTTTGGGTAGTATAGTCATTTTCACAATGTTGACTTTTCCAATCCAAGAACATAGTATATCTCTCCATCTATCTGTATCATCTTTAATTTCTTTCATCAGTGTCTTACAGTTTTCTGCATACAGGTCTTTTGTCTCCTTAGGTAGGTTTATTCCTAGGTATTTTTTTCTTTTTGTTGCAGTGGCAAATGGGAGTGTTTCCTTAATTTCTCTTTCAGATTTTTCATCATTAGTGTATAGGAATGCAAGACATTTCTGTGCATTAATTTTGTATCCTGCTACTTTACCAAATTCATTGATTAGCTCTAGTAGTTTTCTGGTAACATCTTTAGGATTCTCTATGTATAGTATCATGTCATCTGCAAACAGTGACACTTTTACTTCTTTTCCAATTTGTATTCCTTTTATTTCTTTTTCTTCTCTGATTGCTGTGGCTAGGACTTCCAAAACAATGTTGAGTAATAGTGGTGAGAGTGGGCAACGTTGTCTTGTTCCTGATCTTAGAGGAAATGGTTTCAGTTTTTCACCATTGAGAATGATGTTGGCTGTGCATTTTTTGTATATGGCCTTTATTATGTTGAGGTAAGTTCCCTCTATGCCTACTTTCTGGAGGGTTTTTATCATAAATGGGTGTTGAATTTTGTCAAAAGCTTTCTCTGCATCTATTGAGATGATCATATGGTTTTTATCCTTCAATTTGTTAATATGGTGTATCACATTGATTGATTTACGTACATTGAAGAATCCTTGCATTCCTGGGATAAACCCCACTTGATCATGGTGTATGATCCTTTTAGTGTGCTGTTGGATTCTGTTTGCTAGTATTTTGTTGAGGATTTTTGCATCTGTGTTCAGCAGTGATATTGGCCTGTAGTTTTCTTTTTTTGTGACATCTTTGTCTGGTTTTGGTATCAGGGTGATGATGGTCTCGTAGAATGAGTTTGGGAGTGTTTCTCCGTCTGCTATATTTTGGAAGAGTTTGAGAAAGATAGGTGTTAGCGCTTCTCTAAATGTTTGATAGAGTTCACCTGTGAAGCCATCTGGTCCTGGGCTTTTGTTTGTTGGAAGATTTTTAATCACAGTTTCAATTTCAGTGCTTGTGATTGGTCTGTTTATATTTTCTGTTTCTTCCTGGTTCAGTCTTGGAAGGTTGTGCTTTGCTAAGAATTTGTCCATTTCTTCCAGGTTGTCCATTTTATTGGCATATAATTGCTTGTAATCTCTCAGGATCCTTTGATTTCTGCAGTGTCAGTTGTTCTCCTTTTTCATTTCTAATTCTATAGACTTGAGTCTTCTCCCTTTTCTCTTGATGAGTCTGGCTAATGGTTTATCAATTTTGTTTATCTTCTCAAAGAACCAGTTTTTAGTTTTATTGATCTTTGCTATTGTTTCATTCATTTCTATTACATTTATTTCTGCTCTGATCTTTATGATTTCTTTCCTTCTGCTAACTTTGGGTTTTTTTGTTCTTCTTTCTCTAATTGATTTAGGTATAAGGTTAGGTTGTTTATTTGAGATTTTACTTGTTCCTTGAGGTAGGATTGTGTTGCTATAAACTTCCCTCTTATAACTGCTTTTGCTGCATCTCATAGATTTTGGGTCATTGTGTTTTCATTGTCATTTGTTTCTAGGTATTTTTTAATTTCCTCTTTCATTTCTTCAGTGATCTCTTGGTTATTTAGTAGTGTATTGTTTAGCCTCATGTGTTTGTATTTTTTTTTTTTTTACATTTTTTTTCCTGTAATTGATATCTAGTCTCATAGCGTTGTGGTCAGAAAAGATACTTGATACGATTTCAGTTTTCTTAATTTACCTAGGCTTGATTTGTGATCCAAGATATGGTCTATCCTGGAGAATGTTCCGTGAGCACTGAAAGAAAGTGTATTCTGTTGTTTTTGGATGGAATGTCCTGTAAATATCAATTAAGTCCATCTTGTTTAATGTATGAGTTAAAGTTTGTGTTTCCTTATATATTTTCATTTTGGTTGATCTGTCCATTGGTGAAAGTGGGGTGTTAAAGTCCCCTACTATGATTGTGTTACTGTCGATTTCCCTTTTATGGCTGTTAGTATTTGCCTTATGTATTGAGGTGCTCCTCTGTTGGGTGCATAAATATTTACAATTGTTATATGTTCTTCTTGGATCGATCCCTTGATCATTATGTAGTGTCCTTCTTTGTCTCTTGTGGTAGTCTTTATTTTAAAGTCTACTTTGTCTGATATGAGAATTGCTACTACAGTTTTCTTTTGATTTCCGTTCGCATGGAATATCTTTTTCCATCCCCTCACTTTTAGTCTGTATGTGTCCCTAGGTCTGAAGTGGGTCTCTTGTAGACAGCTTATATATGGGTCTTGTTTTTGTATCCATTCAGCCAGTCTATGTGTTTTTTGGTTGGAGCATTAATCCATTTACATTTAAGGTAGTTGTCAATATGTATCTTTCTATTACCATTTTCTTAATTGTTTTGGGTTTGTTATTGTAGGTCTTTTCCTTCTCTTGTGTTTCCTGCCTAGAGAAGTTCCTATAGCATTTGCTGTAAGGCTGGTTTGGTGGTGCTGAATTCTCTTAGCTTTTGCTTGTCTGTAAAGGTTTTAATTCCTTTGTCGAACCTGAATGATATCCTTGCTGATTTAGTAATCTTCGTTGTAGGTTTTTCCCTTTCATCACTTTAAGTATGTCCTGCCAGTCCCTTCTGGCTTGCAGAGTTTCTGCTGAAAGATCAGCTGTTAACCTTATGGGGATTCCCTTGTATGTTATTTGTTGCTTTTCTCTTGCTGCTTTTAATATTTTTTCTTTGTAGTTAAGTTTTGATAGTTTGATTAATACGGGTCTCGGCATGTTTCAATTTGGGTTTATCCTGTATGGGACTCTGCGCTTCCTGGACTTGACTATTTCCTTTCTCATGTTAGGGAATTTTTTGACTATAATTTCTTCAAGTAGTTTCTCAGACCTTTTCTGTTTCTCTTCTTCTTCTGGGACCCTGATAACTCGAATGTTGGTACATTTAATGTTGTCCCAGAGGTCTCTGAGACTGTCCTCATCTTTTAATTCTTTTTTTCTTTATTCTGCTCCCTGCCAGTTATTTCCACCATTTTATCTTCCAGCTCACTTATATATTCTTCTGCCTCAGTTATCCTGTTATTGATTACTTGTAGAGTATTTTTAATTTCAGTAATTGTGTTGTTTATCACTGTTTGTTTGCTCTTTAGTTCTTCTAGATCGTTGTTAAATGTTTCTTGTATTTTCTCCATTCTGTTTTCAAGATTTTGGATCATCTTTACTATCATTACTCTGAATTCTTTTTCGGGTAGGTTGCCTATTTTGTCTTCATTTATTTGGTCTTGTAGTTTTTTACCTTGCTCCTTCGGCTGTAACATATTTTGGTCGTTTAATTTTTTTTTTTTTTTTTTTTTGATGGGTGGTGCTCTAATTCTGTCTTACTGGGTGTTTGGCCTGTGTCATCCAGCACTGGAGTTTGCAGGCAGTTGGATAGAGCTGGGTCTTGGTGCTGAGATGAGGACCTCTGGGAGGCCTTACTCTAATTGATATTCCTTGGGTTCTGAGGTTCCCTGTAGTACAGCGCTTTAGAGTCGGAGCTCCCATTGCAGGAGCTCGGGCCCAATCTCCTGCCCGGGAACCAAGATTCTGCAAGCTCGCGGCACAGTAAGGAAAAAAAAAAAAAAAACCTTGGCTATGGGGGTGGAGTTTAGGCGGGGTAGAACTTAGGCAGGGGTGGGGTTTAGGGTGGGGCGGGACCTAGACGGGTTGGGGGATGACGTTTGAGCATTTGATAGGGCCTAGGTGGGTCTGTGTTCAAGCTTGGGGCGGGGCGTCTGCTTAGGACCTGGTGGAATGGGAGAGGCATCACCCAAGGAGGGCTTCTGGAGTGTGGCGTTCCGGAGTTTGGAGGTAAGTCCCTGGTGAGGGTGTGTGGGTGGGGTTTAGGCCTAGCTTGTGGGAGGGCGTCTCCGAGTGTAGAGGTAGGGCCCTGGGTGGGGGTGTAGGGGCGGGGCTTGGGCTCTGCGTGGCAGGAGGGAGACTCCAAGGGCAGAGTATTAGGCCCAGGAGCTCAACAGGCTTCCCTGTTCCTAAGTGGTCAGGGAAAGAGCTGGCCCCATTTACGTTACTTCGTGGCCCTCCCCCACTGTCTCACCCCAGATCTCCCCCATTGCTGCTGGACCCCTAATGGTGGGTGGGTCCCGCTGGGTGTAGGAATTCCTCCCTTCCCCTAGCCACCCCTCAGGGGTGCTGGTCCCAGAGGTCTGGCCTTTATTTTTGCTCCCCCTTTTCTCCTTCCCACTCCCTCAGGACCTGTGCAGCTGGAGGGGGCCTCGGTGGGCAGAGGATCAGGCCTCGGATCTCAGCAGGTTCCTGGGGGTCCAAGTGGCAGGGGAAACCTGGCCACGCTCCCTTTTGATCCTCTGCCCTCCCAGTGGTCCCCCAATTTCCCCCTTCGGGCGTTGGATCTGTTCCCCTCCCCCAGCTGCCCCTCAGGGGTGCTGGTCCTGTCCTGCCTCCACTTCTCCTCCCCCCTCCCCCCACTCCCCACATCCTACCCGGTCGCAGGGGGTTCCTCCCATCCCCTTAGGTGTCCATGGTCCCCCAGGGGTGCCTGGTAGGTGCCCTTTTTGTGAGGAGACGCGAATTCTGCGTCCTTTTAGTACGCTATCTTGACTCCACCCCCTATACTCCTTTTTAATGCTACATAAAACAACAAAATTATAATACTTTTTATTTTTATTTTTTTGGCTGCATTGGGTCTTCATTGCTTTGCACGGGCTTTCTCTAGTTGTGGCGAGCGGGGGTTACTCTTTGTTGCAGTGCGCAGGCTTCTCATTATGATAGCTTCTCATTGGGGAGCATGGGCTCTAGCCACGCAGGCTTCAGTAGTTGCAGAACGTGGACTCAATAGTTGTAGCATGTGGGCTCTAGGGCACGCAGGCATCAGTAGTTGTGGCTCCCAGGATTCAGTAGTTGTGTCTCTTCGGCCTAGCTGCTCCACAGCATATGGGATCTTCCTGGACCAGGGATCAAACCCACGTCCCCTGCATTGGCAGGTGGATTCTTAACTACTGTGCCAGCAGGGAAGTCCCTATAATACTTTTTTAATTAATGGCATCCAAAATTTGAAGAACATAAGTTGAGAAGATATTATTATTAGCGATGAAAAACAATAATGATGTATGTGATGTCACCTGGGTAAGGAGGGAAAGGACATAATAGGAGTCAAGTCCAATATTCAGAACTTAGATAAATCTGATCATTTTAGTTCACTGAAATTTTAAAAGAATTGAGGTTTTTTAAATGGAGTGCTTTAAGTAATAAGGTACAAATTTTTTTGTTGTTTTAGAGAAGATTTTGATTAACTTTTTATTATAAGAATAAGCAAATGGGCTTACATAGGTATATTCAAAGATTCATTTTAGGTGTAGAATCATTTCTTCAGAAGATATTAGTTACTGGAATGTATTTTTGAAAGATCATTCTCCTCTAGGGAACTGGAAGTTAGTTAGTTTTTTTGTTTTTTTTTTTTTGCAGTACGCGGGCCTCTCATTGTTGTGGCCTCTCCCGTTGCGGAGCACAGGCTCCGGACGCGCAGGCTCAGCGGCCATGGCTCACGGGCCCAGCCGCTCCGCGGCATGTGGGATCGTCCCGGACCGGGGCACAAACCCGTGTCCCCTGCATCGGCAGGCGGACTCTCAACCACTGCGCCACCAGGGTAGCCCTGGAAGTTAGTTTTGCCTGAAGATCAAGAGTAGGCTCAGGACTGCCACCTGATGGCCTAAGGTTCTTTCCATCTTGGCCATTTCTTGAAAGTTCAGTTCATTCAGCAAATTTATCCAGCATCTAACACACCCCACGGACTATGCTAGGCTCTGGGGATATTTGCCTTCGTGTTATCCCCAGTCAAAACAGTAAGGTGAAGAAAAGGGAAGGAAGGGAGGCAGGAAAGTAGTAAGGAAGATAAGAAAGAAATCATCAAAGACATGAATTAAATCATGAATTTTTAAAATGTGCTATGAAACAATCAAAGAGTGTGCCCATGAGAGTAAGGAGGGCAAATTTACTTGAACGATGGTGGTCAAGGAAGGTATGATGGATGTTTGAGGTGGTTTCATGGAGGCTGGGACTTGAGGGATGAGGAAAATCCTGCTCTAGTAGGGGTAGGGATAGAGGAGTCTTCCAGATTTCCTGAGGTGGCAAAGACTTTGGTATATTCTAGAAAATATCCTAAGGCTTGTGTGCCTGGAGTACAGTTGAGTGAGAGGAGATTGAGATGAAGAAAGGCTGTTGAGGGTGGGTGGGGGCCGGAACAAGGGGACTTGCAGACCCTGGTGAGGAGTTAGGATCTAACTCTAAGGGCACAGGGAAGCGGTTGAGGGTTTTAAACAAGGGAGTGACCGTCTACATTACGTTTTAAAACCATTTCTCTGCCTGTAATTGGTCTGGTGAATGTATGAGAGCCGTCAAAGATTTGCTCGGAAGACTGTTGAAGTAGTCCAGGAGAAGGGTGATAAGTTCCTAGATTGAGGATTTAATTTGGAAGTAGAATTGTTAAAATTATCCTTAGACCAAATATAATTCTTCAGTTTTCTCTCTAGTTCTTGCTCTTCCCTTCTCTGCTTCCACATAGACAAGTAATTAAGGTCTTAGTCTGATTTTCTCTTGAAATTAGCAGGTATAGTAGGATCTCTCAAAGTCTCTCAGAATTTAGAGTGAATTTAATTCAGTAGTATACAATAGTTTTATTCTCCTTCATTTAAATATATTTTTCTCTAGTGTGTGTCTTGCATATGTTGACCTGTTAGTATTGATTTCTCTTTGCTTAGCAAAAATTGTTCCTTGCTCTCATAAGGGGCTATTTGCGTCACTGATATATATTTTCATATTATTTAAGAATATTTTTTTCTAAATGTCATTGTTTTATTATGTAACTTTGCCCCTTTTAGGAAATCCTACATTATCATTTTCATACTAAAGCTTATAATGAATAAACGATTTTAATATCTGGTGTTATATGTGTATCAAAGCCTATGTAAAAGTAGTATTGTTTGTTTTTCCTTCTTCCTTACCCTCTTATTTTCTTCCTTTATCTTTTCTGGCATCTAAATGATTTTCTTCCTTGTTTCTTCTGCCTGTGCAAAAGTTTCCTCTGGCTGCTTGGGACACAGCATATCAGTGAAATGATTTCTGCATTAGTCTTGGTAAGCAAGAACTGAATTAAAGGAAATAACAGGGTGTGACTCATAGTATTAAAGTTACTTAAATGTCATCATGTATAATTTATGCCTAGTAATACTTTCACATCAAATCACTTCATAAAGTGGGAGGGATATATATCAACCATTGAAATACATTTCTCAAAAATAATTTTTTGGTCAAAGATTATAACTGGCAAGTTTGGGATTTACATTTTTGGAGGGAGAAACTCTAATAATATATTACCATTTTATCACCATGAAGTTCTGTTTAAATTTGCTCTTTAAGCAGTAGTCATGTAATTTTCATTTGGCCATGCTTTGGTAACTGGTTATTGGTGAAGTAGTTTTTAAAAGGCATGAAGGCAAGAAAGAATGCATGCTCATATCTGAGCAAGGCTTGACCTCTGCTTCTACATTCTAACGAATGGGACAGATGCTCCAAAACATAAATATAATACTGCATAATATTTACATAGTCATGTGTTTATGGATCAGAGACCTCAAAATATACACTCTGTATGGAAATAAATTGTTTCATGTCAACAATTGTGAGCTCCTGTTCCTGCAAGGAGTTGTGATTGAGAGGCTAAGGACAGATTTAAGGCTCAATTATAATCTGTCCTATTTCTCTAATAATTTTACCGTGATTCTGTATTTGCAAAGATCCTTCTTTTTCTTTAAATTAGGGTCCCATTTGCTTATCTCCACATCTCTCTTCTTAAGGAAAGCAGTCTGCCATGTTCCTTTCAAATGAAGGTAAAGTTACAGAGGCCATCTCCTTTACTTACCTTGAATATCAGAAATTAACCAGTTTCCCAGGGTGTAAAAAGTACTTGAATTGCCGTTTGGGAGTAAGTGTTAAGTGATTAGAAAGAGAGAGAAATATCTGTCAGTGGACTCTAACATTGCTTTGGTTTTTGTTTGCTTCCTTGCTTTTGCCCTCTTTTGTGTATTTCCCTGTATATGCTGTAAGAATTATTAACAGGTGTTCTCCAAGTTTGGCTAATGTAGTGCAGATTTTTGTGCTGTGAACAGGTTACAGGGTTATAGTACTGAGATCTTGATTTTCTCCATCCTTGAGGCAGCCAGAAGGCCTTGGGTGGCCCAAGCCACCAGGGAGAGCCCCTCCCTCCAGCAGTGAGTAGCCATGACAGGACCAACGTCGGAAGCATTGACAGAGGGGATGGGTAGTAGGCAACGTATAGAAAGGCTGAGGGAGGGGACACTGATACATAGTGATGGATTATTATATACTTAAAGCCAAATAATTTTTTCAGGTCAGTGATTTTTAAAATAAACATCTGTGGAAGTAAGATAAACTAGACAGTTTATTTGCATGTAAAAAGTCTTAGATGGCAATTCAGAGCTCTTAAAATGCTCTCGCACATATATTTTCTCATTTGGTTCTTCCAGCAGACCCAGGGGGAAGCAGGGCGGGGAGCAGACTTGATATTCAGAGGTTTAAAGGACTCACCTATATTGAGCACTTTCTAGCATTTTATCTTCATTTTATTAGTACATTTAAAACACATGCAGATTTTCAAGGGAAAACACAGGTGTTTTCATAGCTTCTGTTTTGTCTTATGTATGAAACGATGCAAGTTCTGGAAGTTCGCTAAGTATTACTTCATTTATTTCACTATTGCTAAAGTCAGAGAAGGTGCTTTTTAGAACATCCCTCGACAAATTACTTAATTTCCATAAGGCCTCAGTTTCGTCTTTACAAGAAGGGATTAACATAATACTAACATCATAGGATCAGTGTGTGGACAAAAGGAGAAAATACATGTGCTGTATTGACCCGTTTCATAAGATTTATAGGTATGTGTGCTAATTTTTGTTACTTCTCCCAGGTACAACAAAAATTTGGAAGAAGCTAAAAGAATTGGAATAAAGAAAGCTATTACAGCCAACATTTCTATGGGTGCTGCTTTCCTGTTGATCTATGCATCATATGCTCTGGCATTCTGGTATGGGACCTCCTTAGTCCTGTCAGAAGAATATTCTGTTGGACAAGTACTCACTGTAAGTGATGTTATATTAAGAGATGACTCACTATTAAAATGCCAGTGAAATTTCGTAGTGTTGGTTTGACTGTTGGAGAATATATTTTCGAAGAATTATTAAATAATGCAAAGAATAGCGAGCAAGAGACTGGGATTTGATATCAGGCCATCTTGGTTCAAATTCCGGCTCTGCCACTTAGTAGCTGTATGATTCGCTTCAGCCACCTAGACTTTTCAAGACTCTCTTACCTCTTCTGCAAAATGGAAATGACAGGAATAAGGTGCCATAAGTTTTAGTGTTGTTGTAAAGGACTAACCGAGAACATGAGTAGAGAATCACTTAGCAAAATTCCTTCTATGTAAGTTGTTGGGTAATATAACTTCTGTGTGATCTAGAAAGAAGTGAATAGTGACATTAGTTCCCTTTAACCCCTGAAGAAAAACGGTATCAAGTCTACCAATAAGAAACGGATTTGGGCAAAATGAAAAAAAAACAAACAAAAATAAACGGTTCATCAGACCTCAAAGAGTATACAATCTGGTGGAGGGCAGAGACTCCATCTGATAAAGAATGTGTGCTTTATACTTCACAAAATACTTTCATATGTACCATTTCACTTGATACAAGAACACTAAGGTTGCCCGGTAGGGAAAATAGATAGAATCTTGCCTGTTTTTGCAAATAAAGAAATTGAAGCCCAGAGATCTAGGAGAATCACCCGAAGACATAGAGCCAGTCAGTGCTCAATCCAGGATTCAGACTTTGGGCTTCTGACTCTCATAATAGGGGTTTGTTTCCACTGTACCCTACTGATGACCTGAACCAAAATTCTTGGCCATTGAAGACATATAAAAATATTCTAATCATACAGAATTTATTGTTTCACTGAGCCGGTAAGACTAATTCAGCATTCTAAACTGTAAAGTACTTCAACTTTAAAAATATTTTTAACAGCCAGTATTGATAGGTTGCCTTTGCCATTTAAAAATTTAATTAGTGATGTTAGAAGAAGTATGAAAAAATGTACTAAACACTAAGTAACTTGATGTTTTTCCTTCACATTCCTCAGGTCTTCTTTTCCATATTAATTGGGGCTTTTAGTGTTGGACAGGCATCTCCAAGCATTGAGGCATTTGCAAATGCAAGAGGAGCAGCTTATGAAATCTTTAAGATCATTGATAACGTAAGTCTGGGCTGGCCATTTATCTATCTGTCGAAAAAAGTCGATTTTCTTTATCACTTTATTCAACTCTCCACAGATGTCAGTAAAAGTAGTTATTGTAACCTAGTCATCTTCTGAAATTTTATTCTGTTTAGAAACCAAGCATCGACAGCTATTCGAAGAACGGGCGCAAACCTGATAATATTAAGGGAAATCTGGAATTCAGAAATGTTCACTTCAATTACCCATCTCGAAACGAAGTTAAGGTACAGTGATAAATGATTAATCAGTGATTCAACAGTGTATTGGATGAAGCGTGTCTGATACTTCCCTTTAGAGATTGTTTAAAAAAAAGTATGTTTAAACCTAGTTGTTTTTTTGTTTTGTTTTTTTTGTTTTTTTTTTTTTTGCGGTACGTGGGCCTCTCACTGTTGTGGCCTCTCCTGTTGCGGAGCAAGGCTCCGGACACGCAGGCCCAGCAGCCATGGCTCATGGGCCCAGCCGCTCCGCGGCCTGTGGGATCTTCCCGGACCGGGGCATGAATCCATGTCTGCTGCATCGGCAGGCGGACTCTCAACCACTGCGCCACCAGGGAAGCCCTTAAACCTAGTTTTGAATTGAGTTCATAGTCTCAAAATCTGTGTATTGCCTTTAAGTTTATTTCTCATTCATCATGATAGATCTTGAAGGGCCTCAACTTGAAGGTAGAGAGCGGGCAGACGGTGGCACTGGTTGGAAACAGCGGCTGTGGGAAAAGCACGACGGTTCAGCTGATACAGAGGCTCTATGACCCCACGGAGGGCGTGGTGAGATGACTTGCTGAACTAGGTGCTGCGGCGCTGAGTTACCTTTGCAGATTATACGTCACAAGTCTGCAGTGTGTGAATATCACACCTACTTTTTATTTCAGATCAGTATTGACGGGCAGGACATCAGGACCATCAATGTAAGGTATCTGCGGGAAATTATCGGTGTGGTGAGTCAGGAACCTGTGTTGTTTGCTACCACCATAGCCGAGAACATTCGCTACGGCCGTGAAAATGTAACCATGGATGAGATTGAGAAAGCTGTGAAGGAAGCCAGCGCCTATGACTTCATCATGAAACTGCCTAATGTAAGTCCTTCTCGATCTTTGTCATGCTAGAGGGTTATAAAATGCTGGCCTGAGGCATAGGAAGTTAGGAAATGACTATAAACTGGAGGAACCTCCTAAGAAGGGAAATCAAGATGACTTCAGATTTTAAAGCTCTAGCAGCATCAACTAGTGGTAGACATACATATTTTTTTTTAATTAGGGTTGGTTATTACTAAGTTTAAGGAACTGGACCATACTGCCTGTGAGGCTTGGGTTGTTTATGGGATTGCTTGCCATCTTTTTTTTTTTTTTTTTAATAAATTTATTTATTTTTTGGCTGCGTTGGGGCTGCGTTGGGTCTTCGTTGCTGTGCGCGGGCTTTCTCTAGCTGTGGCGAGCGGGGGCTACTCTTTGTTGCAGTGTGCGGGCTTCTCATCGTGGTGGTTTCTCTTTGTTGTGGAGCACAGGCTCTTGGCACGTGGGCTGCAGTAGTTGTGGCACGTGGGCTCAGTAGTTGTGGCTTGCGGGCTCTAGAGCGCCGGCTCAGTAGTTGTGGCGCACAGGCTTAGTTGCTCCGTGGCATGTGGGATCTTCCCGGACCAGGGCTCGACCCCGGGTCTCCTGCATTGGCAGGTGGATTCTTAACCATTGCGCCACCAGGGAAGTCCCTGCTTGCCACCTTATAATCTGAGCTGAGATAGCTTATTCTGTTGCTTAATCCTCCTGTGGTTTCTGTGTTGTAGAAATTTGACACCCTGGTTGGAGAGAGAGGGGCCCAGCTGAGTGGTGGACAGAAGCAGAGAATCGCCATCGCTCGGGCTCTGGTTCGCAACCCCAAGATCCTGCTGCTGGATGAGGCCACCTCAGCGCTGGACACTGAGAGTGAAGCGGTGGTTCAGGTGGCCCTGGATAAGGTGGGTGAACCCCATTTCAAACCTAGCTGATTTATAAGCACAAGAACATTCCATTGTTAATGTTTAAAAAAAATCTCTTCTAAAGTGATTCTTAAAGCTATTAAAACCATCAAGCCTCTTTGCGTCTGTTTGTTTAACTTCTCTCTATTTCTCTGGTATTTTTTAGGTAGCGATGAATAAGCTTTCATTGAAAGATACTTGCAAATTTTTTTTTTCTTTATTTTTGGCTACATTGGGTCTTTATTGCTGTGCATGGGCTTTCTCTAGTTGCAGCAAGTGGGGGCTACTCTTTGTTGTGGTGCGTGGGCTTCTCATTGCGGTGGCTTCTCCTGATGCAGAGCACGGGCTCTAGGTGTGTGGGTTTCAGTAGTTGTGGCATGCGGGCTCAGTAGTTGTGGCACACAGGCTTAGTTACTCTGCGGCATGTGGGATCTTCCCGGACCAGGGCTCGAACCCTTTTCCCCTGTGTTGGCAGGTGGATTCTTATTGTGATCTTGAAAACTTATTAGCCTTAGCGATGACCCTGTTATTTAGGTTTTGTGAGTTTTTGTTTTTGTCAACAAGAGGAAGGTTTACAGTTTCCAAGATGTTAGATGCCTCTTGAAGACTCTGTGGGAAATGAGAAACCTCTTATCTTCAGGAAAGTGCCGGAGAGCTGCCGATGTTGGAAAACCTGAGCCATGAAATGTCCTTGACCATCAACAGAGTTTGACCTTCCAGCAGTTCTCGAGTCTGTGTGACGCATTCACCAGTTTGGACTTGAGTGCTCGTGCTGTGCCAGGCACTGTGCTTGGTCTCTGGTGTATGATGGTAACCAGGCCAGCTCTGTGAGGACAAGAAACGGGGAAACCTTTTAACTCATAAATGCTCCGAGTTGAAGTGTCCCAGTAGAATTCAAAGATGAACTCACAGGCTTCCCTGGTGGCGCAGTGGTTGAGAATCCGCCTGCTGATGAAGGGGACGCGGGTTCGTGCCCCAGTCCGGGAAGATCCCACATGCCGCGGAGCGGCTGGGCCCGTGAGCCATGGCCGCTGAGCCTGCGCATCCGGAGCCTGTGCTCCGCAACGGGAGAGGCCACAACAGTGAGAGGCCCGCGTACCGCAAAAAAAAAAAAAAAAAAGATGAACTCATATTTGCTCCAGTTCCTATTCTGTGTAATAACAGAACAACGCTGTTTCTCTAAACATCCTGTCAGAGTGTGTAATAGATTGTTGAGAGAAGAAAAAGCAGGTCACTAAAACTTCTGTGAACTAAAATAGAAAGAGATGGGATTGTGGCTGCGTTTTCCCCCTTCACTTTGCTTATCTATAATGTCACATCTGTATTTTCTTATAATTCTACCATGGCACTGTGTATTAAATTATAAATAAAATGAATTTAGAAAGGTTGCATTTAAAAATACCTTTTCTTTAGCCTGCACATTTTGGGGGGGAATACCACATCCCCGACTTTTGAAAACATCCATGGAGCTGATCCGTTGTCTTCTCTACTGTCTAGTTGCTACCACCTACAGAATATTTTTCTGACATGTATTTTTTTTTTCTTCTCAGAGTTTTTCACTTCTCTTTTTCATACTGATCCTGATACCTTTTTTTTTGTTAGCTTGTTTTGAGAATTTTATTGCTAGTTCCTGGAGAGAAATATAGAGTAACAAACATTATAAGCACTGGGAGTTACAAAGGTTAAAGAAATCTCAGGCGAGTTCTAGTTCTCTGGCTCTGTTCCATATGAAAATAAAAATGAGATTGGGCGTTTAAACATTTACATAGCCCTTCAGTTTTTCCATAATGCTTCTCCCTAGGAATAAGAATCATTTATGAAGCATTTACTGTGTACATCACAGTGCTTCCTGTGCATTGTTGTATTTAGTTATCACAACTACTCTAAAAATTAGCACTATATTATTATCTCCATTTTATATATGAATAAGTTGAGCCTCACACAGGTTAAAAGATTTGTATAAAATCCTGGAATTCATAAATGGCAGAACTAAGATTTGAGTTCAGATCAATGTAAGGCTGAAGTCTGTGCTTTGTTGCTTCACATTTATTATTTGTCTTGATCATCCAAATGTACTGTGAGATAGGACATGGTGATTCCCAGGACTGATGCTAGCTCGTATGCACCAGTATAGCAACTGGCCTGTACCTGCTCTGATTGACCAATTCTTGGGCTGTAGGGTGTTTTACTTTATATAAGTCCCTGATTATTACTATAAACAGGCTACGAGAGGTTGGGTAAAATACTTAGAGGCTTACATAATATTAATATGAGACTATCATATTTGTGTTTATAGTTATAATAGAACATCATTTTATTTTATTTTTATTATTTTTTAATTTTTTTTTAGAACATCATTTTAAACCACTAACTGTACATTTACTGAAGGCAGAGACTGTCTTATATAGCTTACACAGTTTTGCAATGTCCAAAGCATTGGTGGTCATTAAATATAACTTGAATTAATGAATTTTTCCAGATAGTTGTTCATGTATTCCAAAACCAAATTTTTCTCTCTTTAGGCCAGAGAAGGCCGGACCACCATTGTGATCGCGCATCGTTTGTCCACAGTTCGTAATGCTGATGTCATTGCTGGTCTTGATGATGGAGTCACTGTGGAGAAAGGCAGTCATGATGAACTCATGAAGGAGAAAGGCATTTACTTCAGACTTGTCACAATGCAGGTATAGTCTAACTCTAGCATTTTCCTAAAGCACAATATGTTAGGCGTAAGCTGATTTTGCTGTGCTCATTGCTATAAATAAATGTTACCGTTGATTATCTTGAGAAGAGGGAAAAAATACTTGGGTGGGATTCAGGATCCGACCGGTGTTTTTTTAGAGGTTTTTTCTTTCTCTTGAAAGGAGGGAAAATAAAGAAGGATAATTAGAAAAAAGTAAAGTTAAAAAAGGCTTAAAAGTGAGCTATCCACTCAAGTAGCCACTAGCCACATGTGGTTATTGAGCACTTCAGCGGTGGTTAATCTGAATTGAAGTGTTTGTAAGCTGAAAATGCATACCAGAGTCCAAAGACTTAGTCTACCAAAAAAAAAAGCAGGATATCTCAAAAAGTCTTTACACTGATTACATGTTGATCTAATACCTTGGATACATTAGGTTAGATAAAATATACAATTAAAATTGATTTTAGGGTTTCCCTGGTGGCACAGTGGTTGAGAGTCCGCCGGCCGATGCAGGGGACACAGGTTCGTGTCCCGGTCCGGGAAGATCCCACATGCCGCGGAGCAGCTGGGCCCGTGAGCCATGGCTGCTGAGCCTGCGCATCCGGAGCCTGTGCTCTGCAACAGGAGAGGCCACAGCAGTGAGAGGCCCACGTACCGCAAAAAAAAAAAAATTGATTTTACCTCTCTTACTTTTTTTTAGCATGGCTACTGAAAAAAATTGTGGCTCACAATATGGTTTGCACCATATTTCTGTTGATAACACCGGTCCAAAGCAAATATGACTGAGCCAAAAACACCCACAAAAAGTATATGACTAGATACATGGAATGGATGCCATGTTGTTTCAGCATATTTTATGGGAATACTCATTTAGTTTTTAATTTTCAAATATAATCACACCAGAAAATAGCAGTTTAACTTTATCCTTTTCCTATACAGACTTAAATTGCCATTTCCTTGATATTTGCTGTTAAGCGATTAGTTTTTGTTGGTTAACTGAGCCTAACCAGCTTATTCATATTTCTTATTTATTTTAGACAAAAGGAAATGAAATTGAATTAGAAAATGCAGCTGGTGGGTCCGAAAGTGAAATTGATGTCTTGGACATGTCCCCCAAAGATTTAGGATCCAGTCTAATAAGAAGAAAATCAACTCGCAAGAGTATCCATGGACCACAAAGCCAAAACAGAAAGCTTAGTAGAGAAGAGACTTTGGTACGGAGGAGGCTGCGGACTTATGTCTTCACCAGTGGGCTAAGGCTGGGATACGAGTGGGAACAAGAAATGGTTATCCAGAATCCTCCTGTCCTATCCCCTAGCCTGTTCCACAAATCCAAATCTCAACATTTTAGACTCAAGTTGGAATTTATAGGACAAGAATTTTAGAATTAGAATTTATAATGTAAAGAGATAGATTACAGTGGGTCTTCAAATACAAACATTTTTGTTCTTTCATCCTTACTTATAAATATACTTGTCACGTTCCAACTGTCAGGTCAGACTTAAATGTTTATGGAATCATTTATTTTTAAGAAATAAAGGAACGATATAACAGAATCTGTCAGCACTTTTTTTTTTAAAGGTAAATAGCCATCAGTTGATAAGTAAGAAAAAGATACATTCATTTAAAAATTTTTGTGCATACAAAAGAACTGTACATCAATTAAATCAGTTAAGTATCAGTTCTTTTCCTGACGAGTTTGTTGTATTATTTTGTGTTCTCCAGGATGAAAATGTACCTCCAGTTTCTTTTTGGAGGATTCTGAAGCTGAATATAACTGAATGGCCTTATTTTGTGGTTGGTATATTTTGTGCCATTATAAATGGAGGTCTGCAACCAGCATTTTCAGTAATATTTTCAAGGATTGTAGGGGTAAGTGTTTATGTCCATTTTGGAGATTTACTTGTGAGTCCTGACTAAAGAATGAACTGTTTGTGTTTGTAACTTTATATAGAAACCACAAAAACATGCAGCTCACCTTCATATGACACTAAGCAGCTTGTAGATGTAGGAATAGAAGTCTTGTTTGTGATAGGAAAACAATTTTTCAAAGCTTCCTTGGTCGTGGCATTTGCTTTCTATCCTAGGGCCCTGGGAACGAGATCCCTGAAAAATAGTCCATGAAACTGACTAGGTGACTGTCCCCTACCTGCCGTCATTGGACTCTGAGTCCGATGGAACTGTCCTATCACCAGGGTGGGAAGAGACTTCCTCGTATGTTCATCACACTGGCTCAAGACAGAGCTGCTCTCTGACTCGTGCTTGTCAGGACGTAAGCAGGCTGAGCGCTGGGCCTCTGTGAGATGTCCATCCCACGTGTTAAGATGAAACAAATGGGACGGCTTCCAAAAGATGGAGGCTGACAGATGCCGGTTGCACCTGCTTTTCATTTCGGCATTTTCAACAAAGAAGTTACAGTCCAGGCAGGAGTGCCCTCTGTTAATGGCAGATGTTCAGACAAGCTGAGGACCCCTTTGCCATAACTGCTAGAAACGTTGTAGAGAAAGAGATGGATCACTACACAAAATATAGACCAAACGCTAACTTTTGATTATATTAAAAGATACATAAATATGCCGGTCCACGGTTGGCGTTCACATGTTTGATGTAGTCCTTCAAGGAATATCTTCATTGTCTGCTTTGTGCCACGAACTGTTCTACGTGCTGAAAAAGTACCAGGAAAGAGAGGAAGTGTCTGATTCCATGGAGCATATGTTCTAGGCCAGGGGTTAGCAAACTTTGTCTATAAACGCTAAGAGAGTAGATATTTTAGGCTGTGCAGGCCAGATGGTCTGCGTTGCAAATGCTCAACCTTGCCATTGTAGTGCACAAGTAACCATTCAGAAGCAAAGGAACATGGTTGTGTTTCATAGCCACCATAGATTGGCTGGGGCCAGTCCCTGTTCTAACATTTGTCTTGCAGGCACAGAGGTAGACAGTGGCATCATCAGGGAAAAAAAAGGAATTGGATTAGTTAGGAATAGGTTTGGCTGGGTATAACAAAAACTTACAAATTTTATGTTTTCCTCATTCCTTGTGTAACAATAGACCTGGAAACAGGTGGTCCAAGGCAGACATCTTAGCTCCTAGATATTGGGTAGGGAAAAAGCTCTCTGCCTCATTGAAGGTTTGTAACACAGAATTTAGGATTGTGGGCTCTGAGTTAGATTGCTTGGGGGTATAGCCTTGGGTCATCACTTGGTGGCTGTGTTACCTTGAACAAGTTAATTAACTTCTCTGTGCTTCAGTTTCCCTCTATATAAAATGGTGATGATAAGAAACCTCAGGAGGTGGTTGTGAGGGTAAAGGATAGTATACATGAGTTTGTTTAGAATAACACCTGGCACAGAGTAAGAGCTCACTGATTGTTAGGTCTTTTTTTTTTTTTTTCTGTACGTGGGCCTCTCACTGTTGTGGCCTCTCCCGTTGCGGAGCACAGGCCCCGGACGCGCAGGCTCAGCGTCCATGGCTCACGGGCCCAGCTGCTCCGCGGCAGGTGGGATCTTCCTGGACCGGGGCACGAACCCGCGTCCCCTGCATCGGCCGGCGGACTCTCAACCACTGCGCCACCAGGGGAGCCCAGGTCTTATTTTTGTTGGAATGACTAATCAAGAAAAATTAACTTCTTCCAAAAAGCTTTTTTTTTTTTTTCCTTTATAAGGGATAAAGTTGTCTGGGTTGGCTTAGGAATATGGCTCTCACAAGACTGATTTTGGCCCACTGTGAAGGGAGGTGATTTTGTTTCCCTGTGGCATGGTTATTCTCTGTTCTTGAAGCCCAGGGCATCCTGTAAGCTCTTCTAACCCAGGTCTCCACATGTGGTTCTAGGTGAGCTGGCTGCAGTTGCCCACTGGCTATCTAACTGGCCATCCTACAGAGGCTGGCTCAAGGAACCTCCTTTCTTTGGAGAGGCCTGGGCTGAATGAATGAGCACCTTTCCTGGGTTCACCGAAACCACATCAGCAGATGTGTCTCCAGACACCTTGGGACAGTTCGAAATGTCCAACTTGTAAAACAACAGATCGACACACAGTGTAGTTTCCCGTCAAAGGAAGCAGAGAGTATTTGTTCCCAATTCTGCTGTGGTGGGTGTGGCGCCCCCTTGTGGCACTCTTACTCCAAGAAGTAGTATGAGCAGAAAAAGAGCTGGATAGACTGATGAATGACAGACCCACTCTTGGTCCCCAGGGAAGGCAGAATATGTCCCCCTTTAGGGAAGCCAGCCTGACCTCCACATACTAAGGCTCCCTTGACCCCGAATACTCTGCTAGATGCAAAATGGGTCAGACTTTGAATGATTTCTTCAGTGGTACTGAAAACGCTTTAAATATTTTCTTGACAGATTTTTACCAGAGATGACGATCCTGAAACCAAACGACAGAATAGTAACTTGTTTTCACTCTTGTTTCTAATCCTTGGAATTATTTCTTTTATTACGTTTTTCCTTCAGGTAAGTGTCTACATTTTCACTTTGAGAAATGTACCATTGTTCAACGGGGGGAATTTATTAAACATCTGTGTAATAACTTGCTTTTTAGTGGAATTGCTCCTCTAGTTGCTGGGCTGTTAGCAGCCACTTGCTCTGACATTTTTAAAACAAAGATGTTTTGCTTCCTCTGGCTCCCTTGCTTCCTTCCTTCCCACCTTCTCCTCCCCCAACTGGAAATGTTAATGAAGTCAGAGGGAGCAGAGAGTATTTGATCTAATCTGGTGATTGGAAATGAAAGCTGGTGTTGCCTTAAAAAAATGCACAGTGTGAGAGTTGCGAGTTAAGTTTTTTTGGCTGCGTTGGGTCTTTGTTGCTGTGCACGAGCTTTCTCTAGTTGCGTCGAGCGGGGGCTACTCTTCGTTGCGGTGCGCGGGCTTCTCATTGTGGTGGCTTCTCTTGTTGTGGAGCACGGGCTCTAGGTGCGCGGGCTTCAGTAGTTGTGGCACGCGCGCTCAGTAGTTGTGGCTCGCGGGCTCTAGAGTGCAGGCTCAGTAGTTGTGGCGCACAGGCTTAGTTGCTCCGTGGCATGTGGCATCTTCCCGGACCAGGGCTCGAACCCGTGTCCCCTGCATTAGCAGGCAGATTCTTACCCACTGCACCACCACGGAAGTCCCATGTGTTAAGTTTTATTTGGGGCAAGATGAGGACTGCAGCCAGGGAGACAGCATCTCAGATAGCTTGGAGAAACTGCTCCTAGGAGGGAGAGGGGAAGGTCAGTATATATATGATTTTGGTGAAGGGGGAGTACATTGCAATCAAGCACATATTTTTTGCAGGTTTCTGTTAGTCACGAGGAGCAGTTGTCACCATGAAGGATTTTAGTGCTTTTCTAGGTATGAGGAGATACAGAAATTGGGCTCATAAAATTGGCTCCTGAAAATATCTATCTGAAGACCAGTTCTGCCAGTTTTTCCCAGAGCACAGAGTGCCTCCTTTCTGCTCTCCACCCTGAGCTCCTTTCAGGGGGTGCTGAAGGTCAGCAGCTGCAGCGGCTCGTAATTTAATCCTTGTAGAGGAAGATGGCAAGTGCCAATTTGTTGCTGACACTAGGCTCTAAAAAATGGGATTTAGGGGAGCCTTGGACATATGTTCGGATATAAGTACTGCCAGTCAGTTTAAATACTTAGAAATGTCTTCCAGTGTTCTAAAAGCAACAACAAAACCCAGAACCCCATAAGCCAGTTACACTGATTTAAAAAATGTTTGAAGAGTTTATCATTTATCTTTTGCTAAAGGAGAAGGAACGCTTTTAATGATGGAAAAATGTCAGTCTTCAAACAAAAACTGTAGGAAACATTTGTAAAGAGTCAGGTTTTACAAGTTGCAAATCATTTGGCTGAGGTGAAATTGCAAGGAATCAAGTGCTCTAAAAAGCTCAGCATGGTAAGACAGTGTGGGCTTTGGTGTTAGGCTAGGGTCAAGTATGAGTTACTCCAGTTGCTAATTTTGTGTCCTTGGGCAAGTAAGTAACTTAAACTGTGTAAGCCTCAGTTTCCTCATCTGTAAAATGGGGATAATGGTAGCTGATGCTTGATGATTAAAAGAGATGATAAGACTAAGTTCCTAGGTCTGTGTGAGGCAGTTGCAAACACAGTCACTTATTAAATGAATGAATGATTAGTCACGTGTAATTTTTTAAGATAGAACTCTCAATAGGTCTCTTTATTTTACATGGTGTAAGCATGTATTCCTATTTTGAACAGACAGAACACTTTTCTGGACATGATAGGAGGTCCAAAGCTCTGGACTCTTGTTACTGAGTACTTGAAGTCTCTTTGGGGAATTTGATCATACTAGAATAAATGTGACACTCTAATTGTATGTGAGATTGCCTTACCAACTATTAATGCCATAGGAGTTGGGAGAAGGTAGAGATTGCTGAGGGTGTAGTTGGTTAAGAAATTTGGAGGGAGGTAGGCTTTGAGCTGGAGATTTGAATTGGTGAAGCAAAGGCAGTTAAAGTGGTACCTTTGTAACATAATGATGCTCAGAGAAACTGGAGCCTGGTTTGCTTGGCAAACCAAGGTGAAAACAAAGGCTCTGAATCCCAGGACCTCAGAAGTGCAGAGGTGGCACAGTGCCTAATGGTGATGTTAGAATGCCAACTCCTCATTTAGAAATGCAAGGAAGGAGCTGAGTGTGGGGTTAAATCCCAGGCTCTGGGTTCTCATTCTGGTTAAGATTCTTTTAGACGAAGATTCAGATTCCAACTCTGCCACCTTAGAACTGTAGCCTCCGGCAATTTACCAGCCTCTCTAAACCTCCATTTCTTCTGTAAAGTGGTGATTATAGGTTTGTCCTGAGGACTTACAATGTTTGTGAAGTACTTAATGAAAGTTCTCAACAAGATAACAACAGTAACATTCCCGTAGTGGGCAAGTTAGTTCAGATTTCATTCAGTCTAATAGCAGAAACCTTCATCTGGTCATTTCCAAGTAAAGTTAATCATTTTGATAACTTTGGGCGTCAACTCAGTGAATCCAGGGTTTCTCCCTCTCCCCCTTCTCCCTGGATTGGTGTCTATTTTCGCAGAAGGGTTAGGCAGCATTACAGCACTGGGCAGAGGGTGGTGGTCTGTGTACCTCCCCTGCCCCCTGCCTCATGTTGGTGACCCGAGGGGCTGGTGGCCTTCCGTTACATGGTCCAACCTGTCTTCCTTGGTCAGGAGCACGTGGAAGAGTGTTCTTTGCACGTGTTTCTTCCCTCGCTCTCCGTAATGTCCAACACACTAGGCTGTTATTAGGGCTTCTCCTCTTCTGATACACCATCCAGCCATTTCCGCTCTGCTTTCTGCAGACCATTGTGTGGCAAGCCTCATCTGTAAACCGCCACTCACCAGCGCTCCAGGTAGAAATGGGAGCAATGCTTCCTTCTGGTCCTGTATCCCCAAACTCACTGGGATGAGGGTCTGTCCTCGTTCCTCCCCAGACAGGGCCCAGCATGGCCATACAATCACATATTACTTTCTTCTTTCCCCAAACTCTCTTCTTTCCTCCCAGACACAGATTATATCCTTGGGGAAACGGGAAGGGCAGTGCAGAAAATTCTCTCAGTAAGTCTTCCTTTCCAACTATTTTGCTGCTAGACTTTGGCTTTTTTTTTTTTAACTTGGAAACTAAGAATTTGATATCTTTGTTGTCTGTATCTTTTATGGCCGGGGTGGCTGTATATTCTTGTCTTCCCAGGTTGCACCTCGGGTCCTGGTGTACTTATGATATATCCCCCCTTCTCACGCTCAAAAATGTTCTGGTTTGGATGATACGTAATATAAACCCCCGGTTTAGAGTGCCTTCTGCCTTGGGAACAACTCCCCAGCTTCCTGAGTGACAGACCCTGTTTCACGGGGAGAAATAAGCGGGAGGGGGAACGGGGGACAGAGAAACCACGTCCTAATAAATCCCCGACGGGCCCACCTGGGGAGCGGCAGTGTTGATTTCAGCTGTCCCGGCTCTGCCAGCAGTGCGGCTACCCGCCATAGTACACTGTCACCGAAAGAGAGCCACGCCTTGAAATCGGGCTTTCTGACTTTGTCTGGTGTCCTGCTTTAGCGGGGACACCAAGTCCCCCTCCTGTTGTGTCATCAGTGGCTGGGTCCCTGACAAGTCTTTTCCCTTGGGGCATGTTACTCTTCACAGGGCTACACGTTTGGCAAGGCCGGAGAGATCCTCACCAGGCGACTCCGATACATGGTTTTCAGATCCATGCTGAGACAGGTATGTCTGTTGAGGGCTGTGCCTGGGATATGCAAAACGCCCCACTGTGCCATGTTGCGGGGAAGCAGTGGGGCGCCGTCTGGTTACTCAGAGCTCCTGTATTGATCTTCCCTCAGTCGCATATCAGAGATGCTGCTGAACCGCCCACCAGGTCAGGCTCAGAGCCCTGCCCTGGGAGGTCTCCTCTGGGTGGGCGCAAGGACGTGGGTCCCCGCGAGACAAATGGGAGTCTCCAGGGCAGATTCACCTCCAGCCTCTGTCTCAGCAGCTGTAGGCAGAGTAGGTGGAAGCGATCTTCCATGCTTCTCATCCCTTTCCTCTCTTTCTTTCCGTCTTTCCCCTGGGAAACCCAGGATACTTGTGTTTCTTCCCACCAGGAAATGCCTCCTGTACCCTTTCTTTCCACAGATCAGAAGTCATCCCCATGGCCCATTCCCTGCTGCTCAGTTTCCTCGCTGGGGCTAACTAGACTGGTAGATTAATTCCAGCTGCAGTGTTGCTAGCTGCTAATGATTTAATGGAATGTCTCTCACACTTAACACCTTCAGACCCCTAACGACAGACAGATGTGAATGTTTTTCTGGGGAAAGGGGGAAGGGGATTCTGGACATGCAACCCAGAGCAGCCCAGCTCAAAGGGGAAAGTTTCTTTAACAATCATGCAAATTTTGTCTGTGACTTTGTAACTTTCCATTTTAAACTCACTAATACTATGATGCTCCATCTGGATGCCCCGGATATGCTGGGCGTACTTGAACCCTGGCTGAGGAACACCACTTGGCTGTGTTGATTTCTAGATGACATTCACATTTTCCCAGCTGTCTTTCGTTCTTCAGTCCTTTCCTACTCCTACCCCTGCCACTTAAAAAGAAGACATATTTATGGGGATTGCTAGCTTGTGACTGACAGGGCCAGGACTGAATCCATCGAGTGAAAGAGCACTGTTTGGTCGAGGGCCCTGTGTTAGGATTTTCGGTCAAACCATATTTATAAGTGACATTCGATTTAGACTCAAGGCTTTGGTCCAGGGCTAAATGCCCCATTGCCCCTACAGCCCCCAGGTCAACTCCTAGGTCCATTATTCTTTGGAAGCTGAGCTGATGATTTGTGTAATGCCCTCTCCATACATTATTAAGTCCAGCCATCATGCATTAAGGGCCTTCTGCTGACAAGGCATAATACTAGGTATTGTAAGGCCTTCACATCAGAATGGTCCCTAGTACACGGAAGTTACATTTCAGTGGGGGAGGCACTTAAGCACTGAACAATTTTTAAAAGCAAACGGATACGTACTATAAGAAATTATAATGCCGTGGTTATTTCCTTCAGTATTTTTGGGGAAAATGATAGATACTGCTTTAATTGCAAATCACCCATCGAGGTAACTTCTTAGGACCATAGTTATTCTTGTAACAGACATAAACTGGTACTTCAAACTCACAGTCTTTCTAGTATTTTTGTATTGAAAAGTGTAAGTGGTTTTCCAAAGAAAATCCTATTTTATGTTGAATGCTAAATTTTTTTTTTTTTTTTTTTTTTGCGGTACGCGGGCCTCTCACTGTTGTGGCCTCTCCTGTTGCGGAGCACAGGCTCCGGACGCGCAGGCCCAGCGGCCATGCTCCGCGGCATGTGGGATCCTCCCGGACCGGGGCACGAACCGGCGTGCCCTGCATCGGCAGGCGGACTCTCAACCACTGCGCCACCAGGGAAACCCTGAATGCTAAATTTTAATCTAGATTTCTTTTGTCGATTTTTTTTTTTAAACCCAATTGGTTTATTCTGCCCTAAACCACAGTTATCTGTTTATTCGACTTCTCTGTGTGAATGTCTATTAAGCATTCCATACCTAATATTTCCAGAATTGAACTTCTGACTCTCCCCTCCCCACAAGGCTTGCTCCTTTCCTGGTCTTCCCCCATATCAGTAAATGGCACCTCCATTCTACCCGTTGTGCAGGCTAATGACCTTGGAGTCGTCCTCGACTCTAGTTTGTTTAATATTACAACAGCCTCCTAACTGGTCCCGCTGCCTCCATCCTTATCCCAGTCCAGTGGGTTCATCGCCCGAGAGCCAGAATCATTCTTCTAAGATAAAAAGTCAAATCACATCCCTCTACCCCATACCTGCTGAAAGCTACCCATATTGGTCAGGGTAAAATCTGGACTCTCTTTTTTTTTAATGTTTATTTATTTATTTGCTGTATCAGGTATTAGTTACGGTGCACGGGCTCTAGAGTACCCAGGCCCGTTAGTTGCGGCACAGGCTTTGTTGTCCTGCAGCATGTGGGATCTCAGTTCCCTGACCAGGGATCGAACTGGCATCCCCTGCATTGCAAGACCGATTCTTAACCACTGGACCACCAGGGAAGTCCCTGGACTCTTTATTTTCTTTTTTACTGTCCGTGCCGTGCAGCTTATGGGATCTTAGTTCCCTGACCAGGGATTGAATCCGGGCCCTTAGCAGTGAAAGTGTGGAGTCCTAGCCACTGGACTGCTAGGGAAGTCCCCAAATCTGGAATCTTTACAGTTACCTATAAGGTCACACACGACGTGGTCCCCACTACCTCTCAGACCTCATCTCCTGTAGTTTCGCCCCCTCTCCCATACACAGTCTACTCTATACCCATTGGTTCATTGCATGCGGGTATGAGAGGAGTGGGAGAGCCCAGTGAGGACAGAAGTCTGTCCAGAGGAAGAGCTGGCTTTACACATTCCCACAGAGGTGCTTTTAAGACTGGTGGCAGGGCTTCCCTGGTGGCGCAGTGGTTGAGAGTCTGCCTGCCGATGCAGGGGACATGGGTTTGTGCCCTGGTCCGGGAAGATCTCACATGCCGTGGAGCGGCTGGGCCCGTGAGCCATGGCCGCTGAGCCTGCGCATCCGGAGCCTGTGCTCCGCAACGGGAGAGGCCACAACAGTGAGAGGCCCGCGTACCGCCAAAAAAAAAAAAAAAAAAAAAGACTGGTGGCAGCCCTTACAGCTTTCTTGCTTGTATGTGAACAGATCAAATATGCCTTTTCCTCGGGGCCATTGCACATGCTCTTTCTTCCTTGTCTCAGATATTCTCATCCTTCTCTTCATTCAAGTCTCTGCTCAAACGTCACCTGAGAGAGGACTTCTCTCTCCCCTTCCCAATCTATAAAATAGTGCCTTTCCTCACTTTTTTTTCCTTCCTACCCCAGTCTGTTTTTCTTCCTATCATTTATTATCACCTGGCATGGTATATTTTTATCTGTGGTTTCCATCACTAGAATCTGGGCTTCATGAAATCAGCGACTTTGTCTTTCTTGTTCACTGTTGAATAGATCCAACACTTAAAAATTATGTTTTGAACAAAGTAGGCACTCACAAAGTTGCTTTGACAAATGAAATGGTCTATTTATGACTTTGTCTCTTAAGTCCCTTTCTTGTCTATTCAGTATCAAATCCTGACTGCTTAATGTAGGAAGATAAGTGATAAATAAACCTGACCCTGTCACTGCCCTCTGAGCTGAGGGTCTCAAACATCGGGCTTTAAGATAATGAAATCATTTTCTGTGTCACAGGATGTGAGCTGGTTTGACGACCCTAAAAACACCACGGGAGCCTTGACGACCAGGCTTGCCATTGATGCTGCTCAAGTTCAAGGGGTACTGACTGCCTCCTTTCTGCTGTGATTATCCTAATGGGCCATTTTGAATTTCAGCGTGAAACTAATTTTCTCCCTACAGTTAATTCTCATCATTAAGAAAATGTTCAAACTTTAACCTATGCAATATATCAAGTGCCTTATGGCAAAAAATGTTAACTCTTTAAATATCATGTACTGTATAGTGTATAGATAGCTTATAAGCTTTGTTTTGTTATTTGCCATCTTATTTGTGCTATTAACAAAATACATGTGGAAGGATAATTATTTAGCAAAGGAAGTGTTTATCATCATATCATGAAGGTTCAGTCTGCGTTAATGCTTTGCTAATCCCCAGAAAATTATAATAGCTACTGAAAAAAAGAATGTGTGTGTTGCTGTAAGAAAGTTAAGGGGCACTAAAGTTCAGAGGGGAGCAAAGAAAATCTTAAAAACGTTGAAAGAACAGATGAATGGATAAAGCAGATGTGGCACATATACACAATGGAATATTACTCAGCCATTAAAAGGAACAAAATTGAGTTATTTGTAGTGAGGTGGATGGACCTAGAGTCTGCCATACAGATTTGAAATAAGTCAGAAAGAGAAAATCAAATACCATATGCTAACGCATATATATGAAATTTTAGAAAGCGGTACTGGTGAACCTAGTGACAGGGCAGGCATAAAGACGCAGACGTAGAGAACGGACTTGAGGGCCTGGGGGTTGGGGAGGGGGAACGGTAAGCTGGGACGAAGTGAGAGAGTGGCATGGACATATATACACTACCAAATGTAAAATAGATAGCTAGTGGGAAACAGCCGCATAGCACAGGGAGATAAGCTCGGTGCTTTGTGACTACCTAGAGGGGTGAGATAGGGAGGGTGGGAGGAAGACGCAAGAGGGAGGGGATATGGGGATATATGTATACGTATAGCTGATTCACTTTGTTGTACAGCAGAAACTAACACAACATTGTAAAGCATTTATACTCCAATAAAGATGTGGAAAAAAAAAAGATTGAAAGAAATGCAAAGAGCATGAAAAAATTGAAACAAAGGTAGAAGGAACAACTTGCTCAGACTATAAAACTTAAAGTCTGCTACTCTGTGAATCCCTTTAAGGGAAATAACTAGAAACTCTTGAACCAGCAGATTTTGATTTGTGGATAAAGTGACAACTTCTCCTTTAACTACAACTGTTTATGACAAAAATCTACAGGATGATGTGGAATTTGGGGGGAAAAAAGCATGTGATCTCTGCCATGTCTTTCCCTCCCTTGAACCTTAGCAATCTTTAGCTTTTAATCTTTCTGTAAGAGTACTATGATTACATTTCTTACAACTAATATATGGGGCTTCTGTAAAAATAAATTAGGTTATGAATGTGGAAGCAGATACAGTTATAAAATCTCAATATAAACCTTGAGCATTGTTGCTTTAATACTTAAAGCAAACAAATCAACAGAAATTGAGATTTAGCTCAAGCTGTGCAGAATCTAACAGAACAGAACGTACACTGCCTGAAATAACTTGGAACTTCCTAAAAGAGACAACAGCCATGGCCTTCCTGAGCCCTTATGGGATGTCAGATTGTCATAAGAGCTGTGGAAGAAAATGGCAGCAGGATATGGTGGTAGGGGCTTGCTGGTTGTCAGGGAAGGAAGGCCGCAATCTCGATGATGCGGCAACATATTCAAGAGGCATGAAGGAGGGAAAGATGCCGGCCCTATAGATGTCTAGGGTGGCACATTCTGAACAGAAGGATCAGCAAGTGCAAAGGCCCTGAGGTTGGAGCATTTATTTCTACAACTGTTCCCCAAACAGCAAGGAGGTTAGTGTGGCTGGAATAAAATGAGTGAAGGGGAAAGTCATTTAAGAGTTGAGATCAGCATCATATCTGAAATTATATGAGAAACCATTGTAGGGTTTTGAATATAGGAGGGACATGATCTGAAAGTTCTTTGTTTTTTTTGCGGTACTTGGGCCTCTCACTGTTGTGGCCTCTCCTGTTGTGGAGCACAGGCTCCGGACGCACAGGCACAGCGGTCGTGGCTCACGGGCCCAGCCGCTCTGCGGCATGTGGGATCTTCCCGGACCGGGGCACGAAGCCGTGTCCCCTGCATCAGCAGGTGGACTCTCAACCACTGCGCCACCAGGGAAGCCCCATGATCTGAAATCTTTAAAGGCTGCTGTGTGAATAGGCTGAAGGGGTCAGGGAGAGGCAGGGAGTCTATTGCAATCATCCAGGGGGAGGGAAGATAGTGTTTTAGACTAGGAGAGTCATAGTGAAAGTGATAACAAGAAATCAGATTCTGGATATAGTTTGAAGGTACAGCCAACGGAATTTGTTGGCCATCTAAATGTGGTATGAGATATTAGAGAAAAGGGATTTAAATATGACTCCAAAATTTTGGACCTGCACAACTGAAGAAATGGAGTTGCTTTTTAATGAAACTGGGAAGCCTGTTGAAAGAGTTGTGCCTGGGACATGTTGAGTTTGAGATGCCTACAGTAGACATCCAAGTGGAGATGTCCAGACAGCAGATGGATTTGCAAGTCTGGAGGTTAGCAGAGAAGTCTGGTCTGGAAAAACACATTTGGAGGTTTTTCAGCACATGGGTAGCTTTTAAAGCCATGAGGGAGGAGGAGATAGCCAAGGAAGCGTGGGAGGATAGAGAAGATGGCAAGGTCTGGGCCCTGAGCTCAGGGCTATGAGATGACCCAGCAAAGAAGAGCAAGCATAAGTGGCCAGTGAGGGAGAAGGGCAGTGTCCAAGAACAACATGAAGAGAGCATTTTAAGGAGGGAGCAGTCTAGGATCTCAAATACTGCTGATAAGCTTGTAAGACGAGCAAACATTGTACAACGCTGTATCCACCCAGAGGTGCTTATGGTTCGAACAAGAACTGTTTCAGGGGTGCGATGGGAGCAAAAGCCTGATGGGAATGGGGTTACGTGAAAGATGGAAAGAGGGTTAGGACACAGTTGGACAAATCATTACAGGATTTTCTGGTAAATGGGGCAGAGAAATGGGTTGGTAGGTGGAGGAGGACGTAAAGTATTACTCTTTTATTTTTTATTTAAATTAGCATAAGAATCAACAAGCTTGGGATTAATCCATTCGGCTAGCTCCCTGGGAGAGCCTTTCCTGGGGATGGTGATCACCGGGGACAAATTGTGTCCTGAAATTTCCTCAGTCATGAATTCCCTAGCTAAACTTTGCTGCCATAACTTTAGTATCCCTTTCACATAGACCTTGTCGTGTACGCTCATGTGGTTTCACCGACACACACGTCCCACATCCCATTTAGCACAGGGGGACACGTCCTGGAGGAAACACACTAATTCAGCCCCTTGCAGCCAAACCCTGAGTGGATGCTGTCTGGACACTGTGCACTGGCAGTCAGGCCTTCATAATTCCTCTAAGTCATGTCTTTCCTGTGTTTGTAGAATTAGTGCTCAGTCCTTCCCCTCTGCAGTGTTGTTTGTGAGGCCCTCGGCCACATCCAGGGACTCCATTCTGCTTAATTGCCTATCTGGGTCAGGTGTCTGCTTCTCGCTTGTTTCCTCCAACTCCCACTTTCATGGCCCCAGTAGCACGGATGACACCTGCACACCTTGTATGAGCCAGCCACTCTGAGTCAGAACTGTTCCCCAGAATGTAAAAGTGGCTAAAAAAGAGACCAGGGAAGAGGCGGCAATCAGATTGGGGAGCATCATTGGAACCAGGAAAGCCCAATATAGCTGTTATCACAAATTGGCTGAGAGAGGACAGGTGAATCCCCTTTATGGCACCAGCTGACCTGTTTATGATAGTGGATACATGTGTGTATGTATATACATTTATACGTATATATCCACACATATATATACATATACACGTGTGTGTGTATCTGTTTCGTAGTAGGAAATAGGTAATTTTTATGTATATAAATATCTAAGCCAAGCAGTCCTGTCAAAGATCATTGCCACGTAAAACAGGGTGAACTCAAGTCTTTGTGTATATAGTTAGTGATGATGCTTATCTAAGTTAAATTTTTTTCATATTTCACCATCAATGAAACATTTTCTCCGATGTATTTTTGAGCAAGTAGTTTAATTCTGCTAACCGTAAATCAGAAGAAACTATATTTAAATATTTCGCTTATGAAATTGTGGGCTTTTAAATTTAATTTTCCTGTAAGGATTAGAATTCTGAGAAAAAAGCAAATGAGAGCCATATGGAAGTCAAAAGCAGCTATGTATTAAAAAAAAAATTTTTCCCCCCCGGGAGAAGGTATTTGAGGGAAAGATGAAGTTAAACATTCTTAATTTCAAAAGGAGTTTCAGGAAGTAGGCTTCTTTTTCCTCCAGTAAGCACACATATATTAAAATTGGACTTCAAGCCATACGATGGTGCTTTGAGGAGGAAATAAATAGCCAGAGAGGGGAAAACAGGGAAAGATGGGGAGAAAAATGAGTGGGAGAGCAAGTGTTACAAGTATGTGATAGCACGGTGGGATAAAGACACTGTGAGGAGACTCTTAGTGGGTTTCAGATATTAAAGCGTTTTGTCTTACCTTGCTTCACTCTTGGACTCTGGTTTTGGAGTATTACCTACTCTCATTCTTACTTTCAAAATGAAAATGACTTGGCTACTACTAATCGTCCATGCTCTCCCGTGGAGCGTCCTAGAGACACCTTCTCTGTGTGAGGAATGGATGATGGGACAGTGAGTGTCAGTCTTTAAAGATTGGTAACCAGTGCAATGTCCCTGGAAGCATTAAATCACATTAAGCCAAGGGGCTTACTTTCCCTCCAGCTTAAGGTTCTAGGTCTTTTAGATCATCTTTCATGTACACTAAAGAAGAATTTGTCATCTATGATACATTTTACTTATTTCTGTGGCCTTGGCTACCATCCACAGGTGAACATTTATATCTGTGAAACCTTAGGTATCGGGGTAATTCGTCTGCCGTGAACTTGGGGGATGTTCTGAATGCTTCTCTCAGTCAGGTGTTGTGGGAAATGAATTCTGAGTAGTACTTGTACATACTGAGCACAGGAACAGTCTCGATGATCCCTGTGCCACAGATTTACTCCAGGTTGGAATCTTTGACTCTGAGATTGAAAATGTGCAGATACAGAGAGCTGGCTTTGAAGGCCACTCTACTCTTTGACACCAAGTTTGTCTAAGCAACCCTTTATCATAAGCTCAGTGACTGCATCAAATAAAAATAAATGCTCTGTTATTTATGCTGTTTCTTTCAGCCCTGGTGCAGTTCCCTGGTATAGAATTTAATGTGTAGAGTTACTGGTAGTTTACTTTAACAGCATTTTCCCGTAATTACTGGTTTGGTGTTTATATCAACATAGGTGTCGAATGATTTCAGAGGGTCGGTATTGAGACACGGGGCTTGTAAAGAATTCTGTCCTAAAAATTCAGAGCTGACAGAAGCTTTAGTTATTAATCAATGTACCTGCTCATTTTGGGGTTGGAGAGAATTTGTCCACAGTCATAGAGGTGGCAGTGACCGTTCTAGACTGTACTCCATCATAATCTTTCCCTGAGACTGGCCCCCCTCAGGCAGAGGACATTTGGGGAGTGGAAAAAACATGGGCCATTTCCAAAAAAGCAGATCCAGGGACCAGGGCGGGAATTCGGAAAGGCTTGAGGGCATGGGGTGTTTCCAGGGTAAAGGAGAGAAGTGTAGAGTAGTGGAGTGAATTGACTTTATGTTTCGACTTCTGGCTTTTGAGTTGGAAATAACTGCATGCTCCTGAAAATCATGCTTCAGGCTCCCTCTGGCATATAAGCTGAAGGCTCTGATGCCTGCTTAATATTCTAAATTTAAATTCCATAACTTTCAGCTCTGTGGTTTTTTTTTTTTTTTTTTTTTTTTTGTGGTATGCCGGCCTCTCACCGCTGTGGCCTCTCCTGTTGCGGAGCACAGGCTGCAGACGCGCAGGCTCAGCGGTCGTGGCTCACGGGCCCAGCCTCTCCACGGCATGTGGGATCTTCCCGGACCGGGGCACGAACCCACGTCCCCTGCATCGGCAGGCGGACTCTCAACCACTGCGCCACCAGGGAAGCCCAGCTCTGTGTATTTTTTCTAAACAGTATAAGCATCTGAAATAGGCCAAGAGATGTTGGGTTGGCCAAAAAGTTCATTCAGTTAGTGAATACATTGTTCAATAAAGTTCTTCGTGAAAATGAAAAATGTTTTTTATTTTTACTTAAAGCTGAATGAACTTTTTAGCCAACCCAGTGTTTGTATACCCTCAATGACAAATACTAGGCTTAAGTTATGGGTAGTTATGTATCTATCTAACACTGCAAATTTCCAACAGTCCCAGTTGAATATAACTGTCAGACTGTTTTATCCTGCTAATTTGCAGAGCTTGCATTAGGGATCATGGTGTCATTGTTTGATGAAAATTTTCTTGGTATTAAAAAATCAGATGAGAGAGAAATATGTAATTGAACTCTGAATGATTGATCTACTTTTAGTATTTATTCTGGAGTTGTGGAGATCCGCATTTTAGAAACCAAATAGACTTACAAGTAAACCTTTACTTTCTATTTCATAACCGAGGAGATGAGATTTTCACGAAGCTGAATTATCATAATCCTTAAAAAAAAATATAAGCATGGATTTTAAAGATAATATGAAAATGTCTCTCTGACAGTGTTTTGTTTGTTTGTTTTGCAGGCTATAGGTTCCAGGCTTGCTGTAATTACCCAGAATATAGCAAATCTTGGGACAGGCATTGTTATATCCTTAATCTATGGCTGGCAGTTAACACTTTTACTGTTAGCAATTGTACCCATCATTGCAGTAGCAGGAGTTTTTGAAATGAAAATGCTGTCTGGACAAGCACTGAAAGATAAGAAAGAACTAGAAGATGCCGGGAAGGTGAGTCAGACGGAGTATAATCGCTGACCTAAGTAGAGTAAAATATTCTAATCACTGTCGTTCTGTTACAAGTACTTCCTGAGCTCCAGGAATGTTTTTATGACCATTCCTCAGAGCGGTCTTATTTGACGCTTGTTCAGCGGTTGAAAACTGAAGAAAAGTAACAAAACAAATTCTTAGACCCACAGACTGACAACTAATTTTGTCAGGCTTTTCTAGTTTCAGGCGATTATCTTCACACTCCTCCCTCCCTCTTTCTCTGGAGCAAGCAGAAATCCATTGCTTTATTGAGGAAAGGAGGCCCATTTAATTACATATGAGGGGGGGAGATTAAAAAAAATGGGAAAGTCTTAAAGGTATTTATTCTATCTGGCTTAAAATATTGTCATTCTTTCCCTTTCATACACCTCCTCCCTTCATGTTATTTCTGTTTACCCTTACCCTAATACTTTTTTTTTTGAGGGGCGGTGTTGTATACTTGTCTCTCTGTTGTTGTTGTTGATTTGCATTTTGCGTCTCCCTTTATTTTTTAAAGAATTTTTACTTTACAGTGGCGTATCGTTGATTAACAACGTTGTGTCAGTTTCAGGTGTACCGCAAAGCGATTCAATTATACATATACGTGTATCTTTTCTTTCTCAGGTTCTTTTCCCATTTAGGTTATTACAGAGTATTGAGCAGAGTTGTTGTTCTGAACAAATGCTTATATGGCAATGGCTTTACTTCTCAGGGTGACCCTGTGAGATAGGTTCTATTATAGCTCCTTTTTCAGGTGAGGCTGTCACAGGCAGGTAATGCCACCAATGCCTTAGAGCTCGTGAGTTTAAGTTTCAGAGCCAGGATTCAAACCCAGACAGTCGTACTCCCAAGTTGTGCCTCTGTTAAGAAACGAAGAGGTCTGCAGATGGCGGAAAATAATCTGATATCATGTGATCTGTATCATTGTAGAAATGAGTGGTCAGAGCACCCCCAAAACTGGGGCTACCATCTAGGATAGGGATACATCTATCAGTGGACCCTTCAAGGTTCCCAAGAGTCAGGGCAGGGACCCAGGCAGATCCAGTGGCCCAGGTGTCTGAGGTACTTTGCCTCTGGACCAGGCAGCTCACGAATAGGAGGATGGAGGGGGTCCTGGAGGTTGGTTAATACCACTCACACTTTGTCCTCCACCTCCCTGCCATCTCCTCAGACTTTTTACCCTGTGTCTTTGGGATTCCTTCAGGAAACTCCTCTGGACCAGCTTTAGTGCTTCTCAGTGATTGCCAGTGAGGGAAAGACCTCACGTGAAGTTTCCCTTCAGGCCATCAGAGGCCCGGTCCTTAGGTTCAGCAGGATGGTGCTGGCCCCCAGGTGTCTGGAGTCCATCCTGTGACTAGTCACTTCATTTAATCCTGTACTTTGTTGGTTTCTCCCCTATGGTGTTGACTTTTCCTCTGATGAGAAGATGGAAAAAATGTGTATAAAAAGAAAGTGCATTACTCTTTTATAGTGTCATTGTTTACTGAGATGTTCAAAATGTCCCAGAAGAGTCTTAGGTTGTTCGTAGGAAGAAGATGACCGATCAGAAGTTAATTCACTGCAAACCACAGGTTGGCACCTTCAAAGTGGTGCATCAGGTTTAAGACTCTGGGAGTTCTGTCAGAGGGGACAGGGGAAGGGGTGCAGACGGAAATAGATACATGTGAGTATGGCAGGTTTTCTGGGTAAAGGTTGGGGGTGAGGTGAATGTTCTGCTCCATTGGTGGTTCATGAGAGAGGAAACTGCAGGTAGGGAACGTGGTGGCTGCTGTACCAGCCGGTCCATGAAATAGTAAAAATCAACTCCCACCTGATCACCATTCTCAGGTTACCATTTATTGCCTGTTTATTGTATACCAGACATCCTGCTAAGAGCTCTACATGCATTACCTCATTTGACACTCTCAATAACCCTTTTGAATTATCCCTGTTAGGTAATAATTACCCAAGGTTCAGAGAAGTCACACACAGCAGCCTAACTGATCTGTCTGCTTTCTATATTCCTCTTACAGAAGGCACACTCCTCTCTTACAAACACAAACAAAATCATGCTAACCTTTAACTCCTGCAGTGGCTTTTTTTTTCACACACACACACACACACACACACACACACACTGTATTTTATTTTTACAAGAGATAAATAAACTGACGCCAAGCATTGTAAATGGATGACGACAACAAAAGCAACAATGATTGCAATTACGAAACACGAAACACTCTCATACTGTGTCATAATATTGACATTCAGTGCAGTCATCCTCCACGGTAACAGCTCCTTTACTTTGCAGTGAAAATTGATTTGTATATTTTTTGCCTCTGAGTCCTTGTGGGATTTTGTTTTTATTATTCGAACAGAAAGTCACAAAAATTATAATCATCCCATCAGTTCGCTCAGTCCCATGTAATTAATTTTTTTTCGTCTTGATCTTTTGTTAGCACTTTTATGAGTTCATCAGTTTTCCATTGGAGTTCTGAAAATGCTTATTCATTCAGTTCAGCAGTATAGCCAGTTACCAGAAACCTGTGCTTCTCAGAGTCTTTTCCGTGAATTCCTTGAAGATGAAACCCTTTTATAGGAACATTTTTGCGAAAGCATCGGAGTGCACCCAGAACTGTCTGTAAATGACAAAAGACTTAAAAATGACCACGGTTAAAGATTTGATGAAAGTTCATAATAATGCAATTGACAAGGAAATTTAGTTATTTCTGAGATACACATTTTCAAGTAATAACTAGAATTATGCCTTATAACATTATACCAGAACATACAAGATTTTTAGAAATTTCATGTAATGTCTGGAACATTTATATTAACATATTTCCATACAAATAACCCAAAGAAAGTTTAGTATGCGTTGTTTTTTTTGTTTTGTTTTTTTATACTGCACGTTCTTATTAGTCATCAGTCTTATCCTCCAGTGGCTTCTGATCACACTTGCAATAAAATCAGCCCTTTAATCCTGGGTATAAAACTCTGCATGACTCAGCCCCATGACTTCTCTGACCCTGTCTTGCACTAATGTCTCCCTCACCCACCCAGCTCTGGCCTCATGGGCCTTCTTTCAGTTCCTAGAACACTCCAAGCTCGTTCCCTCTGATCTTCATATCTCAGAATTATTACTCTTCAGAGACGTCTTTCCTGGCACTTGAATTAATTCCTGATACTTCTCAGCACTTTATTTTTTTCCGATTTCTTTATTGATTAGTGGTCTGTCTTCCCTACTAAACTGGGGACCAGGACCGTATCTGTTGGTTTGCCCTTAGAGGGACAGAGCAGGCCCAGGATTCCAGAGCAGGATTGTGTGATGTCAGAGCCAGCTGATAACCTCTACCTTGCCTGTGATCTGTGTTCCATCGATTTGTCACATTATTATTGACGAATGAACATTCTTATAGAATAGATGCTTTTTCTTTTTAGAAATAAAAGCTGTAATCAGTTTATTTGAGGGTAGGAAGAGAAGTGTGAGTTTTTTCTAGAAATATATATGTATTTTTTCCTTTCTTAAAAAATTGTTTAGTACATGATGGTTTCTGAGGAAAACTCAGTGCTATTTCCTGTTCTTGAATTACAAGTTCTCTCTCTTGATAGTGGTTACTGAATGTCTATTTAAAAGTCTTGGAGCACCCCCCCCCAAAAAAAATAAGTGTCTTGGACCAAATGAAGCTGCAAGAATGCAGAGTACTAATTAATCCTTTTCCTAATTGCTTCATCGTGTGGCAAGATAAAGACAGTTGTTCAGTGATTATATTGTTTTACTCACTTTTCAAGGTCTGTAACTCATAAACTCTCTTTTATTGGGCTGTTAACTCTAAAAAGCAATGACATTTACAAACCAGTCACAAACAAAACAGACCTGCCTTAGAAGAATGTGTGCAGAAAATATTTCTTAAAATCATTACACTGAAATTTACAGTAAAGTCTGTTTTTCAGCAGACATTGTTATAGTTTGTTGAATTTTCTTACTGATGCAAAAAACCTCTTTGTTTGAAGCCTTATAATTGAAAATATTTCTACCATGGGTCTGAACAAGGATTGTCTTTGGGGGTTTGACTGGAGGTCAATTTTTTCCTCTAACTTTTTGCTTTCTACACTTTTAGCATTTTCTAAAAAGAGTATATACTATTTTTATAATATGTAAAGAATTTTATAAAATATTTTGACATAAATTGAATCTGGACATTTTCCTGTATTGTTAGTAGCTTATGGTACACATAGTGCAATCTTCTTGCCCTGCTGGCTCAGAGTATAATATTTTTGACTTTATTTTTTAAATATCTTTTTGTTTTGAAGATTATGGTATTAATTTTTTTCTTCTAATATTTTTTGCATTAGTCTTTAAAACCAACAATGTCATATCAAATATCCACTGTTATCTTTGAAGTTAGGTATTTGTGTAGGATTCAGTAAAGAATAAGTAAGATTTTGGGTTTGTGATTTTTTTGTGTGTGCTGTAAATCACTCTCATGTAATTGAATGTGTCTGTATTAGAATCAGTTCCGACCAGTGTAGAGGCCAGAGAAAGGAAGAACGTGTTAAACAATAAGGATAATTTCTCTTACTGATTTATAATTTAGACTTACAATTCTAAAAATTATTTCTCTTGGAATTAGAGTTAAGAGGGACTTCAGAGACCCTCTTGTCCATCCTACTCATTTTACAGATGAGGAGAACAAGATAGAAGGGCATCTCAGGGTCTCATGCTGATGCAGGCTGAAATCTCCTTTTGTACACTGATGTGTTTTGTATTTTCCATAGCTCTTTTACCCAGACTCCAAAAGGTGGTAAAGGATGTATTTGTCCTAGTCAAATAGCCTTGTTGGAAGTTAAATTCAATTAAAATATAGATAGAAACTTTCTGGAAAACCAATTGATAATATGTGCTGTGTTCCTTAAAAAGTAGTTTATTCCCTTTGACCTAGTAATTTAACTTTTAAGAACTTCTCCTAAGAAAATAATTCAAAAAAAAAAAAGAAAAGAATTCAATATGGACAAACGTTTATGTATGAAGATGTTTATCACAGCATTATTTTTCCTAAGAATTGAAAGCTCTGTTCAGCAGTAAAGGACTGCTTAGCTGGCTGGGGTAGGAAGTGGCCCTTTAAACATCCCGTTGTTAATGTATATTTAATGACCTTTGAAACGTCTCTTTATTTGTTAAGGTAAAAAAGAAGGCTATGGAGCCAAACATAGAACTTGAGCCCAATTTTGTTAAACAGGTATAGTTTAGAAAATAACAACATGTAAGCTATTATGCAAAATACATCAGTATGTAACTTTTCATTACCTTCTCTGTCTTTTCAATATTTTCCAAATATTCTTTAGCTGTCTCAAATGCCAATTATACAGAGAAAGATATAAACATTACATTTTATAGGTATTTTAATAATATTATAATTTAATGACATTATAATAACTTTTATGTATATAATAATTATAAACTTAAAATGTGACCATCATAGAAGAAAGGGCACTGCAATGGAGATAAAATACGGAGTTCTTAGGTTAATTTTGCTACTGTAAATTTTGCTACTGTAAAGCCATGTGGCTTTAGGTAAGGGCCTTCATCTGTTGAAGCTTCAGTTTCTCTTTCTGTAGAGAGGAGTTTGAATTAGCCCATCTTCCTTCCAGACCTAAATCTCGATTTGATAAGTCACTTGGTATCCTTTTCTATAGCAAAGACGCTCAGGAGTCATAATAAATATTATTTAATATGTAATATGTAAATAATACTTATTAATAAAATTAATTTTATGAATCTCTTATATGGAATTCAAACTAATTGCCACTGTTGGCCTTGGTGCCTTTAGTAACGGGACATTCTCTGTTACAGATTGCCACGGAAGCAATAGAAAACTTCCGAACTGTTGTGTCTTTGACTCGGGAGGAGAAGTTTGAATATATGTATGCCCTGAGTTTGCAGGTACCATACAGGTAATAACCACTGAAGAGTGGGAGGGGAGTATGGGAAGTTTTTCAATCACCAGATTTGTTTTCAGGAAGATTGCTTTGGCCAGAAGGTAGGGAACAAGTGGAGAGACTTCTAGAAGGGAACCAATTGGGAAGCAATTATAATTAATCCAAGAGAGGAATCACAAGACCTGACCTAAGGCAGGGACATCTCTGAGGCAGAGCCTGTAGGAGCAGATAACTGAGGGGAGGGGAGGGAGAGAGGATGTTGAGAATGACTCTGATGCTACATTTGCATGATGACGCTATTATATGTCCCCACTGGGAATGAGTTTTTTGTGGAACATGAAATTTGAGGTATCTGTGGAGCCTGAGGGGGTGGTCTTCCTGGGTACACCCTTCCTTCTCTTTACCCTTCTCTCGTGCAGACCTTCTGTTCTTCCTTTAATGAACTCACAGTGAGGGCTCTAAAAACTGATGTGAACATAAGCAAGCCCATCCTCTCTGAGTCTCCTTTCTTCTTTTATCAGTGGGTTTTCAAAGTTTTTAAAATGAGAGTAGAGTCTTTTTTTATGAAAAAAAATTCACTTGAAATCCCAGTATATGAAACAGATAAAAGCAGAAGCTGATCTGATTAAAGCAGGAGTAGGCAACCCACTCACCAGCCTCTCGCACCTCCACATCGCCCAGTTCCATGTGGATCAGAAAATCCACATGTTAACTCCTTTGCAGAGCCTTCTCTAACTCCCCTAGAGGCTTAGTGCTTCTCCTTTCTTCCTTTAACACATGATTCATAAGGTACTTCCATTGCATAAATAACAATCCAACTTGACTCCTGGGTCCCCAAGGGCAAGAACATGCCTGGTTCCTTTGTGTTGGCCCTTCATGGTCCCTCGAGCTTGTGGTTTTGGGTCAACGTGTGTTGAACGAATGTTTACTATAGAGTACGTACGTATTATATGTCCATGGGTGGGGGAAAGGGAAGGAATTTATTAATCCCTAACAAGCTCTTCTTGTTGTCTTTGGCTTACTTTAACTTGACCTTAATGCTTTGAGGTGTGGTTACTTCTCCATTAAAGATGAAGACACTGAGGTTCAGAGACAAGGTGTTTTCCTAAATTCTCACAAGTGGTGATGTGAGGACCGAACTTAGTGTTTTGGAGACGAAACCCATTTTGGTCTGCTACACCTTCATACCCCACTGCTAACCTATGAAAGGGTACGTTTTAAGGACCTAGAATTGAAAGTCAAGTAAGTTTCAGAATGTCGTCTTTTCAGAAACTCTCTGAGGAAAGCACACATCTTTGGAATCACGTTTTCCATCACCCAGGCAATGATGTACTTTTCTTACGCTGGCTGTTTCCGTTTTGGCGCCTACTTGGTGGCACACGGCATCATGGACTTTCAGGATGTTCTCTTGTAAGTATGGGGGTCGTCTTTACAGTTAACTCTAGAAATCAAACCAAGGCGCACATCTCATGCCTGGATAGAAAAGCTTACTGTGAAGCGTCATGAAGAGATTTTGGTGATTCAGAAGATGGCATTTTGCCTCTGAGTCTCCGTGTATTATCCTGGAAGCATCTCATTTCATTTGGGGAATCTGTGTCTACCCTTCTCCCCGACGCTGACTCACACATTTGACCTTCTTGAATCCATGGCTAGCTGGGGTGGTGATTCAATGAGGAGTTTCCAGAAGGCCTGGGTGTTTTGGGAAGAAGCCTAACCCAGGGCCAAGGACCTGGTTCCTTTTAAAGGCTTCTAAACAGGGCAGCCAAAGAATGAGTGTGGAGCACTTGAGTTCTGAGAGCCCCGGAAGATTCCAGGATAAATTTGCTTTCTTTCATAAGAGAAAAGCAGTTAGAAGGTAAGAGCTGGAGAAATGCAGAAATGACAAAGGAAGCTCGATTGGAGTATCTGCTCCATCACTGTGAATGCAGACAATTGTACCTCGGTCAGGAGAAGAGAGACCTGGACTTAACTAATATTTCTAAAATACTAAAATATGCAGTTTGGTAGTGAAAAACACGTGTAATTTTTCCAAGTGTCTAGGTTTGGTGATGGCTGAGCTGCCCTTTGATACCATACCATAATTAGTGGTGATACAGTTTTACATTTAAAGCAGCATCATCGAAACCTGGGAATGTGTGTTAGTGTAATATTTCCATCCTATTTAGACATTGACTTGTGCGTGCATTACAGTTTTCTCACGATGACTCCAACAGAAGATTTAAAATTTCCACTCAACATCTTTCTGATAATTGATATGCAGGTGCTATTTATAACTATAACCAAAGGATCAAAACCAGGCACCATTGGCATTGGCGCTTTGATTAGATAATTATCTGATATATGGCTTTACTCCGAGGTTAAGGTATTCAATTGATGGAAATTGCCGACTCTTGGACTTTCAGATTCAGAAAATCCATCTTCCAAGTAAGGGATAGGGGAGACCTGGCTGAAGAGCAGTCCATTTTGAACAGATTCCACAGGTCTAAATGATAACAAGACCAAGATGAACCATCTGTGTGATTTATTTAGAGCTATTAAAAAGAAAAAAACACTGTGTGCTACATTAACTCAGGAATAGAGTCCAAAGGAATGGACCTGATGGACTCATGGCATTATTCTGGGAGATTCCTAATATTATACTCGCTGTTTAAAAAGGCTTTTTTTTTTTTTTTTTTTTTGCGGTACGCGGGCCTCTCACTGCTGTGGCCTCTCCCGTTGTGGAGCACAGGCTCCAGACGCGCAGGGTCAGCGGCCATGGCTCACGGGCCCAGCCGATCTGCGGCATGTGGGATCTTCCTGGACCGGGGCACGAACCCGCGTCCCCTGCATTGGCAGGCGGACTCTCAGCCACTGCACCACCAGGGAAGCCCTAAAAAGGCATTTTGATAAACGTGTCCAGAGAAGGGCAGCTGAAATGTTGAAAGTGAAGGGACTTACCAAAGATGCAAAGGGTTTTGAAAATAATATTCCAATACTTTGAAGGGATGTATTATGCAAAAGGATGTACATTTTTCTTGGTTTGAAAAGGAACTTTTTAACAATAGAGTTCCTCAATCAAACTTCCTCCGTCCTAAAACCAAGGATGGAAGCTAGCTTAGGGGATGTGCCCTGGCACAAGCATTGAGAGCTGGACTTGACATTCTGTGAAGTCCTTCCCAACTTTCAGCTGCTATGACTCCCATGTCATAGATTAAGAACGCCGATGCAGGGAATTCCCTGGCGGCCCAGTGGTTAGGAGCTGGCGCTTTCAGTGTGGTGGCCTGGGTTCGATCCCTGGTGGGGGAACTAAGATCCTGCAAGCCGTGTGGCATGGGCAAAAAAAAAAAAAAGAATGTCGATGCATCTTGCAAGCAGCATGATATCTGGCTCTTTAAGGAACTCTCTGTGGTACAGTTCACAGGTTTTCTAAGAATCTGATGTAATCCAGCAGAACGCCTATATCCGTTATTGATTGCCACAAATAACGCTGCATGACAACCACCCACTACCCCCCAGTGACACACGATAATAAACATTTATTTTTGCCCTTAAGTTTGGGGGTTAGCTGGGCAGTTCTGCTGATCTGGGCATAGTGGATCTCAGCTGGGCTTGCTCTTGTGTGCAATGGGTAACAGGCTGGTTGGCTGGGGCCCACGGCACTCTTCTGTCTGTGCCTTGTCCTCCAGCAGCTAGGTGGGCTTGTGGTAGTGGCGGGGAGAGAGAGAAACATGCACGGCCCCCTGAGTCATAGGCTTGGACCTGGCAACAATCACTTCCTCCACATCCTGTTGGCTAAAGCAAATTCCAAGGCCAACCCAGATTCAAAGGGTAGGAAAACAAATTCTCCTTCTTCAATGGAGGAGCTGCAAAGTCACTTACAAGAAGGTGAGGACACAGAGAGAGATGAAACATGGGGTCAGTTTACAATCAGTCAGTTATACCGATATGAACTTATAAGGAAAAGTGTTTGGTTTTTTTTTTGAAACTTTTTGACTAACATGTTGTGACTGTTTGAGACAGTGCTCTCTGGGTGTAGGAGTGTCACCTTTCTAGCATTGCAGTCCTAACTCTTTGCACATTTCGTCTTTGTCATTGGCAGAGTTTTCTCAGCCATTGTCTTTGGCGCGATGGCTGTGGGTCAGGCCAGTTCATTTGCTCCTGACTATGCCAAGGCCAAAGTGTCAGCAGCCCACGTCATCATGGCCATTGAAAAAACCCCTGTGATTGACAGCTACAGCACGGAAGGCCTAAAGCCGGTCAGTTTGATGTTTTGATTATATGATCTGCTCCTAACTGATGAATTTTAGTATTCTAAGTGGAAGTTTAATAAAATCTGTGCTTTTTTTATTTGGTGGTAATAAAATGAAAGTTTCTCTGTCATTTTAGTTCATTTTAGTAAATGCTGGTAATACACATTAACGTCTAGTACTTTTGTAGAACAAAGCCACACGGATGTAGAAATACTGCCCATTTTATACACAAATCCTGCTAATCAGGTTTTATTATATGTAGGTTACCCTATTCTTGGGGAACAGATTTGAGTTTTCACATTTGTATTGTGTTAGTGAGACATGCTATGAAAACACTGACCCTTTTAGATTTTATGTATTACATTTTAGCAGTTACAAATGAAGCCTGACTGTAGTACAAGTTCACTACCTTCTGATACCTAGCGGTAGAGAGGGTTGGCTGTTGTGAATTTTCAGGATTGCAGCAATCAAATTTACTGTTATTGTTCTGATTTTAGAATACAGTGGAAGGAAATGTGACATTTAATGAAGTCGTGTTCAACTATCCCACTCGACCAGACATCCCAGTGCTTCAGGGGCTGAGCCTCGAGGTGAAGAAGGGCCAGACGCTGGCCCTGGTGGGCAGCAGCGGCTGTGGGAAAAGCACGGTGGTCCAGCTCCTGGAGCGGTTCTACGACCCCTTGGCTGGAACAGTGGTGAGCACACTTTTTTTTCTTCTTTTTAAAAAAAATTTATTGGAGTGGAGTTGATTTACAGTATTGTAAATCACTCAGCAAAGTGATTGAGCTATATATATATATATATACATATATTCATTTATTTTCAGATTCTTTACCTGTATAGGTTATTACAGAATACCGAGTAGAGTTCCCTATACTATAGGGAACATATACAGTAAGTCCTTGTTGGTTATCTATTTTATATATAGTAGTGTGTGTATGTTAACCCCAGGCTCATAATTTATTCCTCCCTGCCATGTTTCCCCTTTGGTAACCCTAAGTTTGCTTTCTATGTCTGTGAGTCTATTTCTGTTTTGTAAATAAGTTCATTTGTATTATTTTTTGAGATTGCACATATAAGTGATATTATATGATATTTGTCTTTCTCTGTCTGACTTCACTTAGTGTTATAATCTCTAGGTCTGAGCACACTTTCTTATTCAGCTCATTTCAGTTTTTTCATCTTCTAAATGCCTAGATGTATTTTTTTTTCGGATTTTTTTTTTTTTTGATGTGGACTGTTTTCAAAGTCTTTATTGAATTTGTTACAATATTACCTCTGTTCCATGCTTTGGCCTTTTGGCCGTGTGGCATGTGGGATCCCAGCTCCCCGACCAGGGATCGAACCCACACTGGAAGGCAAGGTGTCAACCACTGGACTGCCAGGGAAACCCCTGCCTAGATGTATTTAATTCTCAACTATAAGCCATGGCTTTCCACACTTTTAAACAGTGGTCCCACTTAAAGTCTGACATCCTAGATATAGTCTCCAAGCTGTGTCCACTGCCCCAGCCAACTTCTCCAGCCTTTCCCTCAACCCTGCTACTCTGCCTTCCTCTGCAAGCAGCCTTTTTACCAGCCATCCCCCTTCCCTTGGTTAGGTCTCAGTTTACATGAGCAGATGCAGGAAAAAAAGCCAGAAAGACAGAGGAGGGATGCTGAGAGAGACTAGTAACATGGACGCCAGCGATGGGAAGGGTTTCAACAAGGAGAAGGTAGTCGGCACCGACAAATGCCATGGAGAGATGGGGTAAGACGGAGACTGAAAACACGTGGGAGGATTTGGCAATGAATGGGCTGCTTCTGGCATTTCACAGTCTTCTCAGTGAAGTGATGGTGGTAGGAAACAGTTGAGCATGGCTGAGGTGTGGTCAGGAGGGGAAATGGAGACTGAGCGAAGTGTAGACTAGCTAGAAGATCAAAGGAGAAGGAAAGGAAAATAAAAAAGGGGAGGCAGAGCCCAGGGAAGATGCTTAGCATGGGGAATCTTGAACATTTTTATGGCTGAGGATGAGATAAAACCATTGATGAAGAGAGGGAATTCAAACACCTTCTAAGGAAAAAGAAAAAAAGCGAGATCAACAAATTTGGGAGACAGATAAAGAACATAGAGGGATTCTCTTTTGTTTCCTGAACAAAAGAGTAAGTGAAGGGTCAAATTTATTCATGCAACATTCAAGAAACTGTCAGTGAGTTCCTGTCAGGGACTGTCTTAGGTACTGGGAATGAGATAGGAGTCTTGAAGGGAGTAGTGACATTTTATTACTATTATTATTTTTTGGCCGTGCTGCACAGCTTGTGGGATCTTAGTTCCCCAACCAGGGATTGAACCCGGGCCATGGCAGTGAAAGTGCGAAGTCCTAACCACTGGACTGCCAGGGAACTCCTGGGAGTAGTGGATTTTTTTTTTTTTTTGCGGTACGCGGGCCTCTCACTGTTATGGCCTCTCCCGTTGCGGAGCGCAGGCTCCGGACGCGCAGGCTCAGCGGCCATGGCTCACGGGCTTAGCCGCTCCACGGCATGTGGGATCTTCCCGGACCGGGGCACAAACCCGTGTCCCCTGCATCGGCAGGCGGACTCCCAACCACTGTGCCGCCAGGGAAGCCCGAGTAGTGGATTTTTAAATGACTATAATGGGGACTAGGAAAAGAATCAAACTAGGTAGGAATGGAATTCAGAGGAAAACATTTTCATTATGTAGGCACTGAGTTACTGGTCAGACTCAGAGGTGATATTCAAAATATTTAACAACTGGAATGGGCCTGGGCGCTGCCCATCCAGGATGGACACCTACTTTGTATAGTCAGACCAATGCCTGCCAGCTCTATATGGGCCCTACTTGCGTTAATGATTGATGTGAAAATAGAATTTTCATCCTGTAGGCCAGGGCCCTTTTCACTTCCCCACGGTAGTCACAGTTATCATAAATATTTCTTATTGTATTCACAGACAGCTATGCCTTTACTCAGTCCATTCTTTGACAGTTGTGGAAACTTTGTTCGTCCTTACGCTTTGTTGCTTATTTGTACTACCTTGTTTTATATCTTCTGTGAATTCTGACTTCATGCTTCAATTTTGTGGTTAAAGTTTGGACAGAGAACTCTCAGTGAAAACCTTGCTGACACATGAAGCAATCAGAGGAGGAAATTTTAGCTCTCAGACACTGATCGTGGTCCTTAAGAGACATTTCTTAAGCAGTGTGTTAAATGTTGAGCTCTAATGAGTTGTAGGGGATGGTGTCTGTCCTCAAAGATTTCAACTGAAGAGATGGGACATATCCTTCCATGAGTTCTATTAAAGAAGAAGATAGGCCTAGAGCTAGTTCTTAAGGGATATTTAGAGCTGGTTGCATAAAGCTGTAAGGGTGAGCAATCAAGACATCGTTCGATGAAAGAGATAACGTGAGCTGGGGCTGATTGATTTGTTCCCGATGCAGCATATAGGCCAGTTCGGCTGAAACAGCAGATTTAATCAGAGTAATGGTTCTCAAACTTTTTTGATTATAACCCACTTAGGAAAGACCAAAAGAATTCCCCCCCCCGACACACCTCACTACACTCACAGTCACTGTAATGGGAAAAAACACTTGGTGTTAATAGTGTTGGAGTTGAAAACAACAATGGTAAACATACGTGCAGTAATTAGACAGGAAGAAAGTAAAGAAATTAATGATTATTCTCCATGTTCATAAGCACAAGGGGAGCGAAATTTAAAACATGGACCGTATCAGTTATGGTTCAGTGTAGGAAGCAGAAACTGCTCTGGGTATTTCAAGCAGATAGATATTCAGTAAGGGGAATTCGGTGCTTACAGAATCACTGGAAGGGCTGGAAGAGTGGAAGTAAAAGTAAAAGTCAGCACTCCCAACATTCAAATCACAGCATCTCAGCTGGGGTCCTGTGGCCAGGAGGTTGTAGGAAATTATGCCAGTGTCACAGCTGCTCCAAACCTGAAGACACAAGACCAGAGTCTGGGTGTTGTAAAAACTTCCGTCTGCCAAAACACAGGTGTTACTTTACCACGGCCTCTGTCTCCCAGATTTTGCACACTGCATCTCACTGGTAGAACCTCAGTTACTTCTAGAACCAGGAGCGAGCCTGGGAAACAGTTTTTAGTCCTCTACTCCCTTGATATGTGGAAGGACAGACACAGAAGTATATGGAAATGAATGCTGAGTGTATAGGACAGTAACCATCTCAAGACAACACTGATCATGCCCTGAAAACATAGTGTCCTCTTCCATTGCAGGGAATACGATGATCTGCTCCTGTGCATTTACACTAGAGCTTCGAAATACTGCCAAGTGCTCCACAGCAGCCAGACTTCTTAGTGGAAGTGCCTTCGATAAACATTAGTAAATGTGCCAAGTTTTGTTAAAGAATGTCAATTAGTGACCCTGAATAACTCAGTTAATAGGTTATTAGTGATTAGTTCTTTCTTTCTTTCTTTTTTTTTTTTTTCGCCACACCTCGTGGCATGCAGGATCTTAGTTCCCCCACCAGGGATTGAACCCACACCCCTTGCAGTGGAAGCTTGGAGTCTTTTTTAAAAATATTTATTTATTTATTTATTTGGTTAGTTGCACCGGTTCTTAGTTGTGGCAGGTGGGCTCCTTAACTGCAGCTTGCCAGCTCCTTAGTTGCAGCATGCAGTCTTCTTAGTTGTGGCATGTGGGCTCCTGAGTTGTGGCAGGCCGGCTTCTTAGTTGTGGCATGCAGGCTCCTTAGTTGTGGCATGCATGTGGGATTTAGTTCCCTGACCAGGGATCAAACCCAGGCCCCCTGCATTGGGAGCTTGGAGGTCTTATCCACTGTGCCACCAGGGAAGTCCCGAAGCGCATGGAGTCTTAACTGCTGGACCGCCAGGGAAGTCCTATGATTAGTTCTTGTTGCCATAAAAAATGAGTCTATGCATTTGAGCATCATTTGATCATAATGATCATTTGAAGCAAGGACTTGACCCTGAGGAGGTCGGGAAATCCTCATGACCATCAACGAGCCTCGAATCACACTCTGAGAAACATTGACCTGAGCGGAGGTTCTCAAGCTGGCGTGGATCATAATGGCCTAGAGAGCTAATAGAGAACACAGCCACCCCGGCTCATTTACGAAGGTCAGGGCCTAGCCTTTTCATTTTTATGATTTTTCCCAGGTGATTCTGATGCCAACAGAGGTGGAGAACCTCTGATCTGATAACTTTAAAAGGTTTAGATCAAATTGTGGCAAGTCTTGCAAAACCAAGCTATGGAATTGTTCAGAGAGTGGAGTTTCCAAGTTTGGTGGGGCCTGAAAGTTGTACAATTTCAGGGACTCTATTTGAAAGAATACAAAGTTATGAACACACAATTAGATATGAAAGTGAATATTTCCTTCAAATGAGAAAAATTCACAACAAAATATTGAAACCTTAAAGACTCTGGTCCCTCTCCTTTTTAGGCAGGTTATCCTAAATGCTTACCCAGAAGACCTGGGCTCTCTCCCATCCAGAACACCGTTCAACTCCCAGCATTTGCCTGCAAATGGGCGTCCTTGAATCTTAAGTTCATTAGCTTCACTGAGACTCACTCTGGTTTGAGTCTTCCCCTGACCTTTCCTTTCTTCCCTTGCCAGCCCATGCTATGCGCTGCCACCAGAGTCCTCTCTCCCCCTTAGGACACAGTTAGCAGCCTGTTGTCTGGGTATTACCCAGTGGGTGCTGGGGCTAAGATGGAGACATTGCTCTTTTGAGGGAAGACAGAAAGTATTTTTCAATTCTGAGACACTGTGTTGCTAAAATCCAACCTGTAGTGTGTAGGTCCGATCTGAGCTCCCTCAGTCACTAAGAGTGTGACCTTGCACAAGTGACTTAGCTCTGCTCATGTCCTCATCGGTAAAATGGGGATTAAACTCGCATTTACCTCGCGAGCGTTGTCATGAATATTAAACGAGAGAGGGCCTGAGGTGAGCTTACAACAGGACCTATAATATAGTCAATGCTCAATATTTTATCTATGATTACCATTTCAGAGTAAATACATACAGCAGGATAATACATATTTAACATTTGATTGTGCTACTGAAATCAGGTAGTAGATTTAAGTTTAGAATAGAGATAGCTTGTCATTTTAATTTAGGCTTTCATTGTTTTTGTTTATTTGTTTTTTGGCCTTCCATTGTTATTGTCAGTGTGTTACTTTAAGTTTTTATTTAGGCCAGTATCTTTTTTTTCTTTTTTTTTTTTTTTTTTATCCCGCCGTGCCACACAGCATGTGGGATCTTAGTTCCCCAACCAGGGATCAAACCTACAGCCCCTGCATTGGAAGTGCAGAGTCTTAACCACTGGACCGCCAGGGAAGTCCCAGGACCAGTATCTTCTGAGCAGTGTTCACTGACGCCCTGGACTTCCTTGGTCTTCCCTCAGACGGCCATCCATGCCTCAGCCAAAGAAGCTCTGCGTTGATCTTTTTATATTTGGTCTTCTAAACGTGTTTCCCCTAAGGAAAGGATTCTTTCGCAAACACAGGATTTAAATAGTTTGCAGTTGCTGTGTGTAGCATGGGGCTGAGGAGGCCCAAGCGTCTTCTTGTATGCAGTGTGATGGAGAAACTCATTAAAACTTGCTGGGATCCATCATATTTGTCTGACTGTATTCGTTTGATGGTGTCTATTTTTTCTCCCAGGGGTATAAGCCTGGAAAAAAGTTTTTTAAAAAACTACTTTTTCTTTCCTCAGACGTCCGTTTTTCACACTGTTCCATCTAACAAGATCTGCTGTTTCGCCACATACTTGTATGGTTTTTCCTGCCTCTCTTCACTCTCTACTTTCCACCTTCGCTTAACACTGTGAGGAAGCCTGGAGCATAGATGCTTGGAACAGTTTCCATGGCAACCGGGCTTGGTACTAATAAGGTCATGGGTGTGTTTTCCATCCATCCTTGCACCTGCCAGCTTCACAAACAGAAGCTGTCTTCCTGCAGCAAAGACTGTACCCTACCCCTGGCCAGCTGTCTCCCAGAGGCACCCAGCCAGGTACACGGGATTCAAAGTGTATATATAGCTCAGGACATACTCATCACCACTATTATAAAAGCTCAAAGCTGAGTCACTGATGTCTTCTTCAGGGAGGATGAACAGCTCTCACTTGAATGCCAGCATTCTCTTGCAAAGTAGGTCTCTGGGGCAGACACATCTGCACCAGAGCAAGGATTATTATCGGCCAGGCTGTATGGGTACGCCCCAGGCTTCTGCAGGATAATCCAAGGGGAGACAGGTCACTAGAGAAAGGGCAGCCTCTCCCTCCAGCTCCTTTGGGTCAGATCCAAATCGCAGACAGTCCTTCACATACCCTGTGCCCAGCACTGTGCTCAGTAGGGTTCATACATGACTTCATTTAATCCTCAATTCTTTGACTTTATCATTCCCAGTTTACACACAAAGAAACTAAGAGACATTAATTCACATTCCTAAGATCAACAACGATTTAGAGATATAACAGCCACCTTCCGACGCTCACTTCTGTTTCATTTAAGTCCTCAAAAACTTGATCCTAACTAACAGGTCAGATCAGAAACGTGACCTACAAACCTATTCTACGATATAGCAGTTAGTTATTTCCAATCTAATGGTGGCTGCTTTTCCTGTGAAAAATCAGTACGTAAGAATAAGGATGCCAGAATACATCCCAGAATTAGAATGCATTTTATTAGTTTCCTGTGGCAGCTATAACAAATGACAGCAAATTTAGTGGGATGAAACGACACAAATTTATCTTACAAATTCTGGAGGTCATATGTCCAAAGTGGATCTCACTGGGCTAAAGTCACAGTGTCAGCAGGGCTCTGTGCCTTCTGAAGGCTCTAGGGGAGAATGTGCTTTCTTACCTTTTCTAGCCCGTGGCCCCTTCCTGCATCTTCAAAGCCGGCAGTGACCGGTTGAGTCTTTCTCATATTGCTCCACTTGATACACACTCTCCTGCCCCCCTCTTGCACAGTTAAGGACCCTTATGATTATGTTGGGTCCACCTGGATAATCTAAGGTAACCTCGACATTTTGAGATCAGCTGACGAGCAACCTTACATCGTAATTCCATCTACACTTGTGAATAACATTCGCAGGTTTCATGAACGAGAACATGGATGTCTTGGATGGAGGAGAGGTGCATTATTCTGCCTACCACATGCATAGGGTTGAAACAGAAGAAATATGATGGTTCCTCAAAGCATACAATTATGACCTTATTCAGTTAACCTTGACAATCCAAACTGAAAACAACAACAAAAGTCTCATAATAACTTGGCAGTCTTAATGTATGAAATAACGATATTAATTTTGCTAAATTCAAAAAATGTGCTGGTTCTGAAGATGATCTGTGATCTCTTGTTTTCAGCTAATTGACGGCAAGGAAATAAAGCACCTGAATGTCCAGTGGCTCCGAGCACACATGGGCATCGTGTCCCAGGAGCCCGTCCTGTTTGACTGCAGCATCGGCGAGAACATCGCCTACGGAGACAACAGCCGGGTCGTGTCACAGGAGGAGATCGTGCAGGCAGCCAAGGAGGCCAACATACACCCCTTCGTCGAGACGCTGCCTGATGTAAGTCTCTCTCCAAATAAGGTGCCTGGGAGCCTGTGGCAGCCCCCCTGGCCTATGCTTGTGACTTCAAAAGGGCTGGATCCCAAAGGTGAAATGAGCAGCTACAACACACGTCCACCTGTATACAAGCATCTGCCTGCACTTCCCATCCCCAGTGGATGCGATGTTTACCTGATCACCCGACTCACTCCCTGTGAGCAGCCTGACCAAAAAATACATATGCCTGGGAGGCCTTTCCTTCCAAGTCTGGGTGCAGGGCCCACAGAAGCAAGAGTGACCCTCCCCCACCATTTCTCTCCCAACCTTCCTTCCTTCCGCCTCCTTGCCGCTCTCCCCCAAGCCTCAAACCTCCCTCTGTGGAGTCAGGCCAGGCCAGGGAACTGGCCCCTGCCAGAAAGAAGGCTCTGAGTAAGGCTGAGCCATTGGAGTGTCATCTCTCCCCATTGCACATTCCATGCGCCCCAACCTCTGCTTGTAGGGCTGATTATTGAAACCTTCCCTGGGCTGTTGTCCCACAGATGCCTTCTGAATTCCTCCTAGGAAGTTAGGTAAATGGAACCTCTTGCCCTCTCTTAAGCCTCTTAGGTCCTGTATTTTGCATTGCAATCTAGACCTATCTTCTCTAACCCACCCACCCCCCATTATTATAAGTTATGTTCTTTATTTTAAGGAAGTGCCCCCCTAAAAAATAAAGCTCAGTAGCCTGAAACTGGCGGAGAAGGTCCTCTCCTCATGGGGAAAGATGGCAATGCCTTATGGCCCCAACCCTCTCCCAAGATTTCCTTTTCTGGAGGCTCTTCTTTGGATACCTGCTGTCACCACACATCATAGGCTCCAGGGAAGAGGCGTTGTCCACTCCCCTCCTTTAACCTTCTAGCCCATCTGTGGATAATTGGCCCTAGAACATTTAAAGCATGTAACTTTAATTCCCTTTACTCATGGCGAGGTCAGTGTTCTCAAAGTCTGGGCGTGGGCCAGAACATCAGCGTCACCTGGGATCTTGTAAGAAATGCAGATTTTCAGGCCTGACCCCAGACCTACTGAATCAGAAACTTGGAGGTAGGGTCTAGCAATCTGTGTTTTAATATCCCAGGTGATGCTGATGCAGGTAAAGTGTGAGAACCACTGGGCTAGGGGTTAACAAAAGCAAATACAGAGAGTAATTATTATCTAGCTTATGAAATATACCTTGCCCCTCTCACTTTTGTCTGCCACCGGGACCTACCTTTCTGGGCTCTGGGCTCTGTCTACGGAGCACACTTGTAGACATCATAAGTCTCTTCCTCAATGTCTAGACCTGGAAAGAGAAGGCAAAACCACTTAAGTCCTATTTTCTGTCCAAGGACCTACTTCTTCACCTGAGTGGTTCGCACTAGGATTTACCTCACCTTGCAGGGGGCTGGTCTAGTTTCCTCCTCTCAGGGGTACAGCCCTGCCTTTATCTGCCTCAACAGGGTCGATACTGTGGCAGTGCAGCCTGGCAACCTCTGCACCCTCATGGGACTCGCTCCAGTGCTCTAGCCTCCCTGGTGGCTGCAGCTCTGGGCTGGGCCAGTCCCAAGCATCTGCCGGCACCTCCCCTGGGCTCGCTTACTCCACCTGCAGGTGGAGAGCTCTGTGTTGAGTGCCATAGAACTAAGGTTGCCAGAAATAGCAAGTAAAAACAGGCAATCCTACATAGAATGAATTTTTTTTAAATTGAAGGATAGTTGATTTACAATGTTGTGTTAATTTGTGCTATACAGCAAAGTGATTCAGCCATATATATATATATATATATATATATATATATACACACACATTCTTTTTTTAATATTCTTTTTCATTATGCTTTATCATAGGATACTGAATATAGTTCTCTGTGCCATACAGTAGGACCTTGTTGTGTATCCATTCCATATATAATAGCTTACATCTGCTAACCCCAGCCTCCCACTCCGTCCCTCCCCTCCCCACTTCCCCCTTGGCAACCACAAGTCTATTCTCTATGTCTATGAGTCTGTTTCTGTTTCGTAGACAGGTTCATTTGTGTCATATTTTAGATTCCGGAAATGTATAAGTGATATCATAATGGTATTTGTCTTTCTCTTTCTGACTTACTTCACTTAGTATGATAATCTCTAGTTGCATCCATGTTGCTGCAAATGGCATTATTTTGTTCTTTTTTATGGCTGAGTAATATTCCATTGTATATGTGTACCACATCTTCTTTATTCATCTGTCGATGGACATCTAGGTTGCTTCCATGTCTTGCTATTGTGAATAGTGCTGCTGTGAACATAGGGGTGCATGTATCTTTTTGAGTTATAGTTTTGTCTGGATATATGCCCAGGAGTGGGATTGCTGGATCATACGGTAATTCTATTTTTAGTTTTCTGAAGAACCGCCATACTGTTTTGCATAGTGGCTGCACCAGCTTAACATTCCCACCAACAGTGTAGGAAGTGGAACATGAATTTTAAAGTCAAACTCTGGATGTCAGAATCAGAGCCCACAGTTTGACTAACATTTCAGCCTGGCAAGGACCTGAAAATAAAAAGATAATATGGTTTTTTTAGGTTACACATTACATTTCTGCTCTCCCCTACATACCCTATTAATTCCTGTCCTATTGTCACATTGGATACTTAGTGAGCATTATCTGCTCTGGGAAACAATATGTGAAAAATTTCAGGAGAACTCTGAAAACAAAAGTCAATCAGGAGATTTCAGCTTTTCAAGTTAGATATCGAATAGAGTTTCTTAGCATCCATTAAAATTGTTGAAGCTTTAGAGATAGTCTTATAAAAACAGACAACAAAAGGCTAGCATCCCAAGAATTTCTTCCCTTCCTCACTTTATTTTTTTTAAAACGATATTATCATAATCGACATTTTATTTTTTTTAACATCTTTATTGGCATATAATTGCTTTACAATGGTGTGTTAGTTTCTGCTCTATAACAAAGTGAATCGGCTATACGTATACATACATCCCATATCCCCTCCCTCTTGCGTCCTTCCTCACTTTAAAATAATGCAGAGAGCATCACCTGCTGGTTATAAATAAAATGAGTTTCGATTATTTTATTATGCATAGCCTGTTAAAATCAAATTTCCTTCCTCCTACCAATCTTTGTCCCAAATGCAATGAAACCAGAAGGCTGGAAGAGCCTCACATTGCAACAGTCATCTTCCTCGTAAATATGTTGACTTGTCTACACTAAAGCATAACTTTTAAGACCCAAACGTCTGTCTTCAAGAAGAGAGGTTAATCCTGCCATTCAGAGCTATGTTTTTGTTGTTTAACTCTCCTTCAACCCATTCTTAGCTTCTGAACCTAAACTTTTTTGTGTATGTGGAAGTGGTTATCCTATTTTCTGCAAGCACACTCTATTTCAGAACTTTATCAGTTCTACTCTTCATCATAACAAAACCCTATTTACAGAAATATAACACCAGAGTAGGAGACAAAGGAACTCAGCTCTCTGGTGGCCAGAAGCAGCGCATTGCGATAGCTCGTGCCCTCGTTAGACAGCCTCGTATATTGCTTCTGGATGAAGCTACATCAGCTCTGGATACAGAAAGTGAAAAGGTAAGAATTTAACATGGACTCATTCACACTTGAAGCAGTTGTCCCTTAAAAGGTTTTAAATTTACGCTTCTGTCTTCTACAGTAGAGAACACAATTCAGCCAGATACTGAGTTTTGTTACTTTCAGTGGAATTTAAACACTTTCGGTAGCTGTCATTCAAGAGAACTAAGATGAAACAAGGCAGGTTAGTCTTACAACGCTTGTGCTCCAAAAGTCAACCCCGGATCACTTTGTATTGATCTAAGAAGCTGCATTCAGGAGCCATAGTCCCATTTCTACTGGCAGCATCTCCTCAACAACTATATAAAAAAGTGGAAGCACAGGACAGTGTTAAAAGCTGGCTGTACTCGAAGGTAAACACTAGCAATTGTTCTCAGTTTGAGAAGAAGTGGAGTGTTCAGGTGCCTGAAAGATAAACTCATTCTGAGTTTTTTTTTTTAATCTTAAAAATACCAAAATTCAAGGAGGCTGTGTTTGGCCTGTGCTCAGGCTTCCTGTATTTACTGTAGTGCTAGACCAGAAGGATGCCACAAGGCTGGGGACACTACTGAGTGCTTCTAAATGATTGCATAGGCTGTATTTACAGTCATAACTCTGAGATAAACCAAATTAGGATTCAGTATTCTTCTGATACGACAGATCCCTTGCTTTGTAAAATCTATGTTATATTCCATTGACACCACTGTTAAAGAAGCACGTATCGTTGGAGAAATTAATTGTGAGGCTTGTTATGGAGGAGAAATTCAAGGGAGCGGATTATTATGATCAGAGTTAATTTGTGTGATTATTGAACAGGTTGTCCAAGAAGCCCTGGACAAAGCCCAAGAAGGGCGCACCTGCATCGTCATCGCTCACCGCCTGTCCACCATTCAGAATGCAGACTTGATAGTGGTGATTGAGAACGGCAAAGTCAGGGAGCACGGCACACATCAGCAGCTGCTGGCACAGAGAGGCATCTACTTCTCCATGGTCAGTGTCCAGGCTGGAGCAAAGCGCTAGCGAACTGTGACCATATGAGCTATTAAATATTGCCTAATATTTGTGTTAAAATATGGCATTTAATCAAAATTGAAAAAGTGAGCACTTCCTGGGAAGACTATGTAGAGTTACTTATTTAACATTTCCTGCTTCAGTGGAAGATCATTCCACCCAGTTCAGAGTCTTCAGAGACTATAATTGAAGGAACAGAAAGAAACAGCATCAATTGGAGAAAAGTAATGGTTTTAATTGCATTATAAAATTTATAGAATCATTCAAAGTAGATTCTGTTAATAAAGTGTATAATTTTTGTTTCTATTTTCTCATTCAGACTGTAACTGACTACCTTGCTAAAAGATTATAGAAGTAGCAAAAAGTACTGAACGTTTGCGTAAAGTGCCTATAATAAAACTAAACTTTTATATGACTGGAGTCATCTTGTCTAAAGTGCCTGTAAATCTGTCGTCTCCCAGTTGGACTACTGAAGATCATTTCTGCACTTTAAAAAAAGGACTTCTTTAAAAATTCTCATTAATTTTTGTAAGAATGGTTAAACAGTGTAATAATTCCTATTGTACATGTCTTTTCACGTTGGGTTCTACAAAGCCATCTGGCTTCATTCTTCTTGGACTTGATCCTGCTGATTCTTGCATTTCCATTTTATGCTGGCTGTCAAACCAACCACATAGATCAATACAGGATTTCAGGGGCTGAGATGGGGCAGAGGATGGACAGTTGTGAAGTGTATACTCTGATGTACATTGAATATCTTGCATTGCTCTTATAAAGGGCTCTCCCAGGATTTTAATACTTTTGCATTTTTAAAAATACAGTTCTTTTTCTGTTTTGATAATGCATCACTTTCCCCAGTAATTGGTCTCTTCCAAAGTTGATCCTTCTGGTGGCAGGTGATTAAAATGTGCCATAAGTTTAAATACATCATCATGAAAACATGACGAAAAAGGAGAATATCACCAGAAAATGATACTCTGACTATAAAAAGACAAGCCAAAAAGCATTATAAACATGATTGAGAGTCACAAGCTGGGAGCAGTATTTGCCATATTTATTATAAATAATTGGTACTGTTACTATCTAAAGAATTTTAAAAGGAAGAAAATGCCATCACCTCCAAGGAAGAATTGGCAGAGGACATGGTCCAGTAAATCCCGAAGAAGAAATTGAGGAGAAAGAAAGTGCACACTCTCAAAGAAATGTAGATTAAAACAACAAACCCTTGAGGGGTAACATGAGCCCCATGGCGGAATAAGACATCCTTTGTTTCTCCCTCAAGGACATAATTTGGCATCCAAGCACAGACAAAAGTACCTTTTTGGGAGTTGTGGGATCCAGCATCATATGCCAAGGGACCTAAGAGGAGTCTTGCTTCCCCGTGAGTCAACTAATAGGGATAAAGACCTGGGTCCTGGCTGTGGACCCTGCAGTAGCCTGTGAACTGGCTCCAGCGCCCCTTGGCCTTGGTCCAGGAGCCCCTGGAAAACACTGTCTAAGACAATCACCCACAGACCATAGAGCCTTTGTACAAGTCCTGGTTTCCAGATGAGAAGTTCCAGCACACCTTTGGAGCAAAAAAACCTCGAAGTTTGGAAGCATTGAGAGGATGAGAGGAACAGCTTGTCCTGACTTGCACCATCCCTCCCCCCAAGGGGACACAGCTTAGGGCCAAGAGAGATCTCAGCCTGTGATTTCTCTCAGGGAAAGTGAGAGCTTGTGAGTGACATGTGGCTCACAGGAGGCTGCCAAAGGAGCTCCTTTCTCTCTCCCCACATCCAGAGTACTGAAACATGAACTGCATGACTGAGAGGCAGGAAGAGACGGAGAATGGCACGTAGCTCCCTCAGAGGGTGTTAAAGGGGCACAGAGCCTGCTAACCACATTCAAGAAGCCTGCCCTCACCTGCAGATCCTCCAGCGGGCGCACGGGTGTCCCCAGTGCTCAGTATGCCTCACCCACACAAACCCCCTGACCCTGTGGCTGGCTCCCTGTGTGTGCTCCCAGCAGCAGTGGTGAGAGCAGGGTCCGGCAGATGGTGAGTGATATTCAAGCACACAAAGAATGCAGGCTTGAATCTGCAGGCCAGGGAGAAGCCACAAATGAGCTTTAGGGCCACCTTTGAAAAAAGGGAGGCAGCCAATACATGGTTTGGTGCATTGCAGATCAAGGGGAGGCATATAAGCTTAAGGATTCTGCCACAAGAGGGAGCAAGAAGTGTGGATCAGGTGTAACCAGAGAAGGCCTGAGAAAGCCTCAGGATCACTAGCAGGGCTGATGGAAGATACTTCTCTCCTGAAGCCAGTTAATAAAGACAGGAGGAGGTGACTTTAACTTCAAATGGGAAGACAGCAATGCAGAACTTCAAGGAATATGAAAAATCAAGGAAACATGACACCACCAAAGGGTCACAATAATCTTCCAGTAACTAACCCAAGACATGGAGATCTGTGATTTTTCTCTTAGTGAATTCAAATATGCCGTTCTAAGGAAACTCTGTGAGTTCAAAGAAAACACAGACAAGTCAACAAAATTAGAAAAACAGTACACAAACAAAATGAGAAATTTGACAAAGAGATAGAAAATATTAAAAGGAACCCAACAAATTCTGAATCTGAAGAATACAGTGAATGAAACGAAAAATATAATAAAGAGCATCAGTAGCACCTAAATATATTCAGCAAATACTAAGAGATCTGAAGTGAGAAGTAGACAACAATACTATAATAGTAGGGGACTTCGGTATCCTCCTTTCAACAATAAAGGGATCATCAACAAAGAAATGTTGGATCTGGACTACACTTTAGACCAAATGGATTAGCAGACATATAGGGAACATTCCACCCAACAGCAGCAGAATACACGTGCTTCTCAAGTACACATGTAAAAAGTAGCAGAATAGGTCAGTCAGAAGACAGAAGAGAAGAACTTTGAAGTTACCTAGTCAGAGGAGAGAACAAAGAAAAAAGAATGGAAGAGAATGAGAAAGCCTACATGATATATACAGTACTATCCAAAGAACCAATTTGTGAATTATTGGTGTTCTGGAAGGAGAAGAGAGGACAGAAAGCTTATTTAAAGAAATAGTGGCTAAGAATTTTTTCCAGACCTGGGCAGAGATTTAGATCTCCAAATTCACGAAGCTGGTAGGCCACCCAACAAAATCAACCTAGAGAGATCCTCTCCAATACACGTTATAATAAAACTGTTAAAAATCTAAAACAAGGAATCTTAAAAGCATCAAGAGAGGGAAAAAGCTTATAACTTTCAAAAGAACCTGCATAAGGCTATCAGTGGATTTCTCAGCAGAAATCCGACAGGCCAGGAGAGAGTGGGGTGATACATTCAAAGTGCTGAAAGGAAAGAAAAAAAAAAAGCCCTGCCAGTCAAGAATTCTCTGTCCAGCAAAGTTGTCCTTCATAAACAAAGGAGAGAGACTTTCTCAGACAAACAGAAGCTGACAGAATTCACCACCACAAGACCTGCCTTACAAGAAATGCTGACAGGAGTTCTTCAAGCTGTAATGAAAGGATGCTAATTAGTAACACGTAGCCAACTTCAAAATACTCTGATACTGTCATATGGTGCTGTATTAAAAGTTATAGGACAGTATATAGGTTAAAGGACAAGGGTATTAATAATAGCTATAGCTACAATTTATTAATAAATACCCAATATAAAGAGGTAAATTGTGGACTTCCCTGGTGGCGCAGTGGTTAAGAATCTGCCTGCCTGCCAGTGGAGGGGACATGGGTTCAAGCCCGGGTCTGGGAAGATCCCACATGCCGTGGAGCAACTAAGCTCGTGTGCCACAACTAGTGAGCCCGTGCACCACAACTACTGAAGCCTGCGTGCCACAGCTACTGAAGCCTGCATGCCTAGAGCCCGTGCTCCGCAACAAGAGAAGACACCACAATGAGAAGCCCGCGCACCACAAAGAAGAGTAGCCCCCGCTCGCCGCAACTAGAGAAAGCCCACATGCAGCAACAAAGACCCAACACAGCCAAAAATAAATAATTTTTTTTAAAAAGAGGTAAATTGTGACATCAAAACATAAAAAGGGGGAGTAAAAGGTTAGAGTTTTTGTATGCAAAGTTGTTATCAGTGTAAAATAAACTATTATATCTGTAAGATGTTTTATGTAAGCTTCATGGTAACCACAAAGCAAAACCCTGTAGCAGATTCACAAAAGAGAAGAGAATCAGAGCATACCACTATGGAAAATCATCAATTCACAAAGGAAGGCAGCAAGAGAGGAAGAAAGGAAAAAGGGAACTACAAAATAGCCAGAAAGCAATTAACAAGATAGCACTAAGAAGTCATTACCTATCAATAATTACTGTAAACGTATGTTGATTAAATTCTCCAATTAAAAGGCATAGAGTGGCTGGATAAGACCCAATTATATGCCGACTACAAGAGACTTGCTTTAACTTTAAGGGCACACATAGGCTCAAAGTGAAGGCATGAAAAAGATACTCCATGCAAGTAGAAACCAAAAGAGAACAGAGCTAGCTATACTTATATCAGAGAAAATAGACTTAAAGCCAAAAACAATAACAAGAGACAAAGAAGGTCATTATATAATGATAAAGGAGTCAATTCATCAAGAAGATATCACAGTTGTGAATATATATGTGCCCAACATTGGAGCACCTAAATATATTCAGCAAATACTAAGAGATCTGAAGTGAGAAGTAGACAACAATACTGTAATAGTAGGGGACTTCGGTATCCTACTTTCAACAATAAAGGGATCATCAACAAAGAAATGTTGGATCTGGACTACACTTTAGACCAAATGGATTAGCAGACATGTAGGGAACATTCCACCCAACAGCAGCAGAATACACGTGCTTCTCAAGTGCACATGTAAAATTCTCCAGGAGAGGTCATATGATAAGTCACAAAGCAAGTGTTAGTAAATTTAAGAAGATTAAAATGATACCAAGTATCTTTTTCAACCACAGTGATAGAAACCTAAAATCAATGACAGGAGGAAAGTTGGAAAACTAACAATAATATGGAAATTAAACACTCCTGAACAACCAATGGGTTAAGGAAGAAAACAAAGGGGAAATTTTAAAAAATATCTTGAAGCAAATGAAGATGGAAACACAACATACCAAAACCTATGAGATGCAGCAAAAGATGTTTTAAGAGGGAAGTTTATGGAGATAAATGCCTACGTTAAGAAACAAGAAAGATCTCAGAAAAGCTACGTTTACACTTCAAGAAACTAGGAAAAGAAAAATAAACTAAGACCAAAGTTATCAGCAGAAAGGAAATAAGATCAGAACAGAAATAAATAAAGACTAGAAAAACAAAAGAAAAGAAAAATGAAAATAAAAACTTTTTTTTGAAAAGATAAGCAATATTGACAAAACTAGCTAGAAAGAAAAACAGAGAAATCAAATAAAATTGGAAATGAAAGAGGAGAAATTACAACTGATGGCACAGAAATAGAAAGGTTCATAAGAGACTACTATAAACAGTTATACACCAAAAAATTGGATAAAAACAAACTGATAAATTCTTAGAAACATACCATACCAAGACTGAATCATGAAGAAGTCAAAAATCTGAATAGACCAATAATGAGTAAGGAGATTAAGTCAGTAAACCAAACCTCCCAACAAAGAAAAACCCAGGGCCAGATGGTTTCACTGGTGAATTCTACCAAACATTTAAAGAAGAATAACACCAATCTTTCTCAAACTCTTCCAAAAAATTGAATAGGAGGGACCACTTCCAAAGTCATTTTACAAGGCCAGCATTGTCCTGATTAAAAAGCCAAGTAAGAACATTACATGGAAACAACAGACAAATATCTGTGATGAATATTGATGCAAAAATTCTTGATAAAATGCTAACAAACTGGATTTAACTGCACATTAGAAGGATCATACAGCATGATCAAGGGGGCTTTATCCCTGGGATGCAAGGATGGTTCAACATATGCAAATCAATAATTTATTAATAAATTAATTTTATTAAATAAAATTAATAAAATGAAAAATAAAAATGAGATCATCTCAATAGATGCAGAAAAGAATTTGACAAAATACAACATCCTTTCATGATAAAAACTTTCAACAAATGGATTATATAGGGAATATACCTTAACACAATAAAGGCCATATATTGTAAGCCTACAGCTAACAGCATACTCATTGGTGAAAGGTTGAAAGCTTTTCCTCTAAGATCAGGAATGAAATAAGTGTCCCCACTCCTGACTCCTAGTCAACATAGTATTGGGCATTCTAGCCAGAGTAATCAGGCAAGAAAAAAAAAATGGCATTCAAATCAGAAAGGAAGAAGTAAAGTTGTCTTTGCAGATGATAAGATCATATACACATACAGAATGTCCTAAAGTTTCTACCAAAAAATGTGTCTTTCTCTGCCTGGCTTATTTCACGTAGCATAATGCCCTCCAGGTTCATTCGTGTTGCCACAAATGCAGGATTTCCTTCTTTTTAGGGCTGAACAGTATTCCACTGTATGTATATACCACATTTTCTTTATCCAGTCATACTTTGATGGATACTTAGATTGTTTCCAAATTTTGGCTACTGTGAATAATGTGGCAGTGAGCGTGCAGTGCTGATTTCGTTTCCTTCAGATATATACCCAGAAGTGGAATTGCTGGATCATGTGGTAGTCCTGTTTTTAATTTTTTTGGTAACTTCCATACTGTTTTCCATGTTAAGCCGTCAAATTTGTGGTAATTGGTTACAGTAGCCTTGGGAAACTGATACAGGCTTCAAATCAGGGAAGCTAAATATAATGCTTTTATTTTATTTTATTTTTTAAAAAAGGAGTCTAATGAGGCTCTGAGTTGGGCTAACGAAAAGAGGGAAGGACGGGTGGCTGTGAGAAATATCCATAGTCTAGATGTGAAAGGTAGAGGGAGGAAAAAAAATTGGCTATAGGAAAATGCTGTAACATTGATGGAGGTGAGGAGCTCTTAGGAGGAAGATGATGTGTTCATATGGCTTGAAGGTGACATCATAGTAGAAGATCTTGAAAAGTGTGGCCCTTGGGTACTAACTAAACACAGATGGGTCCCCTGTGTGCTGTTTGCTTGAATTCAACTTTTATTTTCTTAGTTCCATCCTGCGATTCTCCAGCTCTGTCCAACTCTAAACAATGATGGTGATTTTGTTCACCAGAACGAACTTCTGAATTCAGGCCAAAGTGTGTTTCTGTTTCATGACATAAAAAGCAGCCACTTGTTACCAGGTCTCAACAATAAGAGGTCTTTTTGATTAATTTTTCTTACTCACATCTTCATTTCAGATGCCTGCTTCTAATTTGTGAACCTTTTGAGGAAAGGATTATGTCTTTGCATCACTTTGCTCTTTTGTCTGGCAACATCCTTGGTATATACTCGAGGTTCAGTGTCTGTTCTTTGGCCAATTTTTTTTTTTTTTTTATCTAGTATGTACTTTCCTCTGGGTCAATTTTGCTTTATCAAAAATTAACATCTGAAAAGTCATTTGTTAATATAAGATATATTAACAGTATTCTTATCTAAGGCCATACAGTTCTGCATAAAAAATAGGGAAGGGAGTTCATCTTTACCATAAGACCTGTGACCCACCTTTACCTACTCTACCAAATGAAAGGGAAAACTGTATGGGAATTGTGTCCATAATTTTGTAAAAGAAAAAAATGTTTTTAAGAAATTAGAGTAGGCTGATAACAGTATTATACCAATGCCAACGTCCTGCGTTTGATTTTGTATTATAGTTACTACCTGCTGTCATTCAGGGAAGCTGGATGAAGGGTACACAGGACTCTACAATTTTTGCAACTTCCTATGAGTCTATGATTATTTAACAAGAAAAAGTTAAAAGAGAAATAGGAGAATCATATGGTGAAACTACTTAGAGACTTGCTGCTCTTGGAATTATCTGGCAGTCCAGCGGTTAGGACTCTGCGCTTCCACTGCAGGGGGTACGGGTTCGATCCCGGATCAGGGAACTAAGATCCTGCAAGCCACATGGCGTGGCCAAGAAAAAAAAATTGCTGCTCTTAAAGTTATAGTAATTTGGGCTAAAATCTGAAAAATGAGAAGGAGTTACCCAGGAAATGGTATGAGTGTGGAAGACAGGACATAGGGATGAAGGGACAGCATTTCAGGTGGAGGAAACAGCCTGTTCCAAAAGGATTTGAAGTACAGAAGGAAGGTTGTTGTGGTTGGAGCTGGCTGATCAAGGCGGAGAGTGGCATGAGACACTCTGGCCTGCTACCTCTGGGAGCCCTGCCTGACAAATTGGAGTTTGGGAGTGTTTTACCCCTCCCTCTCAGAACCCAGCCACTGTGCCATAAGAAGCAGCCTGAGTTACATGGGAAGGCCACATGACTTGACTCAGCAGAGCCCCCAGCCCACAGCCAGTATCAAATCCCAGGCACGTGAGTGGGTATCTCAGACATCCAGCCCAGTCAAGCCTTCAGATGACTGCAGCCCCAGCCAGTATCTGACTGTACGCTCATGAGATGAGAACCACCCAGCTGAGCCCAATCTGCAGAACCATAAGGGATCAAAAAAAACATTATTTTAAACCAATTGATAACTAGAATGAGTAATAACCCTTCTAGTTGCAGAGCCTATAAAGGATTTTCGCTTGCCTTAACTCTCTTGATCTTCAAAAGTATGCTGTAGGCTCTAATATCTTGGTGGGCATCTGGTTCATCATTGTAATCCAACACCTCCATCAATGTAGAAAGTCCTCAATAAAAATCTTTGTTAAATGAAAACGAAAATAGATTTGTCAGTCTTAAAAAAAGATTAGACAAAAGATTTTCTGGAGCACCGTCTGTAACTGTAGTCCTTTGTCCCACTTGGAACTTCTAACACTAAGATGAAAGACCTCTGCCCTTGGCGTCAGGAGAAATCAGAATAGCAAAGAGAAGAGCAGCAGTGCTTACAGATACGTGCAAGAGGCAAAGATACATGATGAAATATTTTTACCAGGACTCTTTCAAAAGAGCCAATTTTGGTCATAAGGAAAAGTGACCTTTGAATTGGAAACTGAACATTTTTGCTTTCGGCACTAGGCAGCAAAATTTAAATGTTTTCCCTTCTTATTGATTGTTGCTTGTTATGTGGAGAAGCACCAAGGCGCTCCAGCGAGAAAACCTGGGTTTCTCTTCTGGCTGCCTGTTTGTTACGCATGTGATTCTTTGGGCCAGTTACTTATTTTCTCTAAACCTTTATTTCCTCATTGGGACTTCAATTTCAAGGAATTTCAATAGCTACCTCATTGGATTACTTGAGCACTAAATATTATAATAAAGTATTTAGGACAATACTCAACAGATAGAATATAGCAAAAGGAAAATTTGCCTTCACTCCGTGTGTTTCTTGCTCTTCAAGGCCACCAATTCTCATGAAAAGGAAGTTCCTCATGAAAAGGAAGTTCTGTTTTATATTTATTCACCTAAGAATTATCTTAAGTGCCTATGGGCTAGATATTAGGAGCACACTGATAAGACAAGGAGCCACGGTTTAAGGAGAGAGGAAATAAGTTTAGTAACGTGTGTAGGTGTCATAACACAAGACTTCTTGGGAAACTAAGAAGAGAGCCATCACTTCTCCTGGGAGTGCTTTGAGGGTTTAAAAAAAACTTCCTAGAGAAATGAGAATCTGCTTGTCAAATGGACAGTAGAGAAAATCTATGCATGTGGAGAGCAGTGTAAACAGCCTGGAAGGCTGGATCAGAAGTGACTCACGGTGCTCAGTTTCAGGTGTTGGGAGGAGTGGGTGGTGCCCACCACAGGGATGAGTCTGGGAAGTCAGGTAGGAACCAAGCCTGAAGGGTCTGGTATGCCAGAATAAGTGTATTTTTATTCTTGCTGTGGTTTATTTGAAATAGTGAGAGTTGAGATATGCCCTATTTTTTTTTTTTTTTTTTTTTTTTTTTTTGCTGTATGCGGGCCTCTCACTGTTGTGGCCTCTCCCGTTGCGGAGCACAGGCTGCGGACGCGCAGGCTCAGTGGCCATGGCTCACAGGCCCAGCCGCTCCGCGGCATGTGGGATCTTCCCGGACCGGGGCACGAACCCGTGTGCCCTGCATCGGCAGGCGGACTGTCAACCACTGCGCCACCAGGGAAGCCCTGCCCTACTTCTGAGTGTCCACATTCCTACAAAGGTACCTGTGCAGTAAGATATTATAAAATAAATCACATTTAACTTCTTTGATTTCTGTTATGCAGATGGACATACCACCCTTTTACAAACTCCTTAAGTAAAGGAAGAAAAGAACCCACTTTAGAAACCTACCGTGTAACCCTTGCACATGTGGGAAACCTGCAAGAGAGTTTCTGCGACTGGAGTATTTCAACCACAAGCATCAGGGGCCCCAACATCCTAGCATCTCAGGCCAGAAATCACACTGTTCTTTATGAGAAGGAGGGGAAAAGGCAAGGTGAGGGAAAGAGGGTTTTGTTTGTTTGTTTGTTTGTTTTTAGTGAAGAGATAGAAAGAGAAAGCTAAACGATGTTATCAGGTCATACTTCTAATATTTATTTCTGTCATTAAGCAGTGGGCATTTGAGGCTTTCCTGTTGTATCAGAATTTGAGTATGACAGTTTTTGCATTTCCCAAAGAGTTCATTGTCCCTGTTCAATTCCCTCTTATGCAAAACATGTCTGTCAGTGTGGGCAATGACCCACTACTCCCACTCTTTAGAGTTTAAATAGATGACTCAGGCAATGAGTCATTTTTCCATGGATTGTCTATGTTGCTTGGAAAAGTGGCAGTTCCAGCCAAGCTATGGCTGAGACTACCTGAATTATTTGGAAAACACTATGGCCATAGTAATCTGCCTCCTTAGACTAAAAAAAAAAATGGTATAAAATTCTTTGGGATCAGGGAGCCCAGGTCTGGAACATGTACATATAGATAAAACCTGGAGAGCAATATGCTAAAGGGAAGTGGTTGGGTTAAAGTGAAAAAAACAATTTTGTGGATTCCCTCTGTGAGAACAAATACTTAAAGTAGTGCCAGAGGCTAAATACAAAATACTGGATGTTTCATAAAAGTTTGCATTCATGAATAAGTCTTTTGCATATATTTCAATTCTGAAAGCGACTTTTTGGAGAAGCTAAATTTTTTATTGGCTATTAATAGATGAAATTAAACTTCAAGTACATTTTCTTTTTAAATTTTTTTAAAATTTTATTTATTTAATTTATTTATTTTTGGCTGTGTTGGGTCTTCATTGCTGCACACGGGCTTTCTCTAGTTGCGGCGAGCGGGGGCTACTCTTCATTGCGGTGCGCGGGCTTCTCATTGCTGTGGCTTCTCTTGTTGCTGAGCACGGGCTCTAGGCACATGGGCTTCAGTAGTTGTGGCTCGCGGGCTCTAGAGCACAGGGTCAGTAGTTGTGGCACATGGGCTTAGTTGCTCTGCAGCATGTAGGATCTTCCCGGACCAGGGCTCGAACCCTTGTCCCCTGCATTGGCAGGCGGATTCTTAACCACTGCTCCACCAGGGCGCCCTCAAGTACATTTTCAATTTTCAGAATTTGCATTTACACTGGAAAGTCTACTTTGGCCAACAATTTTAGCCTTGCATATCAAGGCCAAGGTCATAGGTTAGCTATGCGATTCTCTGCACCAAACTCCCGTGTACTTTCTACACCTCTTCAAGTTTACGTTTCACACTATATTTCAAATATTTGCTTATTTTTTCTCTCTGTTTATAGGTATTTTATATACGTGAGGGCGAAGTCTTTATCTTGTAGTCTATACATCTTCTCTGTGCTCAGGGCAGTATCTTGACATAGCATGTGCCCTCTTCAAAAGTGTTGCAAGAATCATGAATAGACACAGCTAGGCAGGAAATGGTAGAGTTGCCAGTTTCCAGATTCTTCCGCCTTGAGACGTGTCAAATATCTTCTCTTTGCCCTTCCATATTTACTCTCCTCCCTTCTCTCCACACTGCTCTCTGCCCTGGGAGATTGACTTCTGTGGGTTCAGCTAAATGGAAACCTGGGGGACAGTTGGAGGGGATCACTGTCCTTTTCAAAGCAGTTTTCTCTACATGACACTCATAAGGGTGCAGGGAGGGAGAAGTTCTGGTAACTTCTCCCTCCCTGCACCCATGCTGGCCTAGGAAAGGCAATGCCCGCCCCCCATTTTTGTGGCTCCAACATACTACACTATCCATTATGGTGTATCCACTATACCCTATGTTCTGCCCATACCTTTGTAAATAGTCATTTCACTAAATCCTCCTTGAATATCCTAATTTTGATGCGCCTTTCCTCTCCTCCTGGGACTTCAACTGCTAAAAGACAGTTCCACTTATTTCACAAAGAAGCCACCATTCTTGACAAGGTAATGATTGCTTTCTAAAAACCTTCTCAATTATGTCTGTGAGTCTAGATTCCTACTTAATGCATGAAACCTCTCACATATCCCACCACATCCTTATCTGCCTTTTGCCTCAAATGAAGATCACTCGTCACTTTTATCTATTTTTTGTATTATTTCCCTGCTTTTGGACTTTTAGAATTATTTCTCTTAGCTGTAACTTCATATGTGAGATTAGAGAATATGAATTTTCTATTTTCAGTGGGTACTGTGGGTTGGGAGTGGAGGGAAGAAACACACCTAAAAAAAGTTAAATGGGGGGAAGGGTAAGCTGGGACAAAGTGAGAGAGTGGCATGGACATATATACACTACCAAAAGTAAGGTAGATAGCTAGTGGGAAGCAGCCGCATAGCACGGGGAGATCAGCTCGGTGCTTTGTGACCACCTAGAGGGGTGGGATAGGGAGGGTGGGAGGGAGGGAGATGCAAGAGGGAAGAGATATGGGAACGTATGTATATGTATAAATGATTCACTTTGTTATAAAGCAGAAACTAACACATCATTGTAAAGCAGTTATACCCCAATAAAGATGTTAAAAAAAAAAAAAAGTTAAATGGCCTTGTTACTATAGAGCTCTCAAAGAGTTTGATGTGCCTCATGACCTTTGAGAGAGCAGCATGGTCACCAGCATTCCTCAAACTTATTTGACCATGGAACCCTTGTTATAGGAAACCTTGTTATCTAAGAACCTGCTGGTATTCCTCAGGTCACACTTTGGAAAAGCTTGCTCTTTAAAATCCATCCTTCTCTTCCTCCGTAAATATTTCTTGAACAAGTATTGACAAAACTGGTCAGAACACTAAGAGACGGGGCGTGGAAGACAGGTTCCACAACCCTTTCTTTTTAATCCTTCGGTGACTGTTGTGTCAGAATCTTCAAAGATGTGCGTGGTGGGGTGGGAGGTAGCTAGCACTTCCTGCAAGATCTAGTTTGAGGTACTGATTGATGGTACTTGGATATTCAATTAGAGGTCTTCTCCAAGCCTAGATTAATTGTGGATGCAGTTTCTCCTTTGGGCTTTCTGCCTTGATTCCTGAACTAGCTGGGGGTGGAAAAGAGGTGGGAAAGAAGGTAGAGCAGAGTGTTTATCAGGTGCTTGCAATGTGCCAGGTACTAAATTTAGTTCATCTCCTTTCTTAAAGGAGCTCACAGTCTAGTAGGAAGAAAAAGATGTAAGAATAATTAATGCAGTGTAATATATAATATAACATAACATAAGGCTATAATGAATAAAGAACTTACACCCTGGTTTCTTTAGTGGTACCTTGTTATTCTGTGGCATGGTCTGTAGTTACAGCGTTTGACTTTATGCTTTGTTGCAGAGTAAGTTTAAGGTCAGACTGAGACAGTGTCCACCTACTTGCATGTCTTACATAGAAAAACACAGATTTTTTTTTTAAAGACACCAATTGTACTTGAACATTTGTTACTTTTTTATTAATTAATTAATTAATTAATTTATCTTTCACTGTGTTGGGTCTTCGTTTCTGTGCGAGGGCTTTCTCTAGTTGTGGCAAGCGGGGGCCACTCTTCATCACGGTGCACGGGCTTCTCACTATCGTGGCCTCTCTTGTTGAGGAGCACAGGCTCCAGACACGCAGGCTCAGTAGTTGTGGCTCACGGGCCTAGTTGCTTCGCGGCATGTGGGATCTTCCCAGACCAGGGCTCGAACCCGTGTCCCCTGCATTGGCAGGCAGATTCTCAACCACTGCGCCACCAGGGAAGCCCAACACAAATTTTTATAAGTAGACATGATCTACTGGAGGTTACTAAGGTGGTGAGAGAGTGTGGAGGAGGGGAATGAGTAGATAAGTTAGAGAAATCTTTTTATCTAATACTTCACATCCCTTTTTCTATTGATGAACAAATACAAAGATTGGCTAATTTGATTTTAGAATCTTCTTCCTTTGCCTTGGCACCCTATTAGAGAAAATGGATTTTTAAAATCTGGTAGCAACTTCCAAGAAGATGGAGTAGACATATTTTTCCCTATTCCTCCTGCTAAGTACAACCAGAAATACAGAATGTTATTTATAAAACAATCATAAGAGTACTCTGAAAAGTGAAGAGAAGACGAAGTAGCTAAGGACCTTGCAATCCAAAGAATGACATGGTGGTGAGTTCTTCATTTTTGTTTTTGGCCTGTGGTTTTTTGTGTTTTTTTTTTCCTTTAATTGAAGTATAGTTGATTTATAATATTGTGTTAGTTTCAGATGTATACAGCAAAGTGATTTGGTCATACATATATATGTATATATCTATATTCTTTTTTCTATTATAGTTTATTACAAGATATTGAGTATAGTTCCCTGTGCTATACAGTGAATCCTTGTTTTTTATCTATTTTATATAAAGTAGTGTGCATCTGTTAATCCCATATTTCAAATTTATCCCTCTACCCTTTCCCCTTTGGTAACCATAGGTTTGTTTTCTATGTCTGTGAGTTGGTTTCTGTTTTATAAATAAGTTCACTTGTACTGTTTTTTAGATTCCACCTATAAGTGATATCATATAGTATTTGTCTTTCTCTGTCTAACTTACTTCACTTAGTATGATAATTTCTAGATCCATCCATGTTGCTGCAAATGATGTTATTTCCTTCTTTTTTATGGTTAAGTAATATTGCATTGTATATGTATACCACTTATTCTTTATACATTCATCTGTCAGTGAACATTTGGGTTGTTTCTCTGTCTTAGCTATTGTAAATAGTGCTGCAATGAACATTGGGGTGCATGTATACTTTTCTTAAAATTAATTAATTACTTTATTTATTTATTTATTTTTGGCTGCATTGGGTCTTCGTTGCTGCACGCGGGCTTTCTCCAGCTGTGGCAAGCGGGGGCCGCTTCTCGTTGCAGTGGCTTCTCTTGTTGCGGAGCATGGGCTCTAGGCGCACAGGCTTCAGTAGTTGTGGCATGCAGGCTCAGTAGTTGTGGCTCGCGGGGCTCTAGAGTGCAGGCTCAATAGTTGTGGTGCATGGGCTTAGTTGCTCTGCAGCATGTGGGATCTTCCTGGACCAGGGCTGGAACCCGTGTCCCCTGCATTGGCAGGCAGATTCCTAACCACTGTGCCACCGGGCAAGTCCCTGCATGTATACTTTTGAACCATGGTTTTCTTCATATATATGTCCAGGAGTGGGATTTCTGGATCATATGGTAACTCTATTTTTAGTTTTATTAAGGAACCTCCATACTGTTTTCCATAGTGGCTGCACCAATTTACATTCTCACCAACAGTGTAGGAGGCTTCCCTTTTCTCATTACACTCTCCAGCATTTATTGTTTGTGGACTTTCTAAAAAACAATTTTATTGGAGTATAGTTGATTTACAGTGTTGTGTTATTTGCGGACTTTTTGATGATGGCCATTCTGACCAGTGTGAGGTGATACCTCATTGTAGTTTTGATTGCATTTCTCTAATAATTAGTGATATTGAGCATCTTTTCAAGTGCCTATTGGCCATCTGTATGTTCTCTTTGGAGAAATGTCTATTTAGGTCTTCTGCCCATTTTCTGATTGGATTGTTTGTTTTTTTGTTATTGATTTGTATGAGCTGTTTGTATGTTTTGGAAATTGAGCCCTTGCTGGTTGCATGGTTTGCAAAGATTTTCTCCCAGTCTGTAGGTTGTCTTTTTGTTTTGTTTATGGTTTCCTTTGCTGTACAAAAGCTTATAAGCTTGATGAGGTCTCATTTGTTTATTTTTGCTTGTATTACTGTTGCCTTGGGAGACTGACCTAAGAAAGCATTGCTACGATTTATGTCAGAGAATGTTTTGCCTATGTTCTCTTCTAGGAGTTTTATGGTGTCATGTCTTAAATATAAAGTCTTTAAGCCATTTTGAGTTTATTTTTGTGTATGGTATGAGGGTGTGTTCTAACTTCATTGAATTAATTATGGCAGTCCAGCTTTCCCATCACCACCTGCTGAAGAGACTGTCTTTTCTCCATTGTATATTTTTGCCTCCTTTGTTGAAGGTGTGTGGGTTTACTTCTGGGCTCTCTATTCTGTTCCATTGATCTATATGTCTATTTTTGTGCCAGTACCATGCTGTTTTGATAACTGTAGCTTTGTAGTATTGTCTGAAGTCTGGGAGGGTTATGCCCCCAGCTTTGTTATTTTTCCTCAGGATTGCTTTGGCAATTCTGGGTCTTCTGTGATTCCATATAAATTTTAGAATTATTAAATTGTTCTAGTTCTGTGAAAAATATTATGGGTAATTTGATAGGGATCACATTAAATCTGTAGACTGCTTTGGGTAGTATGACCATTTTAACTATGTTAATTCTTCCAATCCAAGAACATGGGATATCTTTCCATTTCCTTGAATCATACTCAACTTCCTTTATCAGTGTTCTGTAGTTCTCAGTGTATAAGTCTTTCACCTCTTTGGTTAGGTTTATTCCTAGGTATTTTTTAATGTGATTTTTAAATGGGATTGTTTTTTGATTTCTGATATTTCATTATTAGTGTAAAGAAATGCAACCGATTTCTATATATTAATCTTGTATTCTGCTACCTTGCTGAGTTCATTTATCAGTTCAAATAGTTTTTGTGTAGAGTCTTTAGGGTTTTCTGTATAGAGTATCGTATCATCTGCATATAATGACAGTTTTACCTCTTCCTTCCAATTTCGATACCTTTTATTTCTTTTTCTTGTCTAATGTTTTGTCTTGGTTTGCTTTATTCTTGCCTTGTATATCCCATACCTGGAGCTGAAGAAGGTGAAAATGCAGAAATGCCAATGTGCACAGACAAAAAGGAGCCCCAACAAAAGCCTGCTCTCTCTAACCAAAGGACCAGGAAAGGGGCAGCCCAGCAAGATAGAAAATGTTTAGACATTTTCTAGCCTCTCTACCCTAGCCAAACATCATAGGAAAATAACTATAGCACCATCCAGGCCCACGCCTGAAAAGGCTGAGTGGCAGGCCTTGACTTCTACCCTTGCAAGGCTGTAACAAGGCATCCTAACCTCACCATCTGAGCCCCACCACGGTGGTGTCAGAGAAAGCCAAGCAGGGAGCTGACTATTCATCCCCACTACAGGAATGAGGTACCACCTCCCCTCTCCTCTGGGATGGTATTAGAGGGGGCATAGTAGAGGCTCAGGACTTTCCCTATTCAGCAGTAACAAGGCCACCTCCGCACCCCTGTGGCGTCAGTGAGACCATGTGGAGAGCTGTAACAATGCACTCGCACTCTGCCCAGCTAGGAAGGTATCAATGGAGTCTATTAGGGAGTCAGAACCCCCGCCTCTGCTCGGCAGTATCAGGGAGCCCCTCCCACCTCAGGGGTCAGTGGAGACCAAGTGAGGAATCTGGACTTCTACCCTCACTTACAGTAATGACACCCCTTTCCCTGGTGGAGCAGTGTTCCCAAATCAAGGAAAATAAAAGGTTTAACTAAGATCTAGAATCTCACAACATAATACCTTAAATGTCCAGGTTTCAAGGTAATATTACTCAACAGACCAAAATCCCTTATCAATTCGGACACAAAAATACAATATATTACCATTGGGGAAACTAAGAAGAGTGTACATCTGATCTCCCTGTATTATTCTTACAACTGTATGTGAATCTATAAACATCTCAAAATTAAAAATTTAATTAAAAAGAAGACAGCAAGGGAGCAGGATAAAGAGAATTATAGATTCTACGTAATATTAGTAGGGTTCCATAAATAATGCACAGGTGATTGCAAACCCAAGTTAATTTTGCTTCAGTAGATTTCTGAACATTTCACAACACTCTTTAAAGTGATTGAAGAGCCCTTAAGATGCCACAATTTTAGGGCTAGGATATAGTTCTGTGAGTAACTGAGAACTAACATCAAATGCCAACATAACATTCCTGTTCTTTTTTGTTATATTATCTATAGATATTTTAGTATGATATGAACAAATATTTTAATCTGTAGCAAAGTACGTACACTAGTTTGAAAAGGTACGGTTTTAGAATAACCCTAAGAGTCAACATTAATGACCTAAAGCACAGTGACCCTAGCTGGTGCTCATTCATTTAATCTCTGACCTTGGCACCCTGCAGCCCTTCCTGTCCACCCAACAGTTACCATAACTTTCACAGAGCACAAGAATTCCATTAGGCAATGTGACCTTGGAACTCTCAGTGTGCCATTACTTTATCCTGGTAGAAATGATATGACACTGTGATTGATAACAAACTCTTCCCAGCTGCTTTAAATTTTGTCGTGGTACCTTTGCAAGCCTACCCTGGTTTAAGAGGGTATAAGGAAGAGTTCATTGGAAAAGTTCGTTGGAACTATCAGTGAAAACCAGTTTCATTGGAAATTAGCATTACCCTCATCTTCAACATCTTATGAATGCCTTCCAATGTGCTGGGGCCAAATTAGATGAGTTTTATAATGAGGAAAAGAAAAGTGAGACCAAAAGGAAATGATTTTTTTAGGAGATAAGAGGTCAGAGGTGGAGAGGGATTTTTGTTTTGTTTTTCACGCAGGTTAAGAAGGGTTTTGAAAAGAATTTGGGGAGAAAATTACAAGATGTAACATGGTTTGAAGGCAGTGAAGACAGGAGAAATCAAGATCTATCAACTCTGAAAGGAAGATGGAAGATTTAAGCAGAGGTATTGGTGGCAGAAAATTTGGAAACAGAATGTAGTAAAGTGTGGCAACATGCAAATATAATGGTCAAAGATAGCATCTAGCTGTCTCTCTTCAGAGATGAAAGGTCAGGGAATTGTTAGCCACAAATAAAATATAGTGGGAGAAAGACCAGAGAGCATATTACCATCAAGCTAAAGATCAACTGGACAGAGAACTGAGTCCATCATTCTCTCTTCAGAGAAAACTGTTGCAAAGTAATTTATATTTAAATATAATATAAAATATATAATATAGCATATTCAATTATTGTAATATTATTACACTATAGAAAATATTCAGTATTTTAAAATACTTTGGTAGGTAGAGTTTGTTCTTCCCTTTGGCTCTTACTTACAGTACACTCTTTTTTACATATAAATCTTTTATGCTCTAGCTTAAAACTATTGATCTATTCAATACACATTTGATGAGCCTCTAGTGCTGTGGGTACTAGATCCAGAGATAGGCATGGCCTCGGCCTGGCAGCAGTCCTCCCCAGGGTGTCCTAATTCCATTCACTTACTTTTTAGGAATTCCAGTTTCCACACCTTTAAACCGAGAATGGTACCGCCTCACTTGTTTTCCTTAAACATACTTCTTCTTTTGAGATTTGAATGAGGTGATATATATGTGTGACGGGCTCTATAACTTTATAAAACACTATACAGATCTGATTTTTGTACTGGCTTACTCTCAGTTCATTTTGAGGCAGGAGCTAAGCCCCGTTTTTCTTTATATCCTCAAACCCTTGCACAGGGTCTGGTACATAGTAAGTGTGGGCAGCAAATGTTGGATATCTCATTGAACAAAACAGAGGAAAATATCTTTATTCTTGTGGGTCTTACATTACTACTGAGGTGACAATAAACAGCAAGCATAATCATTTCATAAATTGTATAGTATACTAGAAGGTGTAAAATGGCATGGGAAGAAAAATTGGAGTAGAGTAAGGGGAATTGGGAGTGCTGGGGATAAGGTTTTTAAAGAGGTCAGGATTGGTCTCATTGACAAGATGGTAATCAAGAAGAGACTTGTAGGATGTGAAGGTTTCAGCCGTGTAAATATTTGGAGGAAGAGAATTTGGGAAACAACCAGCACAAACACCCTGAGGTGGAACCCCGCCTCAAGAAACTAGTGTGGCTGGCAGGGAGAGAGGCAGAGAGAGAAGTAGAAAACGAGGTTAGAGAAGTTACGGAGAGGGTGAGCCACTGCAGGCCATGGCTCCAAATGAACTGGGGGCCACTGGGGAATTTTGAGCAGAGGCGTCACGTGATCTGACTCACTTTTCAAAAGAATCACTCTGGCTGCTGCTTTGAGAATGGACAGAGGCAGGAGAGGAGGTAAAGACAGGAGCAGAGAGACCGTTACGAAGCTCTTGTAGTCAGGTGAGAGATGAGAACGGCTTGCACCATGCTGGTAGAACTGGAGAGAAACAAGTGGTCAGATTCTGGATTTTTTTTTTTTAACTTTTTTTTTAATGTGGACCATCTTTTTTAAAGTCTTTATTGAATTTGTTATGATATCGCTTCTGTTTTATGTTTTGGTGTTTTGGCCGCAAGGCATGTGGGATCTTAGTGCCCCCAACCAGGGATCGAACCTGCACCCCCTGCGTTGGAAGACAAAGTCCTAACCACTGGTCCGCTGGGGAAGTCCCTGATTCTGGATCTATTTTGAAGGTAGAACCAATAAGATTTCCTGACAGAGTTATGGGCTGTAGAAGAAAGAAGAATGCAGCATGACTCTAATATTTTTGCTGATCAACTGGACGGCTGGAGGTGCCAACTGAGAAGGAGAAAAACCTGCTGGAGGGGCCAGCTTGGGGGAAAGGTCAGGAGTCAAGGTTGGGAACATGAAACATCCAAGTAGGGCTTCCCTGGTGGCGCAGTGGTTGGGAGTCCGCCTGCCGATGCAGCGGACACGGGTTCGTGCCCCGGTCCGGGAAGGTCTCACATGCTGCGGAGCGGCCGGGCCTGTGAGCCATGACTGCTGAGCCAGCGTGGCCGGAGCCTGTGCTCCGCAATGGGAGAGGCCACAATAGTGAGAGGCCCGCGTACCGCAAAAAAGAAAAAAAATTAAAAAGAGAAGGAGGGAAATGTGATAGTAGTTGGTAAGAAAAGTGAGGTCAAGAAGATTTTTTGTTTTTAAGGTGGAAGAAATAACAGCACGTGTACCAGCAGGGCTGGGACAGAAAAGTTGATGATGCAGGAGAGACGGGGAGTAATGGCTCCTAATGAAGTCATTTTTGAGGAGGTGAGATCCATTGCTGAAAAGTACAAACACAAGGACTGCCTGCATATAGACACATGGATAGTTCATTTAGAGAAGCAGGGGGAAAGGCAGACTGTTGGGTGCAGCCGCTGGTAAGCGGGCACATGTCCTGGCGGGAGACAATGGCAGTTCCCTCCTGAGCACCGCGATTTCCGTCAATGAAATAAGAAGCATGTGACGATATGGAATGTGAAGCAGAAGGTGAAGATATGGAATGGATGATAGACGTTGGAGGAAAGAGGAACTATGAAATAATGATCCAGGAAAGTGGAAGAGTAAATGCACTAAGGAAACATTTGCTGTTGGGCAGCAAAGGTTGGGGTATACTAGTGTATAAGACAGAAAAAAAACCTTTGTTCGTAGGAATCTTGCATCCCGCAGAGTGGACAATAAATAATATGCATAATAAATACATTAAGTATATAGTAAAGGGCCATTTAGTTTCGTGGTGGGACCATCCAGATGGTTTTGTGTTTTTCTTTAGCCATGTTCTGTTGCATGGCGGAAGCTTGTAGTAGTCGGATAATTTAAATAAGCAGGGTTGTAGTTTTACCAAGCAAGCCTGGTAAAGAGAGAAGGCAAGGGAGGGCAGATGTTTGCAAGATTGGTGGAACACAGTACACGAAAAGAGTGAGGAAGAGTTAAAAGGTGGTAAGATCAATGGATTGGAGGAAGAAGATGTTTAACCATCCGATACATTTGATCCATCTCCTCTATCCCCACTTCCCTGCCCTAGTTTAATGTGGTGGCTAAGAAGAGTGCCAGGATTAGAATTCTAGCTCTGTCAATTATAAAATCTCTATTCTGTTTCATTTTAATTTTGTTTATCCCTGTCTAAAACACATTGCCTTAATTACTATAGTTTCATAATAAAAGTCTTGATATCCAGTAAGGCAAATCTTTAAATAATTTTTCAAATTGAAGGTGAGATACATTTTCTCAGCTTTTTTTTTTCCCTGAAAATTTATCACCGACTTAAAGGAAACACAAAAATGTTCTTTAGGTAAAAGGAAAATGATCCAAGATACTGGCTCTGAGATGTAGGAAGAAATAAAGAGAAAGAAAATGATAATAAATATATAGATAAATCTAAATAATATTGACTATAAAGTAATATTCTCATAAGGGTCATAAAAGAAAAAATTAAAGTACATGACAATAGTAGTGTGTAAGTCAGAGATGGATAAATGAGGTTTGAGAATTCTGAAGTTCTTGCATTGTCCTGGAAGAGGAAGAAGTACCACTGATTAGTCAAAGATACGTCATAATCTCTAGGAAGGAGTTAACTGTTAAATAGAAAAATAGAAGAATATATACTCAATAAGTCAAGAGAAAAGAAACAGGATAAAAATATTTAATTGCTCCAAGAGAGAGCAAAAATTAAGATTAGAAAAGAAAGGACTAGTGGAACATGTAGAAAAAGTAAGACAGAGTGGGAGAAGGACATTAACCCGACATCAACGAGAGCAAAGCAGAAGTATCTCAATATCCTACCAACAAAAGAAAGTTAAGACTTCTTACAGCCTGAGTATCACTGAGAAATCTCCAGTGTATCATAGTGGCTTAAATATTGTTTTTGAATGAACAACCAGATGGATGCACCGGGTAATGTTGTTTTATTGTTATCAAATAAATATAAAAGTGGCCCTTGGAATGGGCTGTAACACAGGCAAAAACGTAAACAGAGTCATGTGGACATGGCTCCTCTCTCCCCACAAACATGCCTCAGATGCAGAATACACATGATGAACACTTCTTATAGGGACAACTTTGTGAATAGACTCTGAGAGATAGACAGGCACACATATCTTATTCCTGGGTCCTTTTGTTTGTTTTTTTGTTTTCGTCTTTAGTTCAGAAACTTCCTACTTTCTCACGTATCCACCTTTTCTCTCAAGTTGTCTTTTATAGAAACTGAACAGGCTACCATCTCCTTATAAGCTATGGAGTTTTATAATGTCCTTCAGTCACCACCAAGCTTTCTTTCAAGCTAAACAATTCCAATTGCCTTAATCTCAGAGTATTTTAACCTAGTGATCTGACCACCTGTTAGACTTGTGAGGAAGAGGAATTCTGATTGATCAAAGAAGAGAATCCTCATGATTGTGGTAGACAGGATAAGAAGAAAAAATATTTTGAGGAAAATCCGTAAATAAATTCATTTCTAATAATTCCAGAGCATGCCATAGTTTTCTTTTTGTTGTTTGTTTTTTAATTAATTTATTAATGTATTATTTATTTTTGGTTGCATTGGGTCTTTGTTGCTGCGCGCGGGCTTTCTCTAGTTGCGGCGAGCGGGGGCTACTCTTCGTTGCGGTGCGCGGGCTTTTCATCGCGGTGGCTTCTCTTGTTGCACAGCACGGGCTCTAGGCATGCGGGCTTCAGTAGTTGTGGCTCACAGGCTCAGTAGTTGTGTCTCGCGGGCTCTAGAACGCAGGCTCAGTAGTTGTGGCGCACGGGCTTAGTTGCTCCGCAGCATGTGGGATCTTCCCAGACCAGGGCTCGAACCCGTGTCCCCTGCACTGGCAGGCAGATTCTTAACCACTGCGCCACCAGGGAAGTCCAATGCCATAGTTTCTATCAATTCCCAGCATCTCTTCAAGTCAACTTCTGCCTAGCTCAAGGTAACAGGCGGAGCAGGATGGAGATGAGTGGCGTATTTAAGAGTGAGTGCTAGAGCTGCTGGCTCCTATCCCAGTCTCTCCTCATAAGCCTCTTCTGATCTTTTAACTCTTAATGCTAGTTATCATTTATAAGGTACCTCCTATATATGCCAGGCACTTTGCACACATTATGTCTAATCCTAACAACACCCCTGTTTTATGGTTTCGGAGACTGGATCAAGAATTAAATAAACTGCCGAAGCCCAGACAGCTAGTAAGTGGTAGAGATGGGATTCATTGCAGGGTCTGCCGACAGCACCACCTCTTGTAGGATGCTCTGCTTTAAGGTTCTCTGGGAACCCAAGAAAGCCATGGGATGACTTTTTTGTTAATAAGACAGAGCAGCAGCAAGGACCAGCAGGTAATCCTGCTACCTGGTTGGGAGGAAGGAAAGCCATATTTATGGAGTGTGTTCTGTTTTAGGCTCAGTCCTAGCTCCTTGTACCTTCTTAGTTCATTTATTCCTCACAGTGACCTGGTAAAGGAGATGTTTTATCTTTATGTTACATATGAGGAAACTGAGGTTTAGACAAGTGAGAAAGTGTCCAAGGTCACATAGCTAATAAGATGTGAAGCTTCAAAGCCATGATAGCATATTGCTCCCTGTTTTAGATTCTTCCTGTCCAAGATCAGAGCAGTATGCCACAGGAGGACACTGGAGACTGGACCCTGGTCTGGAGGGTGCAAACTCAGGTGGGACTTAACCTCTCTGGGCATCAGTTTCTTATTGTTTTTAAAAAAAAGCGGGTTTTGAATTAGACGATCTCTGAAGTCCTGTGCCTCTAAGAATTAAGAGGGCACCGACAGAGAGAAGCGTACTGTGATGATTCCAGGTGGCCCTGCCCAGCTCTCGTCCTCCCTGGAGATGGTTGGGTTTGGTGCCCCGGGGACCAGACCTGGGGATGCAGAAGCGGGAGGCGAGCCTAGGGGTCTTTCTTGGTCCTCGACTGTCCCATGATTAGTGAACGTCTAGAAACTGTCCCCCGCATGGGTTTAAAAAGAACACTGAGCGCCGAGGGAGTGTGACAGCCACTTTGGAGGGCTCGGGTGGCCAGCCGGGCGAGGCTTTCGGAACACCCGGCGGCACCGGGCTGGTCTCGGGCTTATCAGCAGCAGCTGGTGCAGCAGCCCGGGGCTGGCTGCTCGCCCGGGTGGGCGGCGGCCGGCTGGGCACCTCCGGCGGCGAGGGCGGCGTGCCGGGCCCTTCTCCGCGCTTGGCCCGCCGTGTGAGCCGGGAGGGCGGCGGGAGGGGCTCCTGTGGCCCGGGGGCCCTCGCCGGCCCGAAGCGCGCGGCGAGGTGGGGTGGTGGGGTGGGCGGGGGCGAGGCCACCGGGAACAAAGTCCAGGCCCCGCGGCCGCAGCCCTCGTGCGCCCAGCAGCTCGGCCAGAGACGCGCGAGGTCCCAGGTGAGGGGAGCTTGGGCGCGCCGGCTCCGACCAGGGGACTCCGGCGACAGTGGGCTCCGGGCGGCGGCGGCGCGACCTCCACGCGGCGTCCCCGGGCCCCGCGACCTGTCAGCCGGTCCCGATCCCTCGAGCAGGGTCTGCGAGGAGGCTGGTCGACCTCCCCGCAGTGGGTGGGTGTTCTTGGACCTGAGACTGTGGTTTCTCCCTAGGCTGAGATGGATCTAGAGGCGGGAAGGCTCGCAACAGTCCCGATCCCCAAGAAAACGGAGGACGAATTTGAACGTGGCAGCAGCAGCAGGTACATAACCCGCAGCCGCCGCTTTTCCGCGACACGTGAATCAGCAGGGCCAAATCTGGCTGAGGGAAGAAGTTGAGAAAATCTGATGATGCCTTTGGCCTTTGTTTTGGAGCTTCCGTAGAGTCTTGTCTGAGGTTCTGACCTAACCCAAGGAATGTCACTGAGGCTTCTTTTGCAGCAGGCTCAGGAAGAAGAGGATGTGTTTAAAAGTGCCCGCTTCTCTTTGTGCAGGGTGATTCGATGAATATGTGTGGCGTAACATTCCTTGCGTTATGTAACTCAAAACTTTTCCGAAAAACTTTCATAAACATCATCTGATCTTTTATGCGTGCAGAGCATCAGACACGTGTCATTGACGGTTGTGCTTTTTAAACAAACGTAGTGAAGCAGAAACCTCCTTCCTCCCCCTCGTTATTCCTCTTCCTCATTTTACCCACCCCACCCCGCTCCTCCCAGCGCCAGGCTCTTCCGTCTTTCTCCCCTGTGGGTGGTGAGGGGTGAAGGGGGTAGGGGCACCTGGAGCAGCCTCATTCGTCCTAACCTGTGCTTCCAAGGAAATTTTTGTTCAGATGCAAGGGGGAAACCTCTTTCTTGAACGTCTTCCTTCCTGTGACGGCTCTCGGGTTCCCAAAAGCCCTTGTTGCCCACACTTCACGGACCTCAGTAGGGGCAGAAGCAAACCAGTCAGTGACATGTTGTCATTGTCCGCCTTTCACCGTGGGAATAGTGAATCACTTCCGCCTTCAGCCTCAGTTTACGAGGCTGTTGTGGTCTCTGAGTTCATGCCAGGCCACCCAGAACTAATTGAACTGTGTCATCCAGTGATCACCCCGAGGGACAAATTTTATCAGGTTCTGTAGTGTGGCCTCAAGCTGCAAGGGACCTGATTAGTCAACGGAAAACATGCCTATCTGGTGGTTCAACTGAGGCATTATTTTTGTCTGTTAACGTCTTCATCCAGTGATCTTGCCTTATTCCTTCTACGTACCATGGTATTCATTCATAGAAAATTTGGCGTGCCACATAAAATTGGTATTATTTCTGCTAGAAAATAATTGATATTCTTTCTACTAGAAAAATGTGGGTTTCGTCAGCTGACAATTTAGACTGGGATTGACTGTGAAAGTATAAATAGGTGGCATTTTCTGGGAGAAGGCTATTTATGTATTGCACTGGCTGAACATTTGATGAGTGTACAGAGAGGTTTTCCTGCAAAAGATGCAGTGACAGAACCCAAGGAAATTCTCAGAAGTGGAGCTCACAGCCTTGTGTTGGAAAGAAGACAGTTCAAAAGAGAAATACAAAAAGCTAAGAATAAGTTGAAACTGTAAGATTATGAAATGAAGTGTAAGGAGACAAATTTTTATAAAAAGCAGACTAAAGCTTATACATTAAAGGAAGTTCAGCTCACTTCAGTTATTTAGGGCAAATTGAGAGTTAGTTACATGCTTGTTGCTATCATGCTGTTATTGCCTATGGCACATTCTTTTGAACATATTTCATTGCAGATGTCTGTCCTTTGATTTTAGCGAATGTTCTAGATAATTTGGGATCGAGTCCTATGAGTAAAACTTTGTCACCTACCTGGACATTTAAGCTAAATAAATTCATTTTAGGTTTAAAAAAAAAGTCAGCTCTCCTAGAGTTTGCATTTATTGTATGGAAGATAGATATAAATAATACATATGCCGAATATGTAAACTATAGCAAATGTTAGAAGGTAATGAATGCTATGGAAAAGCATTAATCAAGGCTAAAGAAATCAGGAGTGCAAAAAGGGAGTCGTTTGCAATTTTAAGTAGGGTGGTTAAGGGAGGTTTTATTGAGAAGGCAATATCTGAGCAAGAACTTGAAAGAAATGAGAGAAGTGTGTAGCATCTGAGGGAGACCATTCCTGGCAGAGGTAGTAAAGACCCTGCGATGGGAGCATGTCTGGAAGGTTCACAGAACAGCGACAACAGAGACACCAGGGTGGCTGGAGCAGAGCAAGCAGCAGTGGGAACGGGCACTGTGGTCAGAGAGGTGACAAGGAAACATCATGTGGGGCCCTAGAGGCTAATGTAAGGATTTGGCTTTTACTCTGAGAAAAGTGGAAGCCATTGTAAGTCTTTGAGCAGAAGAGTAGCATGATACGAATGGAGAGTTTTTAAAAAATCTGCGTTATTGACGTATAGTTGATTTACAATGTTGTGTTAATTTCTGCTGTACAGCAAAGTGATTCAGTTATGCATATATATGCATTCTTTTTTTATTCTTTTCCATTATGGTTTATTACAGGATATTGAATATAGTTCCCTGTGCTATACAGTAGGACCTTGTTGTTTATCCATCCTATATGTAATAGTTTGCGTCTGCTAGCCGCAAACTCCCAATCCATCCCTCTCCCCACAACTCTTGGCAACCACATGACTTGAGTTTTTAAATGACTACTCTGACTACTGTGTTGAGGAAAGACTAAAGTGAGCATAAGTGGAAGTGGAGAAACAAGGCAGGAGTTCTCCTGGCTATTGGGATAGCCATAAAATTGGTGAGCAGTGGTTGAATTCTAGATGTATTTTGAATGCAGGGTTGACAGGATTTCCTGACACCACTCCCTGTAATCATTCAGAAGGGTGGCCTTTACTAATTTTATTGTATTATTTATTTATTTAATATAAATTTTAAATTTTAATTTTATTTATATTTGGCTGCGTTGGGTCTTCGTTGCTGCGTGCGGCCTTTCTCTAGTTGCAGCAAGCGGAGGCTACTCTTTGTTGCGGTGTGCAGGCTTCTCATCGCGGTGGCTTCTCTTGTTGTGGAGCATGGACTCTAGGTGCATGGTCTTCAATAGTTGTGGCACACGGGCTCAGTAGTTGAGGCTCGCGGGCTCTAGGGCTCAGGCTCAGTAGTTGTGGTGCACGGGCTTAGTTGCTCCACGTCATGTGGGATCTTTCGTGACCAGGGCTCAAACCCGTGTCCCCTGCGTTGGCAGGAGGATTCTTAACCACTGCGCCACCAGGGAAGTCCCAGCCTTTACTAATTTTATATCAATATGTATGATTTTAGCAAGTGAAGGATTAATTGATCTGGAGGACACTGTTAACATAGTCATCTTCCCTCTGTGCGTGAGCTCTGCAAGACAGGTGACCGTCTCCCGGTTATCCAGAGATTCCTATAGTAACTTGGATGGTTACCTTTGCACGTGGTGATTGCCTTGCAGTCGAAACTGGATAATTTCGACAATTTGTGGACATCACTATTTTATATTTGAAAGTATAATGTTGATACCCTGAGAAAACCATAATTCAAAAAGAGACATGTACCACAATGCTCACTGCCGCACTATTTACAATAGCCAGGACATGGAAGCAACCTAAGTGTCCATCGACAGATGTATGGATAAAGAAGGTGTGGCACATACATACAATGGAATATTACTCAGCCATAAAAAGAAACGAAATTGAGTTATTTGTAGTGAGGTGGATGGACCTAGAGTCTGTCTTATAGAGTGAAGTAAGTCAGAAAGACAAAAACAAATACCGTATGCTAACGCATATATATGGAATCTAAAAAAAAAAAAAGGTTCTAATGAACCTAGGGGCAGGACAGGAATAAAGACGCAGATGTAGAGAATGGACTTGAAGACATGGGAGCGGTGGGGAGAGGAGGCTGGGACAAAGTGAGAGAGTGGCATGGACATATATACACTACAAAATGTAAAATAGATAGCTAGTGGGAAGCAGCCGCATAGCACAGGGAGATCAGCTCGGTGCCTTGTGACCACCTAGAGGGGTGGGATAGGGAGGGTGGGAGGGAGATGCAAGAGGGAGGAGATATGGGGATATATGTATACATACAGCTGATTCACTTTGTTATACAGCAGAAACTAACACAACATTGTAAAGCAATTATACTCCAATAAAGATGTTAAATATATATATAATATTGAATATGATAACTACTCAAATTTATATTCAGTTGAAATATTTTGTAACAGTTTTTAAATTCAGTCAATTATATTTTTTTACAGCAAACAAGATAAGGAGAAAACGAAGAAAGTAAATTTGATTGGACCATTAGCATTGGTAAGCTGTGAAATATTAAATATGAATAATTCCTGCCTTCATTTAAATTTGATGTCTCGGATCCATAGTTATAGCAGTACTTTAAGACTGTCTACAGGCAGCAATAGGTTTTCTCTGCTGCACCTGTGCTGTCCTGGATTGGCTCATTGTAGTTAATGGCCCACATTCTCAATATGGATGATAAAAGAGGTAGGGATAGGCTGGCCGTGAGAGCAGAGCTAACTGGCGTACTGGGAAATTGAAAATAGGACTTGTGTTCGTAGCAGCATGCAAACCAGCCAATTTCAGGAAAATGCATCTCAGCACTTGTTTCACAAAAAACCCCGAATTTAGTTTAAAATAAGCTTGCATATAAAGAGATTGTTAACTACAGAAAATTGTAAATGATTAAGAAATTTATTATGTTCACGTTGGCTTCCAGGAAAATTGATTAAATATGGAGTTACTGTTATGGACTCAGATATGTTTGCAACAATTCTCAGTGGTTTTCTGCTGGTCCAAGGGAAGCCAACATACTTTTGGAAGAAGTCAAATCTGTTTTTCATTTGTAATATGTCTTAGAGAGGGGACCCATGAAAGTGTTTGCCCACTGTTGGTGAATATGATGTGTTTCAAGCTATGACGGCCATTTTTTGATAGCAGAGAAGTTGGTATTAAGCGGCATGTCAGCTGAAACCTCCAACGTATTAAGTAAGGGATGAGAGGACACCAAAATGTCCACACTCTGGAGCATTGCTGCATTCGTCTCATGTCACCATAAAGCCCCTGTTCATTCTCTTCTCCCTTATGCTTGTGATGTTTTTGTTTAAAAGTCTCAGTAAGGGTAACATTTTTTCAATTTAGTACTTTAGAGAATAAATTGTTTGTGAAACTAAATCTGGTTTTAATGCATAGGTTTTATTTATTCATTTATTTTTATTTATTTTTGGCTGCGTTGGATCTTCGTTGCTGCGCGTGGGCTTTCTCTAGTTGCGGCGAGCGGGGGCTACTCTTCGTTGCAGTGCATGGGCTTCTCACTGCGGTGGTTTCTCTTGTTGCGGAGCATAGGCTCTAGGCGCGCGAGCTTCAATACTTGTGACTCGCGGGCTCTAGAGCGCAGGCTCAGTAATTGTGGTGCACAGGCTTAGTTGCTCTGTGGCATGTGGGATCTTCCCAGACCAGGGATCAAACCCGTGTCCCCTGCATTGGCAGGTGGATTCTTAACTACTGCGCCACCAGGGAAATCCAGTGCACAAGTTTTAAATCTGCCTCGTAGAGAAAACAAAATGTCACTAACTTTAAAGTGGAAACAATCATTTGAATCTAAAAGTTTAACCTTAAGTTAAATGTAAGTGTAATCTTTTTCACCCTCTGAATAGATATTTTTGCTGTTGTTCTGCTAGAGGTTCAGGACAAAACTGTGGGTTTGTTTTGTTTTGTTTTGTTTTGTTTGCGGTATGTGGGCCTCTCACTGTTGTGGCCTCTCCCGTTGCGTAGCACAGGCTCCGGACGCACAGGCTCAACGGCCATGGCTCACGGGCCCAGCCGCTCCGCGGCATGTGGGATCCTCCCGGACCGGGGCACAAACCTGCGTCCCCTGCATCGGCAGGCAGACTCTCAACCACTGCGCCAGCAGGGAAGCCCAAAAGTGTGTTTTTTAATAAGAGTTAGAATGCATTCTTTTTGTTCTTTTTGATCTGAAAACAGATCTAGGTTTACTTAGGGTATTGCTGTGAAATTCATGGAGTTTTAAATTGAAGCTTGGAGACAATGTTTTATTTAATTAATATGAAAAACTTTTAAAATTGAGGTACAATTAACATATTACATTATATGAGTTTCAGATGTACCATGAAAAGCACTTAAAACATTCCTCCATTTCACATAAATGTTCACTGAAGGAACATTATATGACAACCTACCTGCTCCTGTGCTTGAACTGTGGCCCATAGACCCGAGGGCTCTATCTCCCTTCCGCAGGAGCCATAAAACGAACCTTGGGGACACTGGTCCCTTTTGTAGCAGTTTTAGGGGCCCTTCCCCGCTTGTCCTTGACTTTACCTGCTCCCCTTGTTCCATTACAGGCCCCACCTGGCTTCTGACCCCTTGTCTCTTTCAGCACTCTTGCTTGCCCTACGTGCTTGATGATGGAATGTGGTCTCCCAGACTGAACCCCTGGAACTCTTTGAGAACAGTTTGCACACACACCCCTCACTCCCCGCCTTGTGCTTTTGACCTCAGGGTGCCCCTGCATAGTGAGCCCGTCTGACTCAGCCTGCACCCTCAGGGGTCCCACTCCACCAAGCCTGACTCATCATCCATTCTTCGGGTTACCGATCCTTGTCCCCCAAAGGGGGTGGGGTGAGGGAAATGGGCAGAAGGAAAGGTTAAAAAGACAGGAAGGATGCAAGGGACAGAGAGGAAGGTATAGAAACAGAAAACTTATAGCCGGAAGATGTAGTCAGGAAGGCAGAGGAGGAAAGAAGAACAAAGAGAGACAGCCATAGTTCAGTCAATCAGAAATGGTGAGAAAACCATTGTGGGGCAATTGTACTCCGGTAGAGATGTAAAAAAAAAAAAAGAAAAAAGAAAAAAAAATGGTGAGAAAAAGTGAGAATTTGGAGAGGACTAAAAAGATGGCGAGGGACAGAGTGTTTTGGAGAATTATGACACTGATTGGCTGGTTAGTTCTTGGGTGTTGTGCACTTCACTGTAACAAGTGGTATCACTCCTCTCCTCTGTAGGTGGTACTAAGTCCAGGATTGTTGGTGTGGCCCACCAGGCCTTTTAGACCTTTCCCTAGTATCATCTTCCACGCTTTGTACTGTGCACTCAGGAATTCCACTGCGTGGAGTCACCCGAGCACTCGTGTGGTTTCTAGTCCCCCTGCTGCTCTAAGCCTCAACATCCTCCACTTCCTCTACACTTCCTATTTCTTCTTCAGCTAATTCCCCCTTACCTTTCAAGATTCTACAATGAGCGTCATCTCCATGAGCAAATCTTCCCTAAAGCACACACTCAGGCACTCCTTAATGTTTGTTGCACTTCACTGTGGAGCTGCCTTCTAAAAGCGAACTTAAACCTCTTAAAGGGATCTTATCCTCAAAACCCAGAGGATCTGTTCCCCCCAACCCCTTTATAATTCTCCCTTTGAACTATTCTGAATGTCTTTCTTTTTAAGTTTTATTTATTTATTTTTGGCTGCGTTGGGTCTTCGTTGCTGCGCGCGGGCTTTCTCTAGTTGCAGCGAGCGGGGGCTGCCCTTTGTTGCTGTGCGCAGGCTTCTCAGTGCGGTGGCTTCCCTTGTTGCAGAGCACGGGCTTCAGTAGTTGTGGCACGCGGGCTCAGTAATTGTGGCACCCGGGCTTAGTTGCTCCATGGCATGTGGAATCTTCCCAGACTGGGGCTTGAACCCGTGTCCCCTACATTGGCAGGTGGATTCTTAACCACTGTGCCACCGGGGAAGCCCTGAATGTCTTTTTAAAGGACGTACTATGTGTGTGTATGTAAATGATGTCTACCCCTAGCTGCTCTTAATTCACTACCTCAGGAGCTCTAGAAAATCAAACAATATTTCTTAATGGGACCAAACCTTCGTCCCTTCTGATTATATTGCACTTATCCAAATAAGATAGTGATTAAATGGAGTTAGATTGATTTCCTCACAGAATACAAAATAAATAGAATCATGAAATTAATCTGTCAGTGATTGGATTGAAATTCTTGCTTCCCTAATACCTTTATTGGCAACCGTTACAAAAGTACTGACATTAAATAAAAATCCGAAGAACATATCATTGTGAAAAAAGAGAAATCCTTTTACACAAGCTAAGTATTCTTATCTTTTCTTTCTTTTTCTTTTTTTTTTTTAGTTTCGATATTCTGATTGGCAGGATAAATTATTTATGTCCTTTGGCACTATCATGGCCATAGCTCATGGGTCAGGTCTCCCCCTCATGATGATAGTATTTGGAGAAATGACTGACAAATTTGTTAATATTGGAGGAGACTTCTCCTTTCCAGGTAAGCATTTCTCTATTTAAAAATATATATATGTATTTTATATATGTGTTTAACTGAGTGGAAGATTAGAAATTGATTTTTCTATTCATCCTCTACTTGCTTCATGGTTCGGACATCTGGGTGACTCCAGATATCACAGAAGGGGTTGTAACAGTCTCAGAAAACTTCCTCAAATACTCATTTAAATTTCAACAAATAGGTGTATGCTATTTGACTTTAAATATAGAATAAGGAAACACCCATCTCCAGAAAGTTTTGCATTTAAATAAAGTAAGGAAGTCAGTCTATGTGAGGATGGTGGAACTATAACAGAGTATGTCTGTGCAGTGTCCATCCCATTAGTGATTACTGATGAGCTTCAGAATATATCAGTTTGCGTGGTAGTACTTCTTAGCTATGCTCAGCTTGTAGGTCTGTTTCTGGTTTTCTTTTTTTATCTCCCCCCATCCTTTTTGCTAAAATTAGACCCACTTTCTGTCTCTAATTTTTGGATCAACAAGGTTGACTGTTACTTGACGGAATACTAAAGAGTCAATGGACTCAATGTGAAAATGATGTGCTTTGAAACTCACGCAAAGGACTGTAATTACTGAAGAGCCAAAGGAGTCCTGTAAGTTAATGTCATCTATGTGAGAGGCTGTGTCAACAGCACTGGAGTGCGGTTTCAATGCACAAAGTTATTTTCACATTAGCCAGATTTAACATAGAAAGGAAGATGTTCATGCTTTCTGCGAAGCATGATAGCTCAGTTCCTCCCAAGAGACCTGTGAGCACTAGGCTGGAGAAGACCGAGTGAAGCTTTACTGGCACACAGATGGTGGAATAGAAGGAAAACAACCGATAGAGGAAAGGCCGCTTTCATAGTAAAGATATCTAAGAAAAAGTGGACTGTATAATTTAGATGACACTCAGTAAGGGTTTTCAGTGTTCATTGATTGAGAACTACATATTTGCTTAGCATTGTAGGGCTTAATTGTAATTACCTAAGAGAACATGATTGCTTAATTTATACAACAGGAAGAAAAAGCTGTACTTCACATAAATATTGATGAATATTAATGCCTTTTAGAAGTCTAGTAAAAGCATCCTTCAAAAGTTAAATCAAGCTCCTACAAAAATAGTTTATTTACTCTCCAGTACTCTTGTCTCTGAGAAGAACCTCTTTATAATAAAAATAACACCAGTAATAGTAACCTTTCATTGTGTATATCGTGTGCTAGGTCTTACTTCACTTAAGCCTCCAAGAACCGTCCCACACAGTAGGTAATATTATTTTCTGTGACACATGAAGACACTGAGGCTTGTCCAGAGTTATACAGCATTAGGGCAGAATTCAAACCCAGGTCTTTCTGCCACCCCAGCCATGCCCATGATCATATACATTATACTGCCAATGTAAATAACTTTCTCCTTTAAAAAGATGTGTTTGGGAAAGTTTTAAATGGATTACTTGTGCTTGACCAGTGGCCAGAACTTCAACACCATAAAGGTAAAATTGGAGTAAGATAGGGTAGTTTAAAAAGCCTTCATGGAAATGAGGAATTTTCTATTTGTTTTCCTTGTACTTCTTATAAGATCTATATCTATAAGACACACACACACACATACAGTAGGATGATGCCTATATTCGAACGCATCAATAAAAAATTGGTCTCAACTCAGGATTTTAAAAAATCAGATTAACGATTGAGTGGATAAACAAAATGTGTTATATACATACAAGGGAATATTATTCAGCCTTAATAAGGAAGTTCAGACACCTGCTACAACATGGTTGACCCTTGAGGACATTATGCTAAGTGAAAAAAGCCTGTCACAAAAAGACAATTATTGTATTATTCCACTTATATGAGGTGTCTATAGTAGCCAAATTCATAGAAACAGAAAGTAAGATAGTGGTAGCAGGCTTGGGGGAGGAGAAAACGGGGAGTTGTTGTTTAATGGGCATAGTTTCAGTTGGGGGAAGGTGAAAAAGTTCTGGAGGTTGGTTGTACAACAGCGTGAATATATTTAACACTGCTTAACTATACACTTCAAATGGTTAAGATGGTTTTGTGTATATTATCACAATTAAATTTTTTGAAAAATCTGATGCAGTGCTCTTATCACAGGGGAGTTGGCATTTGGTTCGGTTTTATTCGTCCTATTTTTGTTTTTGCTAACACCACAGTAATTCCACAACTTTCTTATTTGGAGCAGTTTGCTTGTCTTTTCTGTGTTTCTAATTATGCAACCATATCGCTTTGAAGCTGGAATGGCAGACAGGTGCCATGTACTGTGCCCAGGGCTAAATTCAAGGTGTCTCTGGGGCATGGCATGAGCTTACTTACAGACCTGTAATACCTGGAGTGATAAACTCACCCGAGTTGCCAACTTAGTTTCAGTGGCCTCCAAATTAAATGACACTTGGTCCTCTACAGCCACATTTGTCATTAGGCATATTAGCTCTCTTGGAGGGTTTGGAATGGGAAGTACCTCAAATGTTATTAATTCCAATGTCCACTCTTTAGTAGTGTGTACAAATAATACTCCCGTGCCTCTTTGGAGAAGACGAAGTTGTTATATTTCATACTCAGAGAGCTCATTGGTATGTTTACATTTGTAGTTTAGCAAAAATCCTGGGGATTGAGAGTAGATAGAGTATTCAGCTGTACTTAGCTGAGCTCACTAGCTCATCTCATAGAGATGATGTTATTTAGAGCCTATTCTTTAGAATCGTTGGATTCTTGGACAGCTAGACTAAATGGGAGCCAAATGAGAAGGGAATGTTAGAAGAAAAAAAGGTTTAATTACAGGAGGGCCTGATGGTGACTTACTGTGAACAGAGCCCATCCTTGTCAACAGAATGAAGGCTCTGTGACAAGGTTGTTCCGTCACAATGACTCAGTTGTGCAGAAACTATGCATAAAACATTCCTCATCCAAACCTGAGAATGGAGTCGTAGGAAACAGTTTTCCTGCAGAGTATTAGGAACTTGATATTTTATGCCAAGTCTGTGTGACTGTAATAATGTGGGAGATTCTGTGGAGAAATCAATGTACCCTGCGTGCCCTTGCATTGCCACATAGTTGAGAGGAAAAGGCAGTTTTGAGCCCCAGTTACCTTAATTAATTACCCACACTGCCAAAGCTGCCTGGACATGCACCCACTCTGTCCTGTGCTGAGTGTTTCTATATAATAAAAGAAGTCCTGGGCAGGATCAAGGAAGGCAGACATTGATTTACTTTGAGACTCAGAGTGACCTTATGTAATGTCTCCCCATGTAATCCTTAAGGTACACATTGATTATTTAGGCCCTTACCAGCTTATGACTTCGGGCAAATTACTTAACCTCTATAATCCCTACTGTTCTCACCTTTGAAAGGTAGACTTACTGATAGAATTAAATGAGACAGTTTATGTCAAGTGTCTGGAACATAAATATTGGGGGAAAACTAGCTGTAAGAACTTGGAAGTGAAGGAACCACTCTAAGATTCTGTTTCCCCATCTACGAAATGGATGAATTATATGGGAGCTCTCTAAAATGAATAGGCGGCTTCTAGAATTCCCCATTTCCTCATTATGGGAGGCATTCAGGCAGACTAGAGTAGGAGTTCTCCACCCTGGAACATTAGAATCAGTTGGGGACACTTTTTAGAATTATGATCTAGACTCAGCCAGAGGTTCTGATTCAGCTGGTCTTGGATGGAGCCTGGGCGTCTATATTTTTTCACGCTCCCCACGGGATTCTAACAGGCAGACAGCGTTGTGAAGCATTCAACCACATAACTACTTAAAGACCGTTTAGGAGACTGAAGCCCAATAAGTAGCATCTGAGAAGACCAGGTCGAGGCCTTTTCCAGAACTAATTCCATGAGCTTTCCAGGTCTAGAATTCCAGATTTCGTTCCATGGCTCTTCCAGGAACGAGACATCAACACACATTTGCCTCACCTTTGTCGTCAGGCAGCAGAAACTCTTGGTTTCCTGAGGGCTTTGGGGCTCCTACGGTTACTAACCCAGAATTAGATTGCCATTCTTGGCCTGGGACTCTGAGAAAGGAGCAGGTCAAACTTGGACTGTTTGTAGATTCTTATTTCCTAGGAGGGAGGGTCAATCTGAGTTGTAATATTGGTGTTGGAGGAGAGTAAAACTCATTCTAGGATTTCACGTGATTTCTACATCCAGGGGGAAAAAATAGCCAGATACCCATATATCTGCAGGTTGCCTGTGGTTTTGAACAATGGTTTCTACAAATACCACAGCTTTAGGATAGCTTGTCTGCCTCTAATTCGAAACACGGTTCCAATGTAGCATATCAAAGGTGTCAGATTTATGAACTCAGGAAGGAAATGTGCTTGCAAAACGGAACGGATAAGAACAGAAGTAAAATACGGTCTGATTCCTCAAGGATCTAGTAACTGATAAAGAGCTAGATTAATAAGCAGAAACACTTCACTATGAACATCCGTAGAAAGAACAATCCTAAGGGAAAAATTGTGCCACCATCAGGGCCACGTGCCTGGTAATTGATCCTGACAGTAGTTTAAAATAAATTTCTACCTTATTTTCCTTTGGAGGAAGGTAAGAATGGTGACACAGCACCCAGAAAACATGATCTAAGGCTAGTACAAAGACTAGTTTCTCTGCTAGCATCATGGTAAATGGGAAATGCCTACCCTGGTGTACTTTCTCATCAATGCTGTGGTGACATTTTATCCTATTATTATGTGAATGCAGTAGATATGGGCTGCTTCCTTTTTATTTTTTCACTTTGTGTTTTTGAAAAAGTGAAAATAAGTCATTACCACATGAATCAATCACTGTAGTATGGTGTCAGGAGCTGTATGGTATAGTGTTAGGCCTCTCAGCCTACTTGCTAGCTGTGTGACTTTGGGTAAGTTACTTTATCTCCCTGTGCTTCAATTTCTTCATCTGTAAAATGGGAATTTATGAAATAGTCCTACCTCATAGAGTTGCTGTGAAACTTAAACGAAGTAATGCATGTAAAGTGTTGAGAACAATGCCTGGCATGTAATAAATGCTCAATAAATCCTAGCTATTACTAAAACATGTAAACCAGGAAAGGCACATTGACATTTTAATCAAATTAGTTCAAATTAAAAGACAATTTCCTTCCAGTTTATACTGCTTTAAAAATACCAGGACAGGGAATGCAGGATGGTGACCGAGTACCAGTGATCTACTGACTTGTCTTTGAGCAACTCAGCTATCTTTTCTTTTCTTTAACTTTTCTTCCTTTGCAATGAATGTAATTCAGCCTTTCTATTACTTACGTCGTGAGGAAGCATGTAAGGGAAAACACACACATATAGTAAAGTAAAGTCAAAAGAAGCAAGTATGTGGAAAGTGCTTTGCGCCACTAAGAAAAAAAGTGCCCCTTAAATCTTGTGTTTTCTATGTGGACCATTTCTTTTTTCCCCCTCTGCCTTCTGTATGCCCTTCGTCAGCTCCTCTCTGCTGCCTTAGGAAGCTGGTTTGCTTCAAGGCCCTCTAGGAAGGGGGCTGAACCTGGGAGGGCTTAACTTCCCCCAACTGGACCCTAAGTGCACCTAAACCCTTGGGCCCTTTACATGAGTCAAATGAAAAGAGTGACTTGAGAGTGAAAAGGAAAGAGAAAAAAGATTTTTAAAACCTGGCAGTGCCTTTCAAAAATGTCTTATTTTTGTTTTGTTTTGTTTTGATTTAGTGAATTTTTCCTTGTTAATGCTAAATCCAGCCAGAATTCTGGAAGAAGAAATGACTAGGTAATTTGCTAATATATGCATATATACATATGTACTTCTTTATGGTGTACTTTTAAAAACATTTTATTTGAAAATAATTTCAAACTTACGAATAGTTTTAAGAATGTACAAAGAGTCCCTATATACGCTTTACCTTTTGTTAGACACTTTAACCTATTGTTTTCATTTATTCCCCCTCCCCTGCCATTTAAATAAGCTGCACAGAGTATGACCCTTTACTCATAAATTCTTCAGCATGGTTCCTAAGAATAGGACATTCTCTTTACAACCACAGTACAGCTATCAACCTCTGTACGTTTAATATTGATACAATACTTTGATCCAATCTACCATCTGTATTCCAGTTTTGTCCGTTGATCCAGTAATGTCATTTATGGCATTTTTCCCCTCATTCAGCCTTCTTCGTAGAAATCCCAAAAGCCTGTCACATAACGTTTGTATGTTTACTTATCGACTAATGCTGCTGACGTAAATGAGTACTGTCTGTTTGCCATAGCAGGCCTGAAAGGCTTCTATCTGGAAACAGTTTGTAAAATGATGTAGAAAGTATATTTGAGAGTATTGAAATTGAATTTATTACTTTTAAAGATAGTAACTTTTGGGACTTCCCTCATGGTCCTGTGGTTAAGACTCCGCGCTTCCAATGCAGGGGGCACAATTTCCATCCCTGGTAGAGGAACTAAGATGCCACATGCTGCGGGGCATGCCCAAATAACTAAAAATAAATTAATTAAATTAAAAAAAAATAAAGATACTAACTTTCCTGTAATTTAGTGAAGACTTCACTCCAAATTGGTTTGAATTCATGACAGTTTAGCGTTCTATTTTTATTTTTTTTATTTTTTTATTTAAGATGTTGGGGGTAGGAGATTATTAATTAATTTATTTATTTTGGCTGTGTTGGGTCTTCGTTTCTGTGCGAGGGCTTTCTCTAGTTGTGGCAAGTGGGGGCCACTCTTCATCGCGGTGCGCGGGCCTCTCACTATTGCGGCCTCTCTTGTTGGGGGGCACAGGCTCCAGACGCGCACAGGCTCAGTAGTTGTGGCTCACGGGCCCAGTCGCTCCGCGGCATGTGGGGTCCTCCCAGACCAGGGCTCGAACCCGTGTCCCCTGCATTAGCAGGCAGATTCTCAACCACTGCACCACCGGGGAAGCCCCTAGCGTTCTATTTTTAAAACACCTTTCAACTTCTGCCAATTAGGAAGAGGGTTTTTTGTTCTTTGTGTAAACAGTACGGGAAAACTTATACTAAGAACCATTTTGCATGCTCGGTCTGTTTAGTCCTGTATTTGCAATGTGGTGCACTTTTTAAGTACAGTAAAATATGCAAGTCTAGAATATGAATTGTGAAAGAGGCAAATTGTGTTTACAAACTGTCAATATCAGTTTAAAAATGGTTCATGAACACCATTATATTTTTGCAGTTAACCACAAAACTTTATTTTACCTTTGGCTGATCATTCAAGTGGATAGATTTGCCATTATCCTCTTATAATTTAAGAAAAGAGAAAAAAATTAATGTGTGTTTGTTATAGTGTCCTACACGGTCTTTGTGATCTGTCTGTAAATTGACTAATTCCCAGTTCTGAATATTTCTCCCCAAAGAGATAAAGACTATATTTAAAAGAAACTTTTGAATTATTTTCCAGATATGCATATTATTATTCAGGATTAGGTGCTGGAGTTCTTGTTGCTGCCTATGTACAAGTTTCATTTTGGACTTTGGCAGCTGGCCGACAGATTAAGAAAATTAGGCAAGAGTTTTTTCATGCTATTCTACGACAGGAAATAGGCTGGTTTGACATCAATGACACCACTGAACTCAATACTCGGCTAACAGAGTAAGTATACTGTTAACACCACACTTTCATAAAGAAATTAACTGCTAAGTATGTGAAAATATGTCCAAGGAAGATTTTAAATGAAAAAAATTTTTTTTCCTAGATTAAGCATTTGGTGTGTATTGGGAATAGATCGTCTGATAACCATCTTTAGCAATTACAGCCTATGCCGCAGTGTATTTTCCTTATCTGTTAGATTTTTTTGCCTTAGTTACGTAGTAGGCGTATTTGAGGAATGAGCTTACATCCTTTACTTGTTTATCTCTCATGGAGACAAAGAGATATTTATCACAGGCCTGACAGGTATTAAGATGACCCTCAAGATGGATGAATGAGTGAATCAATGATTGAATGAATTCACAAAGAGACTTATCTTAGTACTTGTTGACTCTTCACTTATTCAACAAATATTTGAGGGCCTATTTTTTTTTTTCTTTTTTTTGCGGTACGCGGGCCTCTCACTGTTGTGGCCTCTCCCGTTGCGGAGCACAGGCTCCGGACGCGCAGGCTCAGCGGCCATGGCCCACGGGCCCAGCCGCTCCACGGCATGCGAGATCCCCCCGGACCGGGGCACGAACCCGCGTCCCCTGCATCGGCAGGTGGACCCCCAACCACTGCGCCACCAGGGGAGCCCCCTAGCTCCTGTCTTTAAACAAATTGACTCATAGGTTCAAAATGCTGATGTTTCTCTAACAGGATTAACTAATTGAATAGCATCAACTTTTAATGCTATTAACTTCTTAGAAGCGTGAACTAATCCTGAATTTCTTCCTTTGTACAGTATTTAGGTGGGGAAAAATGTCATTCAAGAGGCTAAGACTGTGAAAGAGGCTTACAGGAGTCTGAACCAGTGTTGCCTGTCTCTGTGTTTGTTAGATGTCTGCTTCACCTTTCTGACTGAAGACCTCCTGCCTGTAACCACTTAGGTGTGATCTTTTTTAGTGACATCTCCAAAATCAGTGAAGGAATTGGTGACAAGGTTGGAATGTTCTTTCAAGCAATAGCCACGTTTTTTGCAGGATTCATAGTGGGGTTTCTCAGAGGATGGAAGCTCACCCTTGTGATAATGGCCATCAGCCCTATCCTGGGACTCTCTACAGCTGTTTGGGCAAAGGTATGTGAAACGTGGGCATTTCCGTGTGTGTTAACCCACGCAGACAGAGTTATTTTCAATATGCAGGATTCTGGTACTTGTGCAGATCCATGTTAAATGTCATTTGAAACCACATCCAGGACCATGTTGTTAATCTGGTGCTCTAATAAGGAAGATTGTTTTTAATGTGATGCAAAATGTCACAGTTATTACCTCAGTTACATTTTGTTTTTGGAACTGTTACTACGTTAGGTAAATCTTCTGGCATACTAATTTAAATTACATAAATGGTCATGTCCTTATTTCAGGAAACATAATTTAAAAATATGACGTTCCTTCAAACTATAGCATGAATATAAAACATTTAAATAAGTTTAGATTTGTCCTATTTATTTTGAATTGTTACCTGTGACAGTTAAATGGCCCTCTGACAATTTTGCCTTGCAGTAAAATCCACAAAACCTGTTCTATTTCAGCCAACACTCCAGAGTTGAGAAACTTTACCGGCAATTTTTGCTCATTCTGGGGTTGATGATTTACTTAGTAGACTCTGGCATCTCTTTTGTTTCGATTCTTCCTTTACTGTTCTCCTGCAACATCTTGTTTAGCCGTCTTATTCAGTAGAATACCCGTGAGTAGGTCTGGAAGTATGGTTTTCAAAGTGATTAAAAATCGTGACACAATAAAAAAAAGGATGGTGAATCCTTTCCAAGTAGTAAGGTTTTATTTTAGTTTATTTTGCAATTAACAGAGAACAAACGGTAGTAGATACAGAACTCCACACTTTTCCCAAAAAACACTATCTAGAGAACTATGTGTGGATTTCCTTTTGCTGACTCTGTTACCGAATCAAGTCCGGCTGCTCGCTGCTTAAAAACAATCAATACTTGCAAAAGTTGGTAGAAAGGAAAGTTACTTTTAATCGGAATGCTGGCAGTCTGGGGAGATGGTGGACTTGATGTCCCCCAAAAACCATCTCTGAAGATTCTGTTCAGTCATGAAAGCTTTTCAATGGAAAAGGGGAAGTAACCTCAGTTAATTGTTGAGATAGGGGGTCAGAATCATCGCCCTCCTCCATTGCGTGCAGGCTTGTGTGCGGGCTTGTTGACCTCTTGTGATCTTTCTTTAGATGCTATCTTGTTCACACAGTTTGTTCACGAGATTATTGAAGGGGAAGCTAGGGAAAAGATCTGGTCATCTGTTAATTACTTATTCTGCATTTCTACATCTTTGATCTATGGAAAGAACCAACAAGTTACACAAAGTATTGCGTGATCAAAAGATCTGAAAGGTGTGCTAGGGCCAGAGGTGAGTAGAGCATGGGGGCGCCTGGTTTAAGGTTAGCGACAAGACCAAGGGGCCTCCTGCAGAGAGCTCTTTCCTGCAAAGGATGTTTTCCTGCCGAAAGCTGCTTAGGACTCCTCTTGGGGAGCATATCACCAGGGCGGATCAAATCCACCCCTTGTAGGGAGTGGAAGCAGCCGTTGGATCGGGTACAGTGAGTGTGGTTTGCTTCATATCTACAATGTTTGATAAAGGACAGGGTTTGGGAAGAAAAAGTAAGTGAAAGAGTTGATCAGACTGTCTTTTAACATTTTTCCCCATACAAAAGGCATGAATGTTTCTCTCTTTTCCAGATTCTCTCAGCATTTAGTGACAAAGAACTAGCTGCGTATGCAAAAGCAGGTGCTGTGGCAGAAGAGGCTCTGGGGGCCATCAAGACTGTGATAGCTTTTGGGGGCCAGAACAGAGAGCTGAAAAGGTCAGAAAGGTTTTTTGTCCACTAGTTCAAAGAACCCACTTTTACATTTTGTTACTTATTCTTTTGTGATATGTGTCTACTGCTTTCCTTTACCTAATATTAACCCCTCACCCACAAAATATAGGCACCCTTTACTGATGGCTAGAGTTTAACGTCAGACTTTACAGCAGGGTTCTGACCTTTTTATGTTCCATGGACTTCTTTGGCAGTCTGATGAAACCTATGGACTCCCTTCTTAAAATAATGATTTTAAATGCATAACACAAAATACGTAGGATTACAAAGGAAACCAGTTATAGTGAAGTACAGTTATCGAAACATTTTAAAAGTGTCATGTGGTAATTACATATCTCTATTCTTAACCTATTAAATACTAAGAACTAAATACGGGTCAAATATTTACTGTAATTCAAAGTAGGGTTGCAGGTAAAAGATACTTTAAGATATCTGTAACAATTAGAACAGTGGTATGAAAATGATCTAGGATTTCTTTTGGCAACACAGGCACAGTTACTGCTAACCATACAGCAGTTTGTTGCCTACCTTGAGAATTGAAGGAAATGCTAAATTCCGGTTAGAAGTTAGTGAAATTAAATATGTAAATTTTTTCCCATTCAAGTTCCTTAACCGGGGATTCCATGTGGAGTACCCCTGTTCTAAAGGAACTTGATAGGCGAAAAACCTATATGCCAGAGCAAAGCCCCCTAATAAAGGCTACTCAGCTCTCCTTAAATGCCCCAACCAGTTTTCTTTAAATAATAACATCCCCTAATATCACTGAAGTATGGCTCCATGTGAAGTATTTTCTTTTGCCATCCTATGGGACTCCTGATACCCACAACTCTTTTTTTTTTTTTTGCGGTACGCGGGCCTCTCACTGTTGTGGCCTCTCCCGTTGGGGAGCACAGGCTTCGGACGCGCAGGCTCAGCGGCCATGGCTCACGCGCCCAGCCACTCCGCGGCATGCGGGATCTTCCCGGACCGGGGCACGAACCCGTGTCCCCTGCATCGGCAGGCGGACTCTCAACCACTGTGCCACCAGGGAAGCCCCACCCACAACTCTTTGAAAGAGAAATTCTCAGGAAATTCTCCAGCCTTAAAAGCAAAGGTTCCCTACTCCCCTTTTTCATTTTCTATTTTTCTGTTCCTTAAGCCCTCTTCAAAGCCAGCCTATGCCTGGTTCTCTAGCTCTTCCTTTTTCTCTCTCACTGCTGCTTACTGTACACAGTAGCCCACACACCTCAGGATGAGTGTAATCATTGCCTCTCCATTAACAGCAGTAAGCGAGCTGCCTCAGCGAAGGTACTTAACAGCATGTCCGCCACTGTCCCTGGAGCCCCGTGTCACGTTGGGGCTGACATGCCCACACCTTGCGGCCGGGCCACCTGGGACTAAGCACAGTGCTGGGCGTGGCGAGCTGGCTGTCTCCCCAGGGACGCAGCTCAGCTAAATGTATGCATCGTCCAACACCGAGGAAACAGCACTGGAGAGTAGGGTGCTTTAAGTAATTGAAAGACGTAATTTTTGGTGGCAACGTACATTTTTAAAAAAATGAACAAATTCTCAACATCTTATTTGTTTAAACTGAAAAAGATATGATGTTGTTTGTCTTTTGTTAGAAATAGAAACGCTCTAATGTATGTGGTATTTTCTCTAAAGTCTCATTGTATATCAGTAGACTTTTTTTTTTCTGATTTTATGGAGCCAAAATCAAAATGTATAGGCTCTTTGCATCTAGCATGGAAGGCTTAACTGAAATTGGTGGAAAAAATATTATTTGACAGAACCATTCTAGACATTTATACCTTTATGTCAAATCCTAGAAGGCAGTCATATGAATTTTAATTAATATTCAAAAATATGACAATAATAGAATGAGCGATATTTAGGAAGACATTAAATTCTAAGACAATAGTAATAATAATAGGAAGAGGAATTATCAGGTTTGGCCACCTGTACACCAGCTCTGTACTAACAACTTTCTATCATTATCTGTCAACCTCATAATTGTCTTGCAAGGCAGGCGTTAGTAACTCCATTTTATAATGCCATTTGCAGCAACATGGATGGACCTAGAGCTTATCATCCGAAGTGAAGTAAGCCAGACAGTGGAAGACAGACATCGTATGATACCGATTATATGTGGATTTGAAAAACATGATACACGTGAACTTATTTACAAAAGAGAAAGAGACTCACAGACATAGAAAACAAACTTATGGTTACCAAAGGCGAAAGGGAGGGGAGGGATAAATTAGGAGTTTAGGAATAACATATACATACTACTATATATAAAATAGATAACCAACAAGGACCTACTGTATAACACAGGGAGCTATACTCAATATCTTGTAATAATCCATAAGGTAAAAGAATCTGAATAAGAATATATATATGTATGTATAACTGAACCACTTTGCTGTACACCTGAAACTGACACAACATTGTAAATCAACTATATTTCAATTAAAAAAAGAGTAACTCCATTTTACAAGTGATGAAACTAAAATCTAGAAAAGTTGAGTGAGGGCCTGTATCCCATAAGCAGTGACCAGTTTATAACCTTGTACCCAGGCTTGACAGTTGAAGTTCAGCCTGATCAAAACCAAAACAAAACAAAAACCAAACCAAAGCAAAACAAAAAAGTAAAAGCCCAAGTATAAGTACACAAACGTGTAAAATTCCTGTCCCTCACCCAATGGGGCTGTGGAAGGAGGGTTTTCTCTGGAGAAGACAAATTGGCCTGTGTTAAGAATCTGTTTTAAGAGTCCCAAATAGTGTTTACATTTTGGCGTCATTCCTGGTTGGCTTGGCTTGGTTTCTCTTCTTCCACCTTTACCTTGACTTGTGATGCTGGCCATGAAGGGACAGTGAGGTTCTCCCAGGGATGGGAGTTCAATCCTGGAACAGCTATGGGAACATTGGTGGGACTGGTAGGGACCAAGGGAGATGGGTCCAGGCCAGTAAAGAAAAGGCTAAGATGGGTTCTAGTCCTGGCCAATTCTGAATTGGTTGAGTTCCCAGGAAGCTGGGTCTCACCAGAGCTTTCTTACTTTTATGGCTTTGTGCCTTAAACCTCCAACTATCAAGGAGGTGAATATGGCTCAGATTATGGATTGTTTTCTTATTATCATGTTTCCCCCTCATTTTCTGGTAGGTATCAGAAACATCTAGAAAATGCCAAAAAGATTGGAATTAAAAAAGCTATTTCGGCGAACATTTCCATGGGCATTGCCTTCCTGTTAATATATGCATCATATGCGTTGGCCTTCTGGTATGCATCCACTCTAGTTATAGCAAAAGAATACACTGTTGGAAATGCAATGACAGTAAGTTGTTTTCCTAATATTTATGAAGAATCTGAAAATGTTTATCCATCTACCTTTTCTTTTCTTTCATTCTCCTCCTTTTTGAAGGATGAGCCATGGTTATAGGCTTTTTTCATTCTGTGAATCTTTGCTCTGTCCTGTGGGCAGAGCTGACCTTCTGGAATACACAGGGCATAACATGTAGATAGACCAATCGAGAAACATATGGAGCATATAAATTTTAAAAAATGGAATGAATTTATGAATGAACAAATATGTATTGGCGCCATCCTCATTCTGCCTTTGAGTTTCATTATATAAGAAAGTAAACATTATTATACATAGGTCATACTATGAGAGAATGTTAAATTTACGTGATATAAAACATCAGCTATCCAAATACAAGATGAAAAGTTATTTTAGTTTCTTTTTCTTTTACAAAATGAAAATATCTTCATTTTTTGATTATAAAAATATATACTAGTTATACAAAGAATTAGAAGAATTTTAAAAATTAGAAATTACTTAGAATTACTTGTGATCTAATAATCCATATATACTTAATGATAGCTTTTGGTGTATATCTTCCGGATTTTTTTCTGTATGTGGATTTTGTTTCCTTTCAAAACTGTGATTGTATTATGCATACCTTTTTGTAAACGTTTTATAAACTAGCAATGTATTGTGACCTTCTTTCCGCGTCAGTGACGGTCAGGACAACATGTAACCATTCAACTAGGCTTTTTTTTTTTTTTTTTTTTTTTTTTTTGCGGTATGCGGGCCTCTCACTGCTGTGGCCTCTCCCGTTGCGGAGCACAGGCTCCGGACGCGCAGGCTCAGCGGCCATGGCTCACGGGCCCAGCCGCTCCGTGGCATGTGGGATCTTCCCGGACCGGGGCACGAACCCGTGTCCCCTGCATTGGCAGGCGGACTCTCAACCACTGCGCCACCAGGGAAGCCCTAGCCATGTTTTAAAACCTGCACTTCCCTATCTTTCTAAACAGAGGACCCCTTGACGATGGCTTAGGGACATTATAAAAATTTATCATTTCAAAATGTTGTCTAGGGTGGTACCTTCAGACTGCATTGACGTTTTGAGCGCTGGTTGGCTGGATGAGCTTTCGTCATTGCTGAGTCTGTTTTTTCTCCATTTGGTCTCCTCTCTGGTTGTCAGCTCGGAAGCTCTCCACCTCTCTTTACTTCCTCATTTGCTAAATTTTAGGAAGAGAGGAGATTGAATCCTGACTCTGCCATTCACCCTTTGTGATGAGTGTGCCCTCTCTGGCCTGGTCTCCCCATTTATAGTATGTAGACAGTGACTTCTCCCGAGTAGGGCTACAGAGGGATACCCGTGATGCAGGGAGCCCAGCGATGCCCTCTGCATAAAGACTGAGAACTCTAGTGCATTGACTTCATAGCATTGCTTTTGGTAGAGGCGGTTTTGCTCTCTTACTGGTCTTTCTCTGTATTGCAGGTAGTGGATAGATGTTTGAGAGATATTTGAGTTCTGGGTATGTGAAGTGTTACCGTTACCGTCTTCTGAGAAAACCTCTATAAGTAGATGTTTCAGCATGCCCAGAGATAAAGGAGTAATTTCTCTTCATTTATGTTTTCTTCAGTTAACGTTTGTTAATAATCTGGATTCCTGAAGCTATAGTGTTGACTTTTCTATATCAATTTATTTTCCTAGTGAAAAAATATAAAGGGAAATGTGTTAAGTTTGTGTGCTGTAGTACAGAATAATTGTATATTAATCATTGCACACAGGTGTGATTTAGTGTTTTATAATGTATGAACTATTATTTTTTATATTAAAAGTCTTACCAAAATATGTATTAATACATAACATAGTACTTTTTAAGGAAAATTTCATGGGGCCAAAATCTGTTTTATCTTGAACATTCTGTATAATTCCATGAATAGTTAGAGAAAATCATATAGGACTGAAAAATAATACTGATGGAAAATGTTTTCCTCTGGTGGCAATAGCTTCAGAATCAAGGAAGTAGGTTTGAAAAATCTTTCTGACTTTGTCTAAGTCCAGGAGAAAAGCAACAGATAGTTTGGCTAGCTAGACAAAAAATATATTTTTTTTTCAAAAAAAATATTTTTGAGAATGAAGAAACCTGTTCATGCAGTAAAATGCTATAGTAACTTTGTAAATTTTGCTCTTTTGCCAAAAAAATTTTGAAGGGATAAACCTAATCGTGATCCTTTGGGTAGTGTATGTTCCAAACAAATCATATTTGAGATGATGGTGGACTCCAGAATAGGACTTATAACTTTTCCTTGTGTTCTTTTTGCTCAGGTCTTTTTCTCAATCATGATCGGAGCCTTCAGCATTGGACAGGCTGCTCCCTGTATTGATGCTTTTGCCAATGCAAGAGGAGCAGCATATGCGATCTTTGCTATTATTGATAATGTGAGTCATTTATTATTTTAATGCCGAAAAATTCTTTGAGGTCTGGCTAATTAAATCTGGCTTTCAGTTAAACATCTTATGAAAATTTTGCCAAGTGAACAACCTCTCCTTAGTAACAAATGAAATCAAATGCCTCTTACTAATATTTCTGAAAGTTTATCTTTAAATAATCAAATAGCACTGATCTCATTTTGGGAAAGTACATCTGCACTAGTGTGTTATTATTAGAGTTCAAAGCAAAGATGTTTGTCTTCCTAGTTTTCCTCCTTTTCTCTTTCATTTTGTAGCCAGACTAAGAATATTATGATTTGTATACAGGATGAGTGGATGGAAAAGTTACTGGTGGGACCAAAATTGATAGTATGCTTTGCTGTGGTTGCCCCCTGTCAAAAAAAAAAAAAAAGATCACTGCGCATGATACAATTTTGAATCAACTATATTGCATAAGTTGTACTGACTGCAGTGAAATAAAGAAAATCATTTTGACATAAGTATGTCACTGCATTTACACAGAGAAAATGCAAACTAGGTAACTGAAATGTGATTGTTTAATCCAAGCAATTCCTATTTCATTAATCTAAGTCATGAGAAAATTGTTCAGCTTCTGCATATATACAAAATTTACATCGTTCCTAAATAACTTGGCTCTAACCAATTGTTCAGTCTTCTCAACCCAGTCCATTACATTTGTTGTTTAGGAATAAGCTAATTTTCACTAAATGCTGAAATACCTGGATATACCCATGGTAGTATGTTTTTGTTATTGCAGCTGTAGGAATGTGCATGCTTGACCATTTAGAAAATTTATGAGGATATGCCAGAAACTTAAAGTGAAATATCGTATGAAATGAAATGAATATATCCCTTATGTACTTTTCAAGAAAAGCCTATTTTCTGAGAAGGAATATTTCCTTAAACACACAAACACACACCGTCTTCAACTTGAGATGCCATTCTGGGTCCTATTTTTGGAATTTGCTGAAGCATATTCCTTAAAAATGCAATTGTTTGTCCTATGATGGAATAGTCATTGAATTTTGTTTTATTTAGAATCCTAAAATTGACAGTTTTTCAGAGAGAGGACACAAACCAGATAACATCAAAGGGAATTTGGAGTTCAAAGATGTTCATTTCTGTTATCCAGCTCGACCTGATGTCAAGGTATTGTAAGTAATATTTATAGGAATTCCTAATTCAGACTGATTGTTTAATCATCTTAAAGAATCCGTAGTCTCTGTTATTTTGATATGTATGTGCTTTTTTCCTTTTGAGATTATATTCCCTTATTTGGTACTTTTTTTCCAAATTTAAAATTGAATCAGATTACTCCCCTTTTAGGCTTTTGTTGTGAAGTGTGTTCTTTTTCTCTCTTTTCCCTCATAGATCTTAAAGGCCCTCAACTTGAAGGTAGAGAGCGGTCAGATGGTGGCCCTGGTTGGGAACAGCGGCTGTGGGAAAAGCACGGTGGTCCAGCTGATACAGAGGCTCTATGACCCCACAGAGGGCATGGTAAGTGGGAAGAGCCATGTTCTCCAAAGTGGGAAGCTGGATACCAATTAGGCCTCTGAAATTGTTTTGTTTTGTTTTGTTTGTTAACAAATTTGCATGTGAATCCAATTTTGGTAAAAAGACTATAGAATTGCAATGCATCTGGATAATGCATTCAAAACCTTGGGCTGTTTTAACGAAAGTATTCAAGATGATAAAAGCCAAAGAAGCTAGACAACACTCTCCTCTGTTCCAACTAAGCTTTTCATAACCCACTAGGTCACTGGAAAATAGTCATCCAAACCACTGGGAGGACTTACTGAGTTTTGTCAAAAATATTCCATATAGCAATTATTAATAACCTTGTGTTCAGGATCACAAGAAATCTTAGGACAGTAATTAAATTCATCAAAGGCAGTTGAGTTTTCTTAATTGTTGGAATATCTGAAGGGGAAAGTGGGTTAGTCTCTAAGAAGCTTCTGGGGACATGGAGAACAGTAATGGCCTAGGGAATATTTTTTGGTCTTTAAAAATTTTGTTATAAATTCTAACTTATTTATATTTATTGGAGTATAGTTGATTTACAGTTTGTGTTAGTTTCAGGTGTACTGCAAAGCAGAATATATTTTCTGAGAAGAAGACATTCTCTTACATAATCACAAAACAATCATCAAAATCAGTAAATTTAATGTTAATACAATACGAGCCCACAGTATATATTCAAATTTCCTCAATTGCACCAACTTTTGGACATTGAGTTTACCTGACAATGAAATGTATTATAATTCAACAATAATGAAAACAGAAGTTTACAAGTTACAAAGAGAAACAAAAAAAACCTAAAAAGGCATTGAGATACAACAGAGGTTGCAGGAATGAATACAGAGTTTTCTAGGATACACAAATTATTTATTTATTTACTTTAATAAAATTAACAAACCTTCTTTGAAAAATCTGATACACCAAGGAGGAACATAGGGCCATCCTCATTTCCTAAAGCAAACTCTAGGTTGGTTCAAGTGTAAACAGTTTTATTCATTTTTAAAAAAGAACATAGTAAATACTAATCATTGAGGATAAGCATTTGAAAACATCTTATTTTTTAAATTATTATTGGAGTAATACATTTTTTAAAGAAAATACATGTCAGCAGGGAAAAACGTCTTCAGAAATTCTATAACTCAGAGATATTCACTGTTCACATTGTGATTTAGCAATTTTATTACTGCTGAAATAATAGAAAAAATGCCCAGTGGTACAGTTGACTGATTCAATTTTTCCTTAAATCTCTCCCCATAAAAATCAGTAAAACTATAATAAAAGAAAGCAATAAATTGGAACAAATAATTTATGATATATGTGGGAAAACTATTATCACTATTTTAGAAATTAATAGGACTCTATCATAGGATATGAACATGCAGATCTTTCGAGAATAAATGTAGATTTGTAAAAAGTTTAAAGAAATGTTCAACCTCACTTATAATTGTATATGAATTAAATATAAGCTACCACCACACACTTATTAATTAGAAAAGACATTAAAATGATAAAAGCTAATAAATTACAATGAAGCAGATATATATTTATATATTCCTGCTGACATTGTAAATTATTAAAAATCTTTTTAGAGGGTTGTTTATTCAACCTTTATTCAGCAAATAATAAATGCCCAACATATGCCAATCACTGTATAAGTTAAGCAGTTGTTATCGGAGAAGAAAAAATAAATCATACGCTTCGGCCTGGTATTTCTGTGCTTTTACAATGATTGTCCTTCAGTGTTCCTTGAAGGAAGCCAGATATTCAGCAGGTGGGAAATGCTGAAGTAAATTATGGTATATTACATACAGTAAAACATCATAATGCCATCAAAATGATATGTAGACTAGGTAGGTAAAGGGACATTTTAATTCAGATTTAGTGATGGTAAGCAAAAATAATAGTTATGCCAAAAATGTATTACCGAATATATAATCACTTATGGAGAATAATCCATCCATAAAAAAACTCTATATGTAAGATAATAAATATCAAAAGAGAGAATACACTTTTTTTTTTTTTCGCTATGCGGGCCTTTCACCGTTGTGGCCTCTCCCGTTGCCGAGCGCAGGCTCAGCGGCCATGGCTCATGGGCCCAGCCGCTCCGCGGCATGTGGGATCTTCCCGGACCGGGGCACGAACCTGTGTCCCCTGCATCGGCAGGCGGACTCTCAACCACTGCGCCACCAGGGAAGCCCGAGAATACACTTTTTATTTTTAGTCTTCCACATTGCTTTATTTCCAATTCTCATTTCTAACCACTGAAATAAGTTAAATATTAGCTAAGGCTTTTTTGGTAACAAATTAGAGTCTTGATGCTTTATATATCAGAAGGTTTAAAATATTTAATGGAAGTATTTTGTTTTTTCAGATTACCATCGATGGGCAGGATATTAGGATGTTTAACTTAAGGTACCTGAGGGAAATAATTGGAGTGGTGAGTCAGGAGCCGGTGCTATTTTCTACCACCATTGCTGAAAATATTCGTTATGGCCGTGGAAATGTAACAATGGATGAAATAAAGAAAGCTGTCAAGGAAGCCAACGCCTATGAGTTTATCATGAAACTACCACAGGTAAAGCCTCTGTTAATGTAGTTGCCCTCGAAATGAGAATTTCAACTCATGTGAGTTTTTTCTTCAAAGGTTAAGCTAATAATGTTTGAGGTACAAGGTTGTCCAACTTTGCTAGGTAAGTCCCTTGAATTATCCAGTTGGAGCATATAGCTTGGTACATGAAACATACAAAATTTTATACAGAGTATGTTAGTAGTTTGTCAGAATTTGATATTATTTATTTTATTATAATTTGTGACTCATTACGATGGTCAAAATGAAGCTCCCTGATGTCTTGATGAATTTTTAGGCTCCATAGCTTTTTCTAGTTGAAATACTTCAAGAGCTCCACCATGCTTTCTCTTGTAGAAATTTGACACCCTGGTTGGAGAGAGAGGGGCCCAGCTGAGTGGTGGACAGAAGCAGAGAATCGCCATCGCTCGGGCTCTGGTTCGCAACCCCAAGATCCTCCTGCTGGATGAGGCCACCTCAGCGCTGGACACTGAGAGCGAAGCTGAGGTACAGGCAGCTTTGGATAAGGTCAGTGGACCCTAAACACCTGAAGGCCAGCCAGTTGAAACTTTATTGAAAATTCTTGCCAATGCTTTGTGAGTCTAGGTTGAAAAACATAAACATAAGAGCAAATGAAGCTCTCCCGTGGGGCTTTCTTGGTTTCTCCTTTCTGTCAAGGCGCATTGCAGAGAGAGGTGGGCAGCCCATTAACTGGCTTGCTTTGACCAAGGTGCAGTGAGCCCTAATCCAAACCTGTGCAGTGAGCCGCTTAGCTTTGTTTTTTTCTTGCACATAGGCTAGGGCTTTGATCAAAAGTAGTTGTGGTAAAATGTACAAAGAAAAATCTGGTTACTTACGCAGTGGTCCAGCTGAAAAGCAGTTCAAATATTTGCCTTATTTTGTAGGCAGTACATCGTCTTTATCTATTCATGAAAATGAATGGATGCTTTCTGGAAATAAAGTTCAACTTGCATGTTTTTCTAAGCATATAAATAAGCAACACTTTTTAAAAAAATTTATCTATTTTTGGCTGTGTTGGGTCTTCGTTTCTGTGCAAGGGCTTTCTGTAGTTGCGGTGAGCGGGGGCCACTCTTCATCGCGGTCCGCGGGCCTCTCACTGCCGAGGCCTCTCTTGTTGCGGAGCACAGGCTCCAGACGCACAGGCTCAGTAGTTGTGGCTCACGGGCCCAGTTGCTACGCGGCATGTGGGATCTTCCCAGACCAAGGCCCGAACCCGTGTCCCCTGCATTGGCAGGCAGATTCTCAACCACAATAAGCAACACTTTTTAAGGCTGCTGAGCTCATGGGCCTGGCTCAGAGTTTGTAAATCTCTCACTGTTATCTTTACTAAACTAAAGCTTCAAAGGAAGAACCTTATCTTGAGACACTTTCAAGGTCAGTGCTGAAGTCATCTGTAATAACAACACAGTATTAAAACCAGAGTCAGATGACGTCATGTAAATGGGTTTCAAACACATAAGTACCATAAATATATTTGATTTGAGAAAGTTTAGTAATAAAATGTGCAAGTTACTTAGTCTATCCAACCTGCCTCTTGAAATTTTATTTTTTTGAATTGACCTATTTTATTTTGTTTTATTTTTTTATTTTTATTGAAATATAGTTGATTTACAATGTTGTGTTAGTTTCAGGTATACAGCAAAGTGACTCAATTATACGTAGTATCTATCGTCTTGATATTTTAGACATGAACTATATGAACCTCATTTTCTCAGGAAAATTTATACCTGAATCCTAAGTAAACACAGTTGCCTTGTGTGCTATAAACTGTAGTTAATTCATGCTTCCTGGTTTACCAGATTAATATTTTGGCTTATCTTATATAATGTAATTTAATAATTAATGAAAGATTATGATAATTATTCCTCACAAATTTTTATACTCAATTATATTCCTTTCATGTATATTAAGTCTTGATATTAAGGAAACAAAATATAATACATAGAAGAATTGTATTTGCTTAGTTAATTAGAAGTGACTTAAATGAAGAAATCATAAAAATAAATACATGCATAAATTAAATAATTTTAACTCAAAACACATAAATGGTCATTCATGTGTCAATATAGACTTTTTAGCATAAAGTTAGGTAGGATAAGAGAGATATTTATGTGAAAAAAAAAATGTCCTACTCAGCCCTAGGACCCATGTCCCAATACTTTGTAGGATACAAACATTCAATATGTTAGCCCTTGCTGTGCTAAATGAACAGAATTACTGGAGATGTTGTTTTTCATGATATGAATTCTGTCAGCAAAAATTATAGCCTTGCAAGTTTTAATTCATATTTGGACAGGTTACTTCATTCAGTTTTAGCAATTTGTGTTCTGTAGGATTGTGGCCCCCTCCTCAGTTGATAACCTTTTACATATTGACTTTAAAAACAGCTCATGAATCACTCCCAGTTTTTTTAAATCTCCAAGAAAAGCCATTAGCAGCTTGGGGTGGTGCTTAAGGGCACAGGTTGTGGTGCCAGGCAGGCTGAGGTGGGAGTCCTCTAAGCCTGAGATATTGCAGAAGTAATTGGGGTGGGGGGAAGGGGGAGAAATAATGTCATAGGACGATTGAATAGATTAAATGAGATACTGCATGTAAAGCTCTTAGCACATACCTTGCCCATGAGAAACAATGCAGTTATTATGGTCATTACCATTACCATGATTATTATTCCCTTTATTGATTGCTGAATCAGTTACCTATTGCTGCATAACAAACCCAAATTCAGGCTTAAAGCAATCCTTCTGTAGATTGGCTGGGTGGATCTTCTGCTATTTTTACCTGAGCACATATATGGCTGTATTTACCTGGAGGGTTGACTTAGCTAAAATGGTCCAAGATGGCCTCACTCACGTGCTGGCTGTTGGTTGAGCATCTCATACTCATGCTTGTACTCACTCATACAATAGGCTAACCCAGCTTCTTTACACAGAAGTCTCAGGCCAGTGTATCTAGAGGCAGAAGCTATAAGACGTCTAGAGGCTTAGACTCCAGAACTCACACAGTGTCACTTTCACCACATTCTATTGGTCACAGAAAGTCACAAGGCTAGCCCAGATTGAAGGAGTGAGGAAATAGATTCTGTTTCTTGATGGGTGAGCTGTAAAGGATCTATGACCATATTTAATCTTCCACAGCACACTCTCTGCCACAATTATTTACATTTCTCCCAAGTGCAAAATAAATCCACCTCTTCCCAAGACCCTCAAAATTTTCATACAGTTATGAGATCAGGCTCAAAGTCAGTACCTGAAGACGTGTATGTGGTCCAGATATGGATGAGATTCTTCATGTTAAGCTCATCTTGATCCAGAGGACTATGAACTAAAGAGACGTTATCTTCCACACATATACCCACCATGTAATGTTGAGGCAGGGACAGGCTAATTATAACAGACACTCCTATTCAAAAAGGAAAACAGGAAGCACGTAGCAGTTACTGCTCCATAGCAATTTTGAAATGCAGTCAGATGCATGTTGCCAATTACCCCACTGCTCCAAGGAAAGGAAACATTCCTTGATTAAGGCTCAATTCTACCCTTAGTAGAATGGGTTCCCTAGTGCACTTTTTCTGCTTGGTTTGGGGCTCCAACCTCTGGGCTCTCAGATTCTCCCTCTGAGAGCTCTTTCCTTTCCCATAAGAAAGGGCCCATGTCTGCAGCTGAGTAACTTTCTCAGCATACTTTCTGCTCATAGAAATTTGAGACCCAGAGGCCTCTTTACATTTTTAATTTTCTCAGTCTCTTTTAGTCCAAGCTGATGGACTCTCTTAAAGACTTTGTGAGTTTGCTTAGAATTTGACTGTAGTTTGCTTAAGCCCCAAAAGTTACATCTTTAATTTTTTGGGGGGGCAAGCCTCTCTCTACTTTGGGCTGTATATGAAGCTGCTATTAGAAAACCCTTTAGAGCCTTAGAAGCCCTAAGTAGCAGAGAGTGTCTACTAGAATTTGCCATAAAATTTTCAGAGATTTTAACAAAAAAATCTTACACCTACACCTTGATTTGATCTTTGGTCTCATTTGATTGGATGATTAACAATTCATTTTTCCAACCCAGCAAGTACTGCGTCTTCTTTGTAGCTTCTAAATTCACCTTGCAAACCAAATGGCTTCTTCTTTAGCTCATCATTTTCTTCTCATACCTTATCATATACAGCCTGGCACTTTCAACATTCTGTTTAGAGATCTCTGGAATCTCCTTAGCCAGATGTACAAGTTCATTAGATAAAATATCTTTCTTCCAAGTTACTACAGGGAACAATTTTTCCAGTTATTCTAAGGTTACATAACACAGGTCACTGTCTTTCCAGCCTCCAATAGCAATTTCCTTACTTTTCTTCCAGTCTCCACTAACAGTATCATCACCTCCCTTCTTGCCACTGCCTGCCACTCAGATCCCAGTCCCAAATCCAATGTCACATGTTTTAGGGTTTTGTTACAGTAGCATCCCAGTCTAATTACCAATTTCCATATCAGTTGCTTTAATCCAGCACTTAGTGGGTTGGCTGGTGTGATTCCTCTATTGGTTTTGCCTAGTCTCCCCAGGCAGCTACACTCAGCTCAGGGTCATCTGGGCTGGAATGTTCAAGATGGCCTCCCTCATGTGCCTAGAAGTTGGTGATGGCTGTTGCCTGAGGCAGCTTGATTCTCCTCCGGTAGGCTTCTCATCTTCAAGTAGACCAGACAAGTTTCCTTTCCAGGTAGCTTTCAAAGATGGCAAACACACAAGCTATAAGGCCTCTTGAAGTCTGTGCTTCAGAAATTGCACAAGCATTAATTCCTTCATATGGTTAGGTCAAAGCAAGTCACAAGGACTGCCCAGATTTGATGAGGTGGAAAAATAGACTCCGCCTCTGAAAGGGAGTAGCTGCAAAGTGTTTGTGCCCATGTTTTATCCACCGTAGTTGCTGCAGACAGTTTATAATCTACCCAGTTGACTCCATACATTGCAAGATAACTACACTGATGTATTGTGCAGACTATAAGCTGTGTCTTTAAAAGGGAAATCCTTCATTACTGTACTCCCCCCAGTGATACTAGTCAGTCAGTTGGCTGGTCCATCTATTTATATACCACCTCTCTTTCAACAATGAAAAGTTGAATTTTGTAATTAATTATTTTTCCTCTGAGGAGCATAAGGATATATTACTATTATAGTTGGTTTTCCTCCCTTATTACCTAGCCTGGAAGAATAATATTTTCCTTTTGTGGATCCTTTATACATTTATCAATACCTCTTGTGGTACCAAGTTATTGTAGTTAGCTATTTATTTATATGCCTCCTCTGTCTTAGAAAGAATAAACACCCAAAAGGCAGAATTAATAAATGGTTCATGTTTGTGTCTCTATAGCACCTACTCCAGTGCCTTGCCCATAGTAAAGCCTAAATAAATTTTTACTGAATTGATTACCATGGCCAAGGTCATTGAGATGATACATGTCTACATTAAAAAAATGACTAATGACCATTTCTGCTTTTGGCTCAATAGATAGCAGTTATTCATCAAAATAAATAATAGGTTTTTCCAATATAAGGTCTTAAAGAAGAATAGAAAAGCAGACTTGATATTTTGAGTTTTTAAAGAAAGTCAGTAATCACAAAGTTTCATACCTACACACACTCTCCTACTCATAGTGTTTCCATACTGGAGGGGCAAGAAAAGAACCAGAGTAGTGATTTAATGAAATGATCGCCAAAAGTTTCATTTTATGCTTTTTTTTCAGAAGTTCCAGAAAGGCTCATGGAATAGTACTTCTTTTGTTTGGGCCTGCCTTTCATTCCTACACATCCAAAATTAGTAGAAGTTCCAAATTTCTTAATAGTTGGTGTCCTTGAACCTAGGGTATTTATTTGCCAATGTTTTGTCATCACTGGGGTGTTTGAAAATAGCCCTTTGTGTCAGATCTCCTCTACTCTGGCCAAAGAATCTCGGTCAAGGGTGACAGTTGCTAATTTTGAAATTAGCAACTTTGCACACTTTGTTTCTCCTGCACACCAGTCACTTACTCACAAGTCTGACTCCGATTCCTCTGTTTTTTTTAAGTTGATATAGCATCAACCTATTATTATCATAATGATAACGCAGTCACTGTCAGCAGTTTACTCATCACTGTTAGTATCGTGAATATAATTAGGTTGATCAAAGTATTTCCTCTCTGCCTTATCATACATGGACAAAGCCATGCAGCTTCCATATCAGTAAATCAGTAAATACTTATGAATGTTTCTTTGGGGCCCATATGCTAAAAATCAAAGAACAGTCTTAAATGTTGTCCAATAGTTATGCTCTAGTCTCTCTCTCTTTTTATGATGTAACTCTTTTATATTTATTTAAACACAGTTGATTCATCTGGTTATTTCAGAGTAAGGAGTGAAGAAGAAAGACCACATTATTTTTTTCCAGGTGGCTACAAAATTGGCTCCATAGTCCACCTTCTGTCTACAGAGAGACAGAGACAAAGCATATTTATTCATACTATCATACTAATTCTTAAATGTTTCATGTCTGTTTCTGGACTCTCTATATGGTTCTATTGATCAAATTGTCTTTTCACGTGATAGCTTCCCCCAGACTTTACTATTTTAATTGCTGTAGCTTTTTTTTGTTTTAATTTATTTATTTATTTTTGGCTGCATTGGGTTTTTGTTGCTGCCTGCGGGCTTTTTCCAGTTGTGGTGAGCGGGGGGGGGGGCTACTCTTTATTGCGGTGCGTGGGCTTCTCATTGTGGTGGCTTCTCTTGTTGTGGAGCACGAGCTCTAGGCGCGCGGGCTGAGTAGTTGTGGCTCATGGGCTCTAGAGCGCGGGCTCAGTAGTTGTGGCGCACGGGCTTAGTTGCTCCGCGGCATGTGGGATCTTCCCGGACCAGGGCCAGAACCCGTGTGCCCTGCGTTGGCAGGCAGATACTTAACCACTGCGCCACCAGGGAAGCCCTAATTGCTGTAGGTTTTTATGTTTTAGTATCTGGTGGAGATATTACCCAGATACTCATTAACTTTTTCAGAATTTTCATGGATGCTCTTTTTAAAAAAGTTGAGATATAATTCAGATACCATAAAGTTCACCCTTTTAAAATGCACAGTTCGTTGTTTTTTTCAATACATTCACAAGATTTTGCAACCATCAGCACAGTCTCACTGCAGAATATTTTCATCATCCTGAAAGGAAACCTTGTACCGATTAGCAGCCACTCTCCATTCCACCCTCACCCTTGCTCTTGGCAACCAATAATCTGCTTTCTCTCCCTGTGGATTTGCCCATTCTGGACATTTTATATAAATAGAATCATACGAGGCATGGTCTTTTGTGACTGGCTTCTTTCACTTAGCATAATGTTTTCAAGGTTCATCCATATTGAAACACGCATCAGAATCTCATTCCTTTTTCTGGCCCATTATTATTCCATTGTATGGATATACCACCTTGCATTTATCTTTTGATCAACTGATGAACATTTGGATTTGTTCTCACTTTTTGGCTATTATAAATCTAGCCTTTTTTTTTTAACATCTTATTAGAGTATAATTGCTTTACAGTGTTGTGTTAGTTTCTGCTGTGTGACAAAGTGAATCAGCTATATGCACACGTATATCCCCATATCCCCTCCCTCTTGCGTCTCCCTCCCACCCTCCTTATCCCATCCCTCTAGGTGGTTGCAAAGCACGGAGCTGATCTCCCTGTGCCATGCAGCTGCTTCCCACTAGCTATCTATTTTACATCTGGCAGTGTATATATGTCAGTGCTACTCTCTTACTTCGTCCCAGCTTACCCTTCCCCCTCCCTGTGGCCTCAAGTCCATTCTCTACGTCTGTGTCTTTATTCCTGTCCTGCCCCTAGGTTCATCAGAACCTTTTTTTCCTTTTTTTAGGTTCCATATATATGTGTTAGCATATGGTGTTTGTTTTTCTCTTTCTGACTTACTTCACTCTGTATGACAGACTCTAGGTCCATCCACCTCACTACAAATAACTCAATTTTGTTTCTTTTTATGGTTGAGTAATATTCCATTGTATATATGTGCCACATCTTCTTTATCCATTCATCTGTCGATGGGCACTTAGGCTGCTTCCATGTCTTGGCTATTGTAAATAAAGCTGCAGTGAGCATTGTGGTACATGACTCTTTTTGAATTATGGTTTTCTCAGGGTGTATGCCCAGTATTGGGATTGCTGGATCCTATGGTGGCTCTATTTTTAGTTTTTTAAGGAACCTCCATACTGTTCTCCATAGTGGCTGTATCCACTTACATTCCCATCAACAGTGTAGGAGGGTTCCCTTTTCTCCACACCCTCTCCAGCATTTACTGTTTGTAGATTTTTTGATGATTAGCCTCTCATTTCTATCTTTTTAACTACTTAGGTGACTTTGGCTGTACTCTAATAACCATCCTAAGGATGTGGCTTTATTGCCTCAGAGTAGCAGTGGTCTTAAGAAGTGGTTAGTCTTGATAGGGCTAATGAGTATTAAAAAACAATAGCCATTGTTAATGACATAACATGAAGAGTTTGATGGGCACTTTCCAGGTTGTAAATGCCCGTTCATACACCCACCAAGCCAATGACATGTGAGTTCAGGGAGCTACTTGGGGGGGTGATTTGTAGATTTCAGCATCCGTAAAAATCACCTGAAGCACTTGTTAAAAATCATAGTTAATGGCCCCACTCCAGAGTTTGGAATTCAGATGGTCTTTGAACCATGATGTGAACCATCCGTATCCCAGGGTATGTTTTCACCTAAGCTGCCTGCATGTAGTCCATTAGAATTACAGTCAAAATCAGGCACTACAGAAGTGCTCTGGAGAAGACTGTATGTGGCAACAACTTCTGAACATGCTTCTGCTAAAGTCTCTCACATATCGTATAACTCAGAACGAGGGCTCCTCACACAGGTATGAAAACATTTGAGAAGGGTTGTAGACCTCCAGAGTTATCCATCCTCATCCTGGAGGGACTGGCCTCCTGTCCGGTCCAGAACTTAAGTCTCCTTTTAGCCATTCACAGGTGAGTGATGCCTTTGTGGCCTAATCACCCGGGGATGGTGAGCTGCTCTTGCATCATCCACAAACACCTCCATCCAAGTGCTTAATTGTGTGTTAGTTGACAGTGCGGGACATCGTAACCCTCCTGCCTTACATGTTTGTCCTTCTCCCCTTTAGGCCAGGGAAGGCCGGACCACCGTAGTGATAGCACACCGATTGTCTACAATCCGAAATGCAGATGTCATTGCTGGGTTTGAGGATGGAGTCATTGTGGAGCAAGGAAGCCACAAAGAACTAATGAAGAAGGAAGGGGTGTACTTCAGGCTTGTTAACATGCAGGTATCTGCTTCCTGGGAAGTTCTTCTGCTGTTTTCTCCTCAATATAGTATTCTTTATTTTGTTTATTAAAATATCATGTAGCTAATGCCATGTTGAGAAATAAGAAGTTTTCAGGAAGATGCCTAAAATATACATCTGAGACTTTAATTTAGAGTCGTTGAAAGAATCTCTAAAGAGAAAGGTGAGGGGGGAGGAAAATAAAGGAAAATGCCCAAAACAGTTTGAACTTACTCTTTAGGACAGAGATTCTTAATTGCCTGGGGAATGAACTTCTTGAGCAACTTTGCAAAATAAAGAACCTAAAAATATGTTATTCTGTAAACATGATTCTTATATTTGTAAAAGTATATACATTTGCTTTGATATAACTGTAACTAGTATGTACATAATTTTGTTCTTTTTCTTCACATTTCAGATACACATCACCCAGATCCTATCATTTTAATGGGTCCTCAGCATCTTTTCACACGTTCCTTGGCTGTTTGTCTGTTTTCCTCTGTGAAAGCGTCTGTTCCTGTATTAGGCTGTTTCCTGTTGAGTTGTTCATGATATTCTTATTGATTTATAAGAACACCTTGCATAAAAAGGAAATACACATTTCTCTTGCATGTATTGAAAGTATTTTTCCTGCTTTGTTCTCTCAACTTCACTTTGTTGTTTGGTTGGCTGCCATAAAAAAAGCTTTAAAATTGTATGTGATTAGATTATCATTTTTCCTCTCCATGTCTTCAGGATTTGGGGTTGTTCTTAGGATATTCACCCATATTTCCTTTCAACATTTATTGTTTTATTTTTTATGGTTGAATATTCGAGGCAGCTGAAGTATATCCAGGTGTAGGAAATAAGGGCTATTGGTTTCAAATATATACTTTTTATCAACTGGTGAAAAGTGGCCATCTTGGCTTTGGAGCTCAATGACCTCAGCTCCCAGTAAATGAGGGCTTTAGGTGAGGCACAGAAAAGTATATTATGAGATAGAGAGAGGGATTATGCATTTGGTCATAGAAGAAGTCTAAAATCAGAATGGGCTTATTGGAAGAACTGTCTGTTGAGATAGCATGGACAAGATGACAAAAGGAGAAAAAGATAAGAAAAGGATTGATGAGAAGTGGTTCAGTTTGACTTGCCATGTGCTAGAATTTGGGGGAGCCAGGCTCGAGCATGTGGTGGGGAACCGTGGAAGATTGTTGAGCTGGGGTGTGATTTGAGCAGGACTGCCCTTCAGGAAAGTGACTCTGATAGCAGTGTGGGAGTGGATGGAAGTGAGGATGTGGGGACCAGTTACAAGACTAAGTCTCTAAGCTAGGTTGTTTTTTTGTTTTTTAATAAATCTATTTACTTATTTATTTATTTTTGGCTACGTTGGGTCTTTGTTGCGGTGCACGGGCTTCTCATTGTGGTGGCTTCTCTTGTTGCAGAGCGTGAGCTCTAGGCACGCGGGCTTCTGTAGTTGTGGGTCATAGGCTCTAGAGCGCAGGCTCAGTAGTTGTAGCGCACGGGCTTAGCTGCTCCGTGGCATGTGGGATCTTCCCGGACCAGGGATCGAACGCGTGTCCCCTGCATTGGCAGGTGGATTCTTAACCACTGCGCCACCAGGGAAGTCCCACTAGGTTGGCTTTTGCTGGGAGATGGTATGAAACCGTTCCAGTGGGAAACAAGGAAGTCCACCAAGCAGAGCGTACCTTCAGTGGGGTTCAAGGCACAAGGGCAATATTCTGTCAGGTGCTGAAAGCACAACTGGAAAGTAGGATCAGATTAGATCCAGAGCTCAAGACAGACAGCCTCTGTGGGTACAGTAAGGCACTAGCCAGATAATTGGGTTTGGGGACAGGACCTGAAGGGAAAAAGACAATAGCACAAGAACTGAGGTCCTGGACAAAGCATTAAGATGTGGACTCAGACATGGCGGAAGCAAACAGAGAACAAAGTTAGACTCCAGGAAGGTTGGGTTGATATTCCCTCATCTAGCATTGAGCTAAAGGTCCTTAAATTATCCCTCTTCCTGACCCTTTAAGGAGAGAGTTGATCCCAAAGTGGGCATTGAGGCTGAACCTGCAGGACTGTTCCCCTGGGGTGAGGTGTGGATGAATCTCTGCAGGACTCTGAGGAAGAAACATGATGGTACTCAGCCAGATTAACAGCCTCCCTCGGGCAGTGACCAGCTTTTCCTTGTTTATAAAAATGAGCCCTGGGGGCTTCCCTGGTGGCGCAGTGGTTGAGAGTCTGCCTGCTGATGCAGGGGACACGGGTTCATGCCCCGGTCCGGGAGGATCCCACATGCCGCGGAGCGGCTGGGCCCGTGAGCCATGGCCGCTGAGCCTGCGCGTCCAGAGCCTGTGCTCCGCAACGGGAGAGGCCACAACAGTGAGAGGCCCGCGTACCGCAGGAAAAAAAAAAAAAAAAAAAAAAAAAAGGAGCCCTGGGTAATGTTTCTGTTTATTCTTCTGCCCTGTGGTACTCTCTAACTTGTTCTCTGGATCCTGGCGTATTGAGGAAATTCCCAGTTACCTGCTGGATAATGAATACTTTGCCTTTTAATTTTTAGAGAATATTTTTATATTCCAGGTTTCACACTGAATTTAACCTTTCTGTCCTTTGTAACCTCTTTTACTTCCACGTGTTGATATACTTCTTGACACTTTGCAGCTAACTTTGACTGAGAAGCTGTGACGGAATCTGAAAGTCTTGACACGTGATATTCAAATGGCTGTATGGTTCTAAACTTGGAGGTTACATCCGTCTGGACACAGGCACACACACAATTCAATGTTTTGTTCTTCTTTTAGACATTAGGAAGCCAGATCCAGCCAGAAGAATTTAAAGTTGCACGAACTGATGAAAACCCTGCCATGGGTTTGGCTCGTCCCATAGTTAGGAGTTCTTTTCATAAAAGCCTGAGGAATTCGCGAAAGTATCAGAATGCCTTTGATGTGGAAACCATTGAACTTGTGAGTTGTTTTTCACTTAAATCCTTAGTTGTTTAGTTTTGCTGTTGAAATTCTTAGTCTTGCAAGTATATTGCAGGCACAGAGGATTCCTGCCATGAGCCATACTCCTCTTAAAAAAGGGAAATATCATGGGCTTCCCTGGTGGCGCAGTGGTTGGGAGTCCGCCTGCCGATGCGGGCGACGCGGGTTCGTGCCCCGGTCCGGGAGGATCCCACATGGCGCGGAGCGGCTGGGCCCATGAGCCATGGCCGCTGAGCCCGTGCGTCCGGAGCCTGTGCTCTGCAGCGGGAGAGGCCACAGCGGTGAGAGGCCCGTGTATCGCAAAAAAAAAAAAAAAAAAAGGGAAATATCAAATTTTAAATGTATTTGTCAAAAATTGAAATCAATTCCAATTAAAATTGGATTTCCAATGAAAAAAGATCCAAAAACATAGTCTTTGTGCTTAGATGCTTAAAATTAAAACTAGATATTCCACTTATTTTTGAGGTCCAGAGATAAATAAGGCTGGTCTAAAGTAAGAGGCCCTGATATTTGCATGCTCTAGTAGGTAGGATTACTTTTGATTTCTGTGCTAGGAAACTCAGATTAATATCAGTTTAAGAAAAATAAGAGGTTTTATTTCTCTTTCACATAAAAAAATCTTAAAGGTGAGAAACCCAGGGCTAGAATGGTGACTCTGCCATGGTTACCATGGATTCAGGTTCCTTTCATATTTATCCTCACTATCCTGGCATGTAGCTTCCATTCTCAATGATCGAAAATGGCTCCTGAAGCTCCAGCCATCACATCTGTGTTCCAAGGAGCAAGAAGAAGCAAAGATTTTCCATAAGTCCGATACAGTACTTTTATTTATATGTCACTGGCCATAACTTAATCACATGGCGCTACTTAGCTACAAGGAAGGGTAGATAACTGAATCTTTTTGTTATATGCATTGCTACTCTGAATAAGATTGGAATTCTCTTACTAAGACAAAGGAGAATAACCAGAAATAGCCAAAGTGTACATTCTTTAACGTTTCTCACCTGAAGACTTGGGATGTTATTAATTCAAGTTAACAGAAGCCTTTATAATATTGATAAAAAGGGAATCCATTCCAAGAAAAGATATTTTATGATTTTAAGAAATGGTTTGAGAATGCCTTTTGATGTTGTTTATTGATAAAAGCTGAGTTTATTTTTACTTTTGTATTGGCCTGAAGACACTAATCCTACCGAGAATTCACTGCATCTGTTTTTCTCTGCCCACAATGTTATTGACTGCAGAGATTACGAGGGCTCTCTCAGAGGTCTCAATCTTGGTGTATTTATGGAAAGAGAATAACAATTGAATTATTGTGGAGCTGCATTATCATCCGTAAGATAAACAATTTCCCCCTTTTTGGCTGTGGAAGTATTTACTTCTCATTTCCTCATTTATCTGGACAGTTATGCTGCTAAATCTTGAGAGTCTGGTATTTTAGAGGAGCCCTTCTCTTTGAGAAATGCACAGAGAAGAGTGGGAGTCAGAAAACGCCACATCAACAAGACTGTCCTAAGTGCCATCATAGAGGGATAAACAATGTGCCCAAGGAGTGGGGGAAATTAAGTCTGATCAGAAGGGCCTGGAGGACCTGTTGGTGTGTGAAGAGCAGCCTCAGCTCGTTTAACAGGCTGGAGACCAGGGCTACACGATGTTAACTAGGGAGGAAAAAAACACCCTAAAATGCAGAGAAAACGGGTGGCTTGAAAGAGGAGGGCTGAATAGAAACTATTCCCATGTTCTCTTTTTCATAGAGACACAAACATGACCTATTTAAACAACTGTAAGGCTGTGGGATTCCATAGGCACCTTTTGTATCTAGTTTACTGTTAAACCACCTCTGTAGTCAGAATACTCTCCTTTATGTGACCTAAATCCTTCATGCTTGACCAGACACTGAGTTCAGCATTTGCTGAGAACCCGATGTGTGCCAGGCATTGGGCTATTTCTAGGGATATAAAGACATAGTCTTCACCTTAAAAACAAACAAACAAACAAGTAGAGTCATGTAAACAAAGGAAAACAAACAAAGAAGCAGAGTCATGTAAACAAACAGGGTGGGGGGATCACAAAACAAGCTAAGCTATGCAATGGAAGAAGTCCTCAGAGGGAACAGTGGTGAAAGAAAAGGGGAGTAGTTACTTTAGTTTTGTGAGCTGGGAACACGTCACAGAAAAGGCATCGCTGGGCAGGGTTCCGGGGTGAGGAGACCAGGCCCACGTCCTCAGGTTAATCATGGCGCCTTGTGTTGGTGAGGACACTTACCCATCCCTTCATGGGTCTTGTCTCATGTGACCCCAGCATCATGCCGGACTTGAACTGGACTTGAATTCTAGGGCATTTTGTGCCCAGATCCTGCTTCTGCCCACTCTGCCGAGGCTGGAATAGAGATGGGCTGGTCACACCATGAAGGTTGCTTCTTGGGTGAAGGACTCATACTCAGCTTACGCCGTGTAGTCAACGGACAGAGTTAACGTTTGGTAACATCCTGTCCAACCCTCTAGTGGTTCGCCGGAGCCTGGTCACTCTGTGCACCTAGTTAGCAAGTTCCTGGAGGGTGATGCCAGGCCTTCTCTGTGTCCATAAGCTCCAGTGACGGTAGTGTTGTCACCTTTTTGTCCTGACATGTATGTGTTCCAGGATGAAACTGTGCCGTCGGTGTCTTTTATGAAGATCCTGAAACTGAATAAAACAGAATGGCCCTACTTTGTGGTGGGAACTCTGTGTGCTGCTGCCAACGGGGCGCTGCAGCCGGCCTTCTCGGTCATCTTCTCAGAGCTTATAGAGGTGAGGCTGAAAACACCACGGGACAGCTTGATGGTGAAGTGATGAAGTCACTTCACCATTACATCAGTTCTCATGCCGACCTGGTCCATTTTGCAGTAAAGCAGCCTCCCATCAAACTAAGCCCGAGGTTTTAATTCCCTTTGGAGGAAAGCTGTGAGGCAAAAGAAAAAACAGGCAAGTTATGCTATCAATGAAATTAGAAACTGTAAATTCCCTGAAGAAGGCATTCTGATTCACTGTCTTCATTTGGATGAACTGGTGTCAGGCAGTGATTCCCCATCCCGTCTGTGGAGAGGAGATGCATGTCTCACTGGATGGCTGGGTGGTGGGGCAGGGGAAGAGTTCAACTCTCAAGTGTTCAAGAGGCTAGGCTCTGGGGACAGACCGGCCTCACCACTTAATCGCTGTGCAAATTGGGCAAATGCTTTCCCTTGCTGTACCTCAGTTTCTTCATCTGCAAAATAAACCTGCCTCCTAGGATGGCTGAGGGTTAAGAGATGATTTAGGTAACTATTTAAGAGTGTCTGCCTCAAAGTAAGGATTCAAAAAGTTGCTACATCATTGTTTAGCAATCCTTACAAGGCTTGGGGAGGCTAAGAAGGAAAACCTACACTATCCAGTTGTTAAATTCATTGGGGGATATTTATCAGAAGTGATCAGAAATATCTAAGGCTCCATAAAATCCAACATTTATATTTTATAACCTTAGTCAATCTCTAATGTTATTGGAGAGACTTTTTTGTTAAAGATGAATTATTCTCCATCATACGACGACTTTATTCTACTGTTTTTCAATCTTTGTTTTTTTTTTTTTTTTTTTTTTTTTTTTTTCGGTACGCGGGCCTCTCACCGTTGTGGCCTCTCCCGCTGCGGAGCACAGGCTCCGGACGCGCAGGCTCAGCAGCCATGGCTCACGGGCCCAGCCGCTCCGCGGCATGTGGGATCCTCCTGGACCGGGGCACGAACCCACGTCCTCTGCGTCGGCAGGTGGACTGTCAACCACTGTGCTACCAGGGAAGCCCTCTATCTTTGTTTTTTGAGCTTCATATAATGTATTATCCTTCAAAGTTTTTTTATTTTATTAATTAATTTTTATTGGAGTATAGTTGCTAAGAGTTTATTATGCTTGTGACTTTGAACATTGGTTTAAGACCACAAGCTAAAAAACAAATTAGGAAGAACCCTCCAACTGTTCTTACGTTACAAAATAAGGCAATCCCTGGCTCTCCTGCAATTCAAGAACTGTGTGGATTGTATTTATATTTGGGGGCATCTCCTTTGTGTCAAATGCTGGTCTTGGAGATCAAGCAGGAAACAAAATAAGTTCTGCCCTCAAACAGCTTACCCTCTATTGGGACAGACACAGAATACAACCAAAAAGCAAATAATGTAATGTGTCACAGCATAGCAAGCATTTTAAAAGCAGGGTCTGGCAGTACAGGGGCTGGAGCTGGAGGTGCTGTTTCATGCGGGAGGGTCAGGAGAGGCCTGTCGGGGCAGAGGCCCCGTGGAGTGGAGGGTGGTGAGCAGGTAGGGGTCAGGGAGGAGTTCAGGGAGAGGGAACAGCAAATATAGAGGAAGAGGCACAAACACGAATATGTGCAGCCACACACAGTCCATAGGCAGTGTTTCAGCCTATGTTAATAACCGCAAACAGTAAGTCCGCTACATGCGAACTTTCCAGTTGTGAACGCACGTGCCAGCCCCTGTATGCCAGCTGTTGTACTACTGTACTTTTCAAGGTACTGTACTGTAAGATTGAGACTGTTTTCTTTTTCTTTTTTTTTGCGGTACGCGGGCCTCTCACTGTTGTGGCCTCTCCCATTGCGGAGCATAGGCTCCAGACGCACAGGCTTAGCAGCCATGGCTCATGGGCCCAGCCGCTCCGCGGCATGTGGGATCTTCCCAGACCAGGGCACGAACCTGTGTCCCCTGCGCCACCAGGGAAGCCCCATTCTTCACCTTTTGATGTTCACCTTTCTTTCTAATATTACATCAATTAATTTCTTTTACATAGTTAATATCATGCTGTCACAATTTCCCCCTGCCCTTTTCTTTGCATATTAACATAGGTACTTTCCAATTGCAAATTTTTGAAGGTACATTTTTTTCTTTTTTTAATTATTATTATTATTATTTTTTTTTTTGCGGTATGCGGGCCTCTCACTGTTGTGGCCTCTCCCGTTGCGGAGCACAGGCTCCGGACGCACAGGCTCAGCAGCCATGGCTCACGGGCCTAGCCGCTCCGCGGCATGTGTGATCTTCCCGGACCGGGGCACAAACCCGTCTCCTGCATCGGCAGGCAGACTCTCAGCCACTGCGCCACCAGGGAAGCCCTGTTTTCTTTATTTTTCGTGTTTGTTTTTTATGTATGTATTATCTGTGTGAAAAGTATTATAAACCTAATACAGTACAGCACTATTGGTATATACCCGACTGTGTTAGTGGGGTACCTAGGCTAACTTTGTTGGACTTACGAACAAATTGGACTTACAAACGCGCTCTCAGAACGGAACTCGTATTGTATTCCTCCGATTCATAGAGACAGGAAGTAGAATGGTGGCTCCCAAATGGCTGGGGGGAGGGTCATGGGAGTTACTGTTTAATGAGTACAGAATTTCAGTTGTGGATGATGAAAGAATTCTGGAGATGGATGGCAGTGAAGGTGGCACAACGCTGTCAGTACACTTAATGCCACTGACTCGTATACTTAAAATCTGTTCAGCCATTTTTATGTTATGTATATTTTAGCACAGTTAAAAAAAAACACATATTCAAAACCTAGTTTTTAAAATGTGATGCTCAAACCATTGTTTATGGGAGGAATAAACAAAGATTATGTAATCCAAGTGGGTGTTTTAAATGTTCTTTTGTAGATTTTTGGACCAGGGGACGATGAAGTGAAGCAGCAGAAATGCAACATGTTCTCATTGCTCTTTTTAGGTCTGGGAATTATTTCTTTTTTTACTTTCTTCCTTCAGGTAGGTCCCTATGATTTGATCTTCTCATAGAGTCTATATTCAGTTAGAAAATACAGATTAATTACCTATTAATTAGATTTTTGTTAATTATCTGTTAATATAAATAATTGATTAATCAAAATCCAATAAAAGAAACAGGTGATCAGAACCTTAGCTTTGATTTGGAACTTCCAAATCTTAGACTGAAATGAATTGCAGACACAGTTGGCACAAGGCTCTTTGAGAGGGCAGTGTCCTAGGCAGGGGGAATTGTGACTTCCCTGTGTGCTAAATTACGTCATGTTACAGGTTGGCCCTCAGCAAACATTCATTACCAAGGACAAAAGAGACTTGAATTCACAGGACAACATAAGTCCCAGTTAAACTCAACTAGTCATAAACTGGAAAAAAATCAGTACAATAGCATTCTCTCTCTTATTTTTTTTTAATAAATTTATTTTATTTTTGGCTGCATTCTGTCTTCGTTGCTATGCACGGGCTTTCTCTAGTTGCGGCGAGCGGGGGCTACTCTTCGTGTGGTGCACGGGCTTCTCATTGCAGTGGCTTCTCTTGTTGTGGAGCACGAGATCTAGGCGCACAGGCTTCAGTAGCTGTGGCACATGGGCTTAGCTGTTCTGCGGCGTGTGAGATCTTCCCGGACCAGGGATCAAACCCGTGTCCCCTGCATTGGCAGGCGGATTCTTAACCACTGCGCCACCAGGGAAGCCCAGCATTCTCTTTTTGTTACTCTTCATATAATATCAAGTAACTTCTCTGATATTTTCTTCCTTACTTGATGAACTGTTTGAAAGAATGCACATTATATTGCATTTAGATATTGTAGACCCGGACAAAATGAACTAGTATACTTTGCTCTGGTTGTACTTGTCTACCTAGACTTTTACCAAATTTCTTTTGTCTCTTTAACTCAGTGCCTTTCCAGTACACACAGGCCTTTCTAGTACAATCCATTAAGGCCACAGAATATTTCCTAGTCATGCCCAGTGTGCTTCTCTTTGATTATTGTTGAGCCAGTGGTAAAAGTAAGCCTAGCTTTTTATTTAGAAATCAGAGCCTTGCTCGTAGCAACTCAATGTCCAATGCAGCCGCAAGCCCTGGTGTGTTAGGGAGTAGAGCATACATATGCTGCACCAACAGTGGGCTGATGGACGGAACTATGGAGCCCTCACGGGCCTTGAGCAATCTGCCAGCAAAGGCGGGAGGAGACCAGGGCAGTCTAGGCCTGGAGCCCTGGGGCAGACTCACCCTGAGCACTGACCACTGATCCTCTTGGTTTAGTGAAGACCTTGGATGCATCCTCCCCAGAGAGCACCCCACGTGCCCACCCCAACACTCAGCATGGCTGGAGGCTCACACCCATGCCAGTGCCTGGGAAGCAAACCCAGCTCTGGACATCTGGTCTGGTCTCCAGTTTGAACAGGATATAATTAGAAAGAGGGAAAGTGTCTGGCAAGGATGCTGGGGCAGAAGGAGTAGCCTAATTGTTCGCTAATCTGAGAGCAGGTGGAGATGTGACGGGGAAGCAGCAAACTCATCTGGAGTTTGATACTCCAGACATCCTCCCTCCCTCTACACTACAGGAGCCAAAACGCATCCCTGCATAGAATTTTGTTACTTCTGTTGGAGACTGATTTGCTTAAAGCATTAGGAACACACTGAACGTTGTAATTAAGTACAGTATTCTTCTCACTGAGATGTTGTCCTTGAGAGTTTTGAAAAGGAAGTCTATTTAGAATGCTTCAGAAGCCAGAACTAGATAACTTCTAAGGGTTTTGGTTTTAGGATTCTATTGTATACCAATGATTTAGAAGTATATGAATTTTAAAAAAATTTTTATGGAAGTATAGTTGATTTAAATGTGTTAATTTGTGCTGTACAGCAAAGTGACTTGGTTATACATATACAAACATTCTTTCTTTAATATTTCTTTCCATTATGGTGTATCATAGGATACTGAATATCGTTCTCTGTGCTGTACAGTAGGTCCTTGCTGTTTATCCGTCCCATATATAATAGCTTACATCTAGCAGTACATGTACTTTAAGTTAGGACTTTGAATTAGTATCTGGTCATAGACTTTGTTATTTGAATAGTTGATTCATAAATAAATATTATAGAAATCCATGCGAATACACCCACTTGTGTCAGAACGCTTGTGATCATCAAAAGGGACAAAAGCCTTTCTTCTCGCCCAGGGCTTCACATTTGGGAAGGCTGGCGAGATCCTCACCACAAGGCTGCGGTCCATGGCTTTTAAAGCAATGCTGAGACAGGTAGGTGTGAGCTCGGGAGCAGTTCTTTCCTTTCAAGCCTCTTCCTGTTCTGGCTGGTGTGCTGCCCTGCGTGTTGTGTGTCCCAGGTGTTCATGCAAGGACTGGTCAGGGCCCAGCTAATTGTCCTGGTCCTTCAGTATCCAAAGACCTCTCAGGGTTTTCGTAGGAGTAGGCTGAATTTAGGTCACTTTGGGGGCTTATTTTGCAACTATCTCTATCCATGTGGATACTATCATTTCAAGGACCTGTATCTGTTTTCTGGATTCTACGCAGGCCCTGGTGAGTCATTTGAGACTCCAGGATGCCTTTCCACAAAGGAAAGGGTGGTTGGCAGTGTTCCTGTCCCACGATTGACCATACTAACTATAGGTTTTACCAAATGTTGGTAATTGAGTTTGTTAGAGCTCTGCTTTCCCGTTAATTCACTTGTTAATTCACTCAGTCATTACCCACTAGGTACCAGACAGTGTGCTAGTAGCTGGGCCTATAAAATGCCTTATCTGCCCTCTTGGGAAGGTCACAGCCCAGTGTAGGACATGTGGGAAAATGTGCAAACATGAATTCTCTATTTTTATAGAGAAGGCTTAAGAGAGGGCCAGAATATTGTCCAACCAATTGATAGGAATCGATTACATTCCTGTTCACAAAAGGGCACAGAGCAGGTATCATATTTTGTGCGAGTCTGAATTTGCAGACCTCTTTCAGTGTCTTTTAAACTGTTGCTATGGAGGAAAAATTACTTTATATGAAGCTTAAAGATGCTGTGGATAAGTGGCTTATAATTAAAATCATATCTAAGATGGACTCTTTTAATCCTTGCTTCAAACAAAACAAAACAAAAACGTGGTGAGAAACCAGGGCTGATGATCTCATGCCTAGAATTTGCAAGAAAGAGCCGTGTCCAGCACAACTCCACCGTGTCCAGCACAACTCCACCATGTCCAGCACAACTCCTTTGTGAGAGACACCACCCCATCAGGATACTACGGAAGTATCCGTAGTACAAGTTGTGAGGACTGGGTGATGGACACACCCACGGGCTCGGGCTTCGGGGGGGAAGCTGGCAGCGAGCACAGCTGCAATCTGGATAAGCCCCGCCCCCGGTCAGTGTGCTTTCCCAGCACAGCAGAGCCCGATGCAGGTGGGGATGGAGCTTCCATCCTGGTGGGGCTCCGAGGTGTATGCTCGAGGCAGGGACTAGAGCTCCCACTGCATGGGAGGTCTCCCCTCAACTCCAACACCCAAGTTAAGTGTGGATATTTCCTCAGCATTGAATGTTTGGGATGTTTCATCTGATTTTCTCTGCTTGTTTTAATTTGGAATGAATTTAAAGGTGTATTTTGTGCCATAGGACATGAGCTGGTTTGATGATCATAAAAACAGTACTGGTGCACTTTCTACGAGACTCGCGATAGATGCCTCCCAAGTCCAAGGGGTATGTAGACTGCACTCCACTACTGTTTTTCCTTAACATGGTTTGGAATAAACATATGGCATAGCTGCGACCTTTAAGCTGACTTCAGGTGCAAATAACAGAAAAGTCAAACTGGCCTAAACAATAAAGAGGAAGGTTGGACTTCAGGGCTCACAAGTGGCCCGAAGGACTTAGGCGTCTTCTGTCTATTGGCTCTGAGTGGCTTTCAGTCCTCAGGGTTGGCTTCACCCTGAGGCTCGTTCCCTCGTGGCCACAGGGCGGCTGCCAGGAGCAACCATAGCTACAAGCTTCCTTGTTTCCAATCCAGTGAAAGAGAGCGCACACCTAGGCCTCGACTGCCAAACAAACACCCTTCCCTTACATCTAATTAAGACTAATTTGGGTCACATGCCCAACCCTAACCAATAACTGGCTCCAAGTGCGGCCGTCTTCCTGGCTTCCCTCCCCAGCTCTGGAGCTGAGGTCTGTTACCTGGGAACTCCCTGCTTCTCCATAGTGCAGGAGAGCAGCAAGTCCCCTGCAGTGTCCCCTGTGAGGGCCCTCTTTTCTCACTGGTGCAAACAGGACTTCATCTTTATGCATGCTTTACGGGGGGATGGTCTCTTAGGGTCTGTACCCTGGGTACCAGATGGTCTCTTGGGGCTCGTGAATCTCCCTCTTACACATTTGAAGCAAACAGGCTTTAAAATGGCCAGGGTGCCCGGGGTGTGTTTCCTCTTTGAATGTTGCCTTCATGACAAAGTGTGCACCGCACAGCCTCTCCCGAAGGCAGAGCAGCTGATGACTTGCTTCTGCAGCGCTGAATCTGTATGGGCAGGAGAGGAAGGAGAGCGGAAAGGCACGAAGAAAAACCTGCAGAGCCTCCCAAGTTACCCACAGGTGTCTTGGGTTTATTGTAACAAAAGGGAGCAAATGTTAGTACAGGCACAGATCCCTCTCTCCTGGTTCTGACCGGGAAGCTGAAGGCTGCAGCTCATGGATTTGCAACTTAAAATACAGCTGCCTCTCTTCTTTTGCTCTTCCAGGCCACTGGGACCAGGTTGGCTTTAATTGCACAGAACACAGCTAACCTTGGAACTGGTATCATCATAGCATTTGTCTACGGTTGGCAATTAACCCTGTTGATGTTATCGGTTGTTCCAATTATTGCTGTATCAGGAATTGTTGAAATGAAATTGCTGGCTGGAAATGCCAAAAGAGATAAAAAAGAACTGGAAACTGTTGGAAAGGTGGGTCAAATACGGCTTCAGTTGGTATAAGTATGGTTTTTAGACATGGGTTTTATTTGATTGATTGATTACAACACGCATGTTTTAATGATGTTAGTGCTTCCTACAACTAATCATGGTCAACGCTGTGTATGAAATATTTTACTGTGTCAATGCCTAGAACTTGAAAATGGGATAATTAATGTAAAGCTTTTATCCTATAGAAGGTGTTATATTCAGAAAATTTCTGAATTTTCAAAGTTCATTTTACCTTTTACTTTGTATACCGATGCCATTATTAGGACAAAAGTTACCCCTGTTTTACAGATGAAGAGTCCTTAAGGCAGAGAATTATAAGTGTATTGTTCAAAGTAGGACATTTGCCAGTACTTAAAAGACAGTCCTGTTCTTGGCTGTGATTTCTATAGTTAATTAAGCTAGGCAGCCACCAGAGGACAGTAATGCTCTGATTTCTGGTTCTAATTATAATGGCAGTTGGGCACACACTTAACGTTGTGCCAATTATTGTTCTAAGTATTTATATGTACCAGCTCACCCTCACGATAATCCTATGAGGCAGATACTAATGTTACACCAAGTTTACAAATGTGGAACCTGAGAATGAAACAAGTTAAAGGCATGGCTGGGATTCAAGTCCTGGTCTAATTTCAAAGTTCTTTACTATATTACCTCTTCATATGGGTTTAAATGTGTCTAAATCTCCATATAAACATTTTATTTTCACGTACATGTATTTAAATGTTTAAATGTAGATAACAGCCGGGAATTTTTTTACCCTTATTTATGTAAATATTATACTATATTGAAACATTAGGAGGTGAAGCAGACGGTGTATATAAACTGTGAGAGTTTCTATAGCACAACACTTGCAAAGCCCTTTCACAGACAATACTGCATAGGCCTTAATACAATTATGGTTACGCAAGGTGGGACAGATAGTAGGCCTCGCTCATGGGTTAGAAAGCAGTTAGCATGATTCCCACACCTAAGCTCTCGGGTACCCAGAGTCCCTGAAGATCCTCTTGGCTGCTGGCTGTGGGTACTTTAGGGCAGTGGTCCCCAACCTTTTTGGCACCAGGGACTGGTTTCGTGGAAGACACTTTTTCCACGGAGAGGGATTGGGGAGGTGGGTAGTTCAGGCGGTAATGTGAGCGATGGGGAGAGGCAGATGGAACTTCGCTCCGCTTTCCTGCCACTCGTCTCCTGCTGTGCGGCCCGATTCCTAACAGGCCATGGACCGGTACCGGTCTGCGGCCCAGGGGTTGGGGACCCCTGCTTTAGGGCATCATTTCCGTGATTTCTGTTTGTCACAACTAACTACTGAAAAAACACCCTGTAGTGTTCGTTTCCTTTCTCCTCCAGAACCCTACCGCTTTTCACATTTCAGAAGGGAGATTGTCAGCAGGTAGAATGAAGATCAATTTTTCTTAGACTAGTCACATGAAAGAAAACATCTTGAGTCTAGTTAAGATAATAGAATCTTACTTCTATTAAAAATGGCTAATGACACTGAAAGTTGCCAGAGTTTTGGCAGGAGTAGGGCAGTTAGAATGGAGCAGCTTGGCAAACAAAACACCACCTTAGACCATCCGTCCTGGCCTTGCGGCCGCTCAGTATATCATACTGGAGAAGACCCCCCACTTCTCTGGTCTTCACTTTCCACTTCTGTAACGTGAGAAATTGTACCAGATGACGTCCCGGGTTCCTTTCAGCTAATACATTGTCGTTCCAGGGATCAGAGAATTAATAACTCAGACTGATCAGTCTGAAATATTTTTAGTAACTACTTTAACCTGATAAGGGTTTGGGTTTTTTTTAATGAGAGATTGGAAATTTTAAATGTTAATTATCAGCAATTCAATCACAGTTCAATTTTGTTTACTCAGTAAACTCCTGATTAACCCAAAATGAGGGTTAGAAAGGTCTTGAATACCACCCTCCACCACAACATCACTGTTTTCTCAAAAAAAAAAAAAAGTTCTCATTGACCTGGGTGCAGATTAATCACGGTTCAAGAACATGGGGATTTGGGATAACTTCCCATTTTTATTTTCCGGAAAAGGCTTAGTAATGAGGGTGTGATTGCTGGGCTGGGAGGAGGGGAGGGAGGCTGCAGACTCACCCTCTTGACTCAGGTCCTGCCTGATGACTGAGATTAGGGGCCTGCTGAGCCAGAATTAACCCTCAAAGCACTTAACCCATGAACAAAAAATCAAGAGTTGAGTGTAAAGTCCTAACAACTAGTTTCTCCGTGTGTAAATTACAAAGCAGGGGAAGCAGAAGAGCATAATGGGTTAAGAACATGGACTTGGCATCAGATAGATAGCCTTATAGGAATCCTATCCTGCCTACTTATTAACTCTAGAGTCTTAGGCAAGTCACTTCACTTCTCTGTGCCTCGGGTCCTCACCTGTGCAAACAGGAATAAGAACATGAACCTCACAGTGTTGTCAAATGAGGTAATACCTGGCACAGAGTAAAAGCCAATAAGTACTCTCTAGTCTGGCTATAATTACTGTTAGATGTTTCATTTATAATAAAGATAGGGGGCTTTCCTGGTGGCGCAGTGGTTAAGAATCCACCTGCCAATGCAGGGGACATGGGTTCGAGCCCTGGTCCAGGAAGATCCCACATGCCACAGAGCAACTAAGGCCATGTGCCACAACTACTGAGCCTGCGCTCTAGAGCCGCAAGCCACAAATAGTGAGCCCGCGAGCCACAACTGCTGAAGCCCACGTACCTAAAGCCCGTGCTCTGCAACAAGAGAAGCCACCACAATGAGAGGCCTGCACACCACAACAAAGAGTAGCCACTGCTCGCTGCAACTAGAGAAAACCTGCGCACAGCAACGAAGACCTAATGCAGCCAAAAATAAAGTAAAATAAAATTTAAAACTAATAAAAAAATAAAGATAGGGACTTCCCTGGTGGTCCAGCGCGTAAGACTCCACCCTCCTAATGCAGGGGGCCGAGGTTCGTTCCTGATCAGGGAACTAGATCCCGCATGCATGCTGCAACTAAGAGTCTGCATGCTGCAACTAAAGATCCCGCATGCCCCAACAATCCCGTGCGCCACAACTAAAACCTGGCGCAGCCAAAAATAAATAAATAAATATTTAAAAATATATACAATAAAGATATAGGTCTGTTTAGCTTAAGGTATTAAATATCTTGCTTTCATCTGGTTACAGAAGCTGAGAACTGAGATAAAAGTCTCCAAGCTGATAAGATTTCATTTTGGGTTTTTGTCTTATGCTCCTTGTGCCAATGGTTTAGATGAATCAACTGCTAAACTGTGATTTAGACTAAAAAGCCACATCACAGACAAGTAACATTAGTCAGGGGGGGTTTGGCTGCCAGAAAACTGCTCTGGCTGGTTTGGGTAAAAGGGGTTTGATGTAAGGACACATGGAAGTGTGGGGAATACAGATGGCTTGTGGCAACTGCAGTGTCCCCAGCAGCTCTTCTCTTAGAGCCATAAGCTCACTGTCTCAGAGTCTGTCTACACATTTGTTCTGTTCCTCAGTCGCTGAATATTCAGACCAGCTTCCTACACATACCCTGGTGACCTTAACCTCTGAATCTGCAGGCCCCTCCCAGGACACACAGTTGCCTCCAAGTCCAGGAAACTGAATCCGAGAGGCCTCAATGTGTCAGGTGTCTGTCCCCGGTTTCATCAGGAATTTAAGGCAGGGTCCTGATGTTTACAACTAGGATGCTCTCAAATGTGGGTAAACATTTTTTTCTAAGAAGCGGTATGCTTTAGGGAAGAAATGATCGGTACCTTCATTAGGCCCGTAGAAATCAGCCTGATTATCTCTTCTAAGCTACTACCCTAGGAAGAAAGCAAAGCCACAAAGGGGTTTGACTAAAGCCAGTCACGTAACTGCCTGGGGGCAGGGCTAGGAATTGAATCAGGCTTCTGGCGCCTGGGTCACCATTCTTGCCCTAAGCTGGTCTGTCTCCCAGCATAGGGCATAGGAAGACTTGCCACCATAGTTAGCACAACCAGAGGTGCTTTTAAGATTGCCAGTTTTGGGCTTCCCTGGTGGCACAGTGGTTAAGAATCCACCTGCCAATGTAGGGGACGTGGGTTCGAGCCCTGGTCTGGGAAGATCCCACATGTCGCGGAGCAGCTAAGCCCGTGCGCCACAACTGCTGAGCCTGTGCTCTAGAGCCCGCGAGCCACAACTACTGAGCCCGTGTGCCACAAGTACTGAAGCCCGCGCGCCTAGAGCCCGTGCTCGTCAACAAGAGAAGCCACTGCAATGAAAAGCCCGCGCACCGCAAAGAAGAGTAGCCCCCGCTCGCCGCAACTAGAGAAAAGCCTGCGCGCAGCAACGAAGACCGAACGCAGCCATAAATTAAAAAAAAAAAAAAAAAAAAAAAAAGATGGCCAGTTTTTTCATGGAGCTTGTCTTGAAGAACACATTATGCCTTTGCTTTCCAAATTTTAAAGGAATTGAAAACCTGTCAACATAACCGTCGGGCTTCTTTTGGCAGAACCCTAAGGCTCATATATATATTTTTATTATTTCAGAAGTAAAAGCCCCACTTCTAACCATTATCTGTTCTACATTACAGATTGCAACAGAGGCAATAGAAAATATTAGGACAGTTGTGTCCTTGACCCAGGAAAGAAAATTTGAATCAATGTATGTTGAAAAATTGTATGGAGCTTACAGGTAATGAGCATATGATTGCTATTAAGAACCTAGTGTTTTCCTAGGCTGAATTATTGATTCCAATCTTTGTTCCTGCTGCAAACAATGATATGATTGTAAGGATGTAAGGATGTCATTGTAAGGATGACATTTTTTTCAATAATTATCTCAGTGAAAATTATCTCAGTGAAAATAAGTAACTTTTTGATGCAACTGGACCACAGGATTGGTTTTTTACATCTCTTATAAAAAACAGTAAGATTGGGTCTTTAAGAGCTAAAAGGTACAGAGGGCTGCACAAGTATTTGCTCACCACTGCAGGTGACATAAACAACCCACCTGGTGATTCAGGATGAACATTCTTTTAGGGAATTGCTCAAACGTTTATTTTCTTTGCATTGTGTAGACTGAACCAAAGATGAGATTTGTTGTTGGGTTAAAGTGTTTCCTCTGTTCTCTGGGTGAGGACCAGATCTGTCCTAATCTGAAAACAAAGACACAGAGCCTATTTCATTGGTTTATACTTGAGCAGTTCGACAAACCTCCAGCACCTGTTTACCGCTTGTTTTCAACCAGGGCCTGTCCTTATAAATGAATATGTTTTAACACTAACAAAATTGAACACAATTTGAATCACAACTTTGTAGACTAGACCAATGGTTTTGAACATTTACATATTTGAACAGGGATAACTGAAGTTCTCAGTGTATCCACCTTCCTAGTTATGTATACTTCATGCAGCTATTACATTTTTCTGGTCATTTGATGTCTGACATATATCTGTCAGTAGCAGTGTAAATTGTTCAGTAACATTAAGTATTGTAACACCATGCTCACAGCACAGGAGTTAAACTATCCAGATCAGTAATACTTCAAATTTTTCCTCTTGCCAAGTGCCTACCTTCTAATCTGAAAATAAATAAATTAATGTTCTTCTGGAGGATTTAGAATAATAAAGTCAAATAAAGTAGCTAGGGCTTCCCTGGTGGCACAGTGGTTGAGAGTCCGCCTGCCGATGCAGGGGACACGGGTTTGTGCCCCGGTCCGGGAGGATCCCACATGCTGCAGAGCGGCTGGGCCCATGAGCCATGGCCGCTGAGCCTGTGCGTCCGGAGCCTGCGCGTCCGGAGCCTGTGCTCCGCAACGGGAGAGGCCACAACAGTGAGAGGCCCGCGTACTGCAAAAGAGAAAAAAAAAAGTGGCTAAACTAATAGAGGATAGCAAGAGGTCTAATTAGAAGTGGTTCAAAACAAATTGTGTTGGGGATGGTGGAATCTAGCTCCGGGAAGAACTTCTGATGTGTGTCTAGATAAACCTCGGTGACCCTACTTTTCTGAATCTGAAATGTGAACTTTGATATGAGAGACTATAACTCATCACAGAAGACAAGACAATAATATTAGACAACTGAATTTAGACAATTCAGACTTTAGTCCTAACTGTGAAATCCTTTATTTTTGATAACAACAATCATGTCTGAGTTCCCAGATATTCCTGTGTAATAATAACAGCAACTATCATTTGAGCCACCGCTATGAGCTAGGTACTGTGCTAGACGTTTGTATTGTCTGTTTAGATCTCAAAACAGTTTTGTTTCCTACTGGTTGTCCCCCTCTTACAAGTCAGAAAACTGATGCGTAGAGAGGTTAAGTCACTTACGTTACTTATAACTGGGGGCAGAATTTAAACACAGGTTGACTAGACTTCGCAGCTGTGCTCTTTGTACAAGCCAGTGCTAAGCGAGGTTGAAGATAATGGTTACAGATATACTGATTTGCTTTTCAGGAATTCTGTGCGGAAAGCACACATCTATGGAATTACTTTTAGTATTTCACAAGCATTTATGTATTTTTCCCATGCCGGTTGTTTTCGGTTTGGTGCCTATCTCATTGTGAATGGACATATGCACTTCAGAGACGTTATTCTGTAAGTAACTTTTAATTTACTGAGATTATTCCATAGTAAAGTTTCAATAGGTCTCTGCAAAGGTTTGGAATAGACCGAAAAACTAACTTGTTTTATGATGAAGTCATCTAGAGAGTTGAATCTACCCCAGAAATCGAATGTTGTCGGTACTCCAAGGACAGTTTCATTATCCGCGTGGACTAAAATCAACCAAGCTCATAAAAATGATCATAAACCAGAATTTCAGTAATACATAGAAGGACAGGAGGACAGCAAATGTTCTCAATGCAGAGATAAATCATAATTAGAAAACTGCTGGCGACCATAGACCCAAAACAGGTTATAATAGCTTACTATTTACGGGCAACCAAAGATGGCCTTGACAGTGGGATGGGAACGCTTGACTGAAGTCTGGTAAACACTCTCTTCCCTAACCAGCCCTGGGATAACCCTGCCAACTTTTGCCTCTTAGCCTTCCCTATTTTCTTGGTTTCCAAGGCTAACCAGTGGTCTTTCAAAATATGCTAAATACATTCAATTAGATTGCAGTCTAGTCTTGCCAAAGGGAAGCCATGCTTTTAAGATCACTTTGGCGTATTTCTGCTCTGATGGGATGATTTTTAAAAAGTAGCAAACAACTTAAAAAAAAAAAAAAAAAACCCAGGGTCAAGACGGACAGAGTGAAAGAGTTTAAAAGCTGTACTTTTGTTTTCATCCAAAATTAAAATAACCATGAAAAAAGAATATATATCTTTGCATCGATCAAGATCCCAGCAGGGAACAAATGGCCCTACAGATGGGGTAATGGAGGACAGTTTGCTAAAGGGTCTGTTTATAAAGGTGTGAGAAGTATTAAGGTCAGCAGTGCCCAGCTAGGCACCCCTAAGACCTTACTTAAGCCTAAAGGGCAAGAGGAGGGAAAGATTTTCAGAAGCCAGCGCAGGGGCCTTCTGTGCTCTTTGGTGGAAGGACCCCAACACCACACCTCTCCAACGGGAAAGAGACCAACACAACAAACGGCCTGGTCCCACTCCTCCAGCCTCCTTTCCTGCTATGCTATTCCTTGCCAAACCCCATCGGGAGCCAGAGGACCAGAAAACCTTTTGATGCAGACCCTGAAGGTCGGCCTGTCAGGCATCGGGGATGGTGTAAGATAGAGATGGAAGAGTAGCAAGTGGTTTTGAAGGGACAGATGGAAATAGCCAGCTGGGAATGACCACTTGGAGACATTCACTGTCTAGAAAAATACCAATGAAAAAATCGGCCCTGCTTTTAAAAACTGTTTTATCATTGAAATGTTAAATTCTGGATAATTGGAAGATAGCTTTTGAAATCTTTCATACTAAAGCTGCATTACAGGCTGTACAGGAAAGCTAGGCAGCTAGCTACATGTGAGTTGTTCATCACTCTTCTAAAATTTGATTTTTGATAATTAACCTCATCAACTATTTAAGGGAGAGCCTTACTCTACCCACCATTCCCCCCACCCCCCGTGTGCTTAAAATACATTTTAATACCTTAGATTTATACTTTGCTGGACAGCAGTAATTAATACAGCACTGTAAATCAACTATACTTCAATTTAAAAAAAGAATTAAAAAAATAATGTATTAAATTACAAACCAAAACAAGGAGCCAAATGCCCTGACACACCCAATCCAGAATTATTTATCTGGTGTGTATCAGGGATACAGAAGCAAAGCAGAAAATATTCAGTGCATGGAATTTATTTAATTTTTTCAAACTTATGAAACTTTGGTCTCTCTTATTTGAGTGTAGCTCAAAGAGACAAAAAAAAAAAAAAATACAGTTTCCCCCCAAAATCTTAGATTTAGAAGTTTGGGGGAAGTTTTTTTAAGTTCTCTATTAGAGATTTTCCTACCCTCCCCTCTCTCTAGGGAGCTCTGGTGCCCAAAGTAAATAGCTTTGTGGAGGCGCAAATCTCAGAATCTTTAGTCCCTCCTAGAAGTTATAATCCATATGCATTCTTTTAATTGGAGAATAGACCGTTAGCTTAATTGTTTTTTCAGGGTCATAGCAATAGTTCTTTTACTTGTAAGAGAAAAGCTATTTGTAGTAAAGGCTTATTTTGCCCAGTAAGAATTCTTTAACCACAGTAACGATGATTATTGTTTGTGTGGGCCTGCAGAAGAAACCACACCCTGGAGATCAGGGCTGTAGAGTCAGGAGGAAACCTCACTCCTTGTCTGGTACTGATCAAGTCCCTTCAGCCCCCAGAGCTTCAGTTCCCTCAAGTCTAAACGGGGTATGTGTCTTGTTACTAGAATTACCTGAGATCACAACTCAAGATTCTGTTAGCAGACGCTTCCTGAGAGAGGAGAGCTTTACTAAGTTACATGAAATCTAGGAAATGAGAAGCTCCTAAAGGAAGCCAGAAAGCAGTAGAAAAAAAGGAGACCCTCAGGCAGCCGGTGCCGCCTGCCCTCCCGGTCTCCTTTGGTCCTGGAATTTTCTAGTGATGTGTGGGGGAGGGAGGAGGGGGATTAGTAAGGGAGCGAAAACATCAGTACTGGCCAGCAGTGAGTCTTTGGGCTTTGAGACATCTCGGGGCTGAATTATATAAATTAATGTTTAAAATTCTTCTGCTCCCATCTAGGGTGTTTTCAGCGATCGTGTTGGGCGCCGTGGCTCTAGGACACGCGAGTTCCTTTGCTCCAGACTACGCTAAAGCCAAGCTGTCTGCAGCGCACTTATTCAGCCTGTTTGAAAGACAACCTTTGATTGACAGCCACAGTGAGGAAGGCCTGAGGCCTGTGAGTTCTCTGCTGTCTGATCAGCACTTGGTTAATTTTTTCCTAAACGTTTGCTGTCTGCTAGATCATGTCGACTGAAAAAAAAAAAAAAAAAAGGCACAACGTGAGAGTTGTGAGTTAAGTTTTATTCGGGGCAAAATGAGGACTGCAGCCCGGGAGACAGCATCTCAGAGAGCTCGGAGAAACTGCTCCTAAGAGGGAGGGGGAACGTCAGAGTTCCATAGGATTTTAGTGAAGGGGGCACGTGCAGTGAAGCACGCATTTTGGCAGAGCCTTGCTACTGCTCACAAGGAGCAGATGCCCCCGTTAACGACTGTAGTGCTTTTCTAGGTACGAGAAGATGCAAGAAATTGGGTTCATAAAATCTTCTCCTGAAAATACCTATCTGAAGGCCTGCTCTGCCAGTTTTTCCCAGAGCACAGAGCGCCTCATTCCTGTTCTCCACCCTGGACTCCTTTTCAGGGGGTGCTGAAGGCTGGCGGCTGCCGCAGCTTGTAACTCTGTCCTTGTAGAGGCAGATGGCAAGTGGCAATTTTTAGTTGGCAGCTGCAACCACAGGAGAAATTTGTAGTGATCATACTGACATTCACTTCACTGGCTTTGTGATAGTTACAAGGCTAATGATATTTGGCCAACTTTCCTGGCATTTTCAAATTTCATAGGGGGTTGCAAGGATGAGCACATCAAAAGTAAAGAACCCCCAAATCCAGATGTACTAGAACCTGAATAATTTCCATGAAAATTGTGAGTCACTTCTGCATGGAAGGTATGTGTCTGTAGCTCTGTGTGTAACTGCGTTAGCAATTTGGCTTTCATCACATAATTGTCGTCACAGCGTTACGACTGGTGAGAAGGCCACTTTATTCAGAGTAGGAGGAATAATCCTTTACTATCCCCAAACTTAGATGTCAGTGTTCTTTGTGTTCCTTGCCTAACACAAGCCGCTGCACGTTTTAATGCAGGCGAAGCAGCGTGGGTAAAGCGATGGGGACTTAGCACAACCGTTTTGGAACTTCACCAGGTATTTCCTGTTCTGAGAAAATAGCTGTGCCCAAGTGAGGGAGATAAAGAGGCCACCAGGGCTGTAGGCAAGGGCTGTCCACTGAGACGGCAGGTAGAAACTGCTCTAAATCCCCAAGCCTCCGAGCCTTGGGCCATTGACTTGGCTCCAGCCGCAAAATCATCAGTTGGGAAAGCTAAATAGTTGTCTTCAATGAACCAGAAATTTTGAGTTTAGTTAACAACTCTGTAACATGACTGTCTTTAACCTGTACCCCCGGCTCCCATCTTCATTTTATATAACAACTTGCTACCAATACTAACTGGTGGCCAGTACCTGTACTGAATATGAATTGTATGTTTCTCTGCTGTAGTGTTTGGTAAAGCTTCCTTGGAATTATACTTTTTTTTTTTTTTTTTAACTTATTTTTGGCTGCATTGGGTCCTCACTGCTGCACGCGGGCTTTCTCTAGCTGCGGCGAGTGCGAGCTACTCTTCGTTGCGGTGCGCGGGCTTCTCGTTGCGGTGGCTTCTTGTGTTGCGGAACACGGATTCTAGGCGCATGGGCTTCATTAGTTGCGGCTCACGGGCTCAGTAGTTGTGGCGCACGGCGGCAGTATCTCCGCGGCATGTGGGATCTTCCCGGACCAGGGCTCGAACCCGTGTCCCCTGCATTGGCAGGCGGATTCTTAAGCACTGCGCCACCAGGGAAGGCCTTGAAACTATACTTTTTATTTCAGTCATTATCAGACCAATTACAATAGCAACATAAAAATACCTATTTTTTAGGATAAGTTTGAAGGAAACGTGACACTTAATGAAGTCGTGTTCAACTATCCCACGCGGCCAAACGTGCCTGTGCTTCAGGGGCTGAGCCTCGAGGTGAAGAAGGGCCAGACGCTGGCCCTGGTGGGCAGCAGCGGCTGTGGGAAAAGCACGGTGGTCCAGCTCCTGGAGCGGTTCTACGACCCCTTGGCTGGAACAGTGGTGAGCACACTTTCTTAAATTAGTAACTTGATTTAAGGCAGTATTTCAAGTGGCTAAACCAATATTCCCATAATATTGGAAAAAACTGGACAAGACCTATAATCCTAACTGATACGAGGACCACCATTCTCTAAACCCCAAGGTGGCACCCACAGTCAGACAGCTATATGGGGACGGTAGGGTAGAACATCAGGAATGGAGTGTAGTTCAGAAAGTACTGAGTGTGAAGTTGACCTGTGCCCTGCCCTGGGCCTTCTGAGCCAGCTGGAGCCTCCTGCGTGAACACTCAGTCGCTTCCTGGGTTGTAAAGGTAAGCCGCACAGTCCTGCCAGAGTTCTGAGTAGACGCCCAGGACTCCCTCCCCTCCTCTTGCCTTTGCCATCTCTCTCTAACCCGTACTCCAGCCCTCCCATATTTGGCTTTCAGCATTGATGTTGTGGTGTCTAGCCCCTGGCCCTCTTCCATGAGTGGAGACTTGGCTCTTAGCGATAATGCCTGCATTTCCCATTACCTTGGGATGGTACCCACTGACCTAGCCCAGGAAGCCCACCCCCATTTAGACAGTCACCAGAATGTTAAACCTTGTTGAGTTGTTTCTTTGGGGGAAATCTTATGCTTCCACTATTACAATTACTCTGAAGGTATGAATACGGGCAAACCAGCTCAACAATACTCTGTAGGTGTGCTGTGCTAATACCACAGTGGGAATTTCTTTAGAGGGCAAGACTAGTTGGACTTGTGTGTATTTCTTCACCGTGCCCTTTGCATTGCTGGAAGCTGTATTCTCAGTTAGCACATCACAAGGCTCCTCTGGAAGCATCATGCCTCCTGCTTACGGCAAACAAAAAAATAATCAAAGCCACCATCAACAAAGCCAGTTTTCCAAAGACAAAGATACTGCCCTTTGAGCTTGTCCACTTTCCACTGAACTCTTGTCCTTTAGTGCCATCAAAAAGAGAAATGGGGGAAGTTGAAGGCTGGTAGTTCTCAAGTGAAAGAGAGGTAGGGGTAGGAAAGGAGATAACCAACTTTCAAAATCTGGGGCCATGCTGCTGATCTGCTTTTTTTCCTGGTGTGCCTGGAGGAGGGGGATACAGTCAAGGTGAAAGGTTGCAGTTGTTCAGGAGACAGCAGATATGAGCAGGACACCTAACTGCATACTTCTTAAAGGCAGAGGACGGTACATTTGCCTGGATGAGGGCAGGTAGGAAGCAGAGAAAGTAATGTGGAAAGACGAGGCCAAATGTTCCACCACTTTTCCAGGTAGAATAAGAAAGGGATGGCCTAGTTAACAACAACAAGAAATGGTTTTGTTGGCTGTGTTGGCCGCCAGCAGTGTAAGAGCTCACAGGCTGTGAGGGTTGGTATTTCACAAACTGCTGATGCCCACGTGCAACAGTCCTCCTAGTAACTTACTGTTTAGTTGTTTGTTTTTTAAGCCCTTCTTATAGTTTGTGGACTTTGGTTTTCAGCTCCTAGATGGTCAAGAAGCAAAGAAACTCAACATCCAGTGGCTCAGAGCCCAACTCGGAATTGTGTCCCAGGAGCCCATCCTGTTTGACTGCAGCATTGCCGACAACATTGCCTATGGAGACAACAGCCGGTCTGTAAAGATGCCTGAAATTGTGAGTGCTGCCAAAGCAGCCAACATCCATCCTTTCATCGAGACCTTACCCAAAGTAAGTGAACTGGTAGCTTCCTAGGCTGATACCAGAATCAACTGTTTTCCTCCTCCAACAGTTCCCAAAGTTATACTTCAAAGTCTTGCAACAGAACTTGCCTCTGTACTAGCACTGTGACCTTGGACAAGACACTGAAGTCCATGATACCAAGTTTCCTTACTGGTAAATGGGAAAATCAGGCGTGGTGTCTACCTTGTACAAATGTCGTGAGAAGCAAACGAGGTGATGTTAAGTCCCCTCAAAGAGGTGCTTGAGGGCTGCATTCGTACTGTAGCCATGTTTGCTTTATTCCTTACGGTACTTTCCTTTTTAAACATTTTATTTTGAGATAATTATAGATTCATGTGCAGTTGTAAGGAATACAGAGATCTTGTGTACCCTTGACCCAGTTTCCTCCAACGACATCTTGCAAAACTAATAGGGTATGGCAACCACGATACTAATTTTGATACAATCCACTTATCTTGCTCAGACTTCCCCAGTTTTATTATACTTGTCTGCATTTGGATACGTTTGTAGTTCTACGTGATTTTACTGCGTGTGTAGACTCAGGTATCCACTACCCCTGTCAAGATATGGAACGTTTTCATCACCACAGATTCCTCATTTTGCCCTTTTATAGCCACACCCCCCTCCTCCCTGCCCTTACTCCCCACGACCCCTGGCAACCACTAACTGTTCTCCATTTCTGTAATCTTATACTTTAAGAATGTTATGTAAACATATGTACAGTATATAACCTTGTGAGATTAGCTTTTTCCCTCAGCATAATTCCCTGAAGCTGTTGTGTATAACTGTATACACAACAGTTCATGCCTTTTTATTGCTGAGTCGGATGGCTCCATGGTCTGGATGGCCCGCAGCTTTTTAAATTTTTATTGGGGTATAGTTGATTTACAATGCTGTGTTAGTTTCTGGTGTACAGCCAAGTGAATCACTTATGCATATACATTTATCCACTCTTTTAGATTCTTTTCCCATATAGGCCATTACAGAGTACTGAGTAGAGTCCCCTGTGCTATACAGTAGGTCCTAATTAGTTATCGATTTTATATATAGTAGTGTGTATATGTCAATCCCAATCTCCCAATCTATCCTCCTCCCCTTACCCGCCGGTAACCATAAATTTATTTTCTACATCTGTAACTCTTATTTCTGTTTTGTAGAGAAAAGGGCACCCTCTTGCACTGTTCGTGGGAATGTAGATTGGTACAGCCACTATGGAGAACAGCATGGAGGTTCCTTACAAAAAGTAAAAATAGAGCTATCATATGGTCCTCAGCTTTTTTAACTAGTCACCTGTTGAAGTACATCTAGGTTGTTTCTGTTTGGGCTATTAAGAGTAAAGCTGCTATAAATACTTGTGTACAGGCTTTAGTGTGACCCTAAATTTTTATTTCTCTGCGATAAATGCCCAGGAGCACAACTGCTAGACCATATGCTAATTGCTTGTTTAACTTTATGAGAAACTGCTCAACTGTTTTCCAAGGTGGCTCTGCCATTTCATTTTCCCACCAGCAAGTATGAGGGAGGGATACAGTTGCTCTGAATCTTTGCCACCATTTGCTGTTGCCACTGATTTTTCTACCATCCTGATAGGTGTACAGTGATATCTTACTGTGGTTTTAATTTGCATTTCCTAATGGCAGAGGACGTTGAACATTTTTTTATATAGTTATTTGCCATCTATATTTCCTCTTTGGTGGAATGCCTTTTCATGTCTTTTGCCCATGTTCTAATTGGATTATTTTTTACTGTTGAGTTTTGACAGATTTTTATATATTCATGTTACTAGTCCTGTGTTGGAAATGTAGTTTGCAAATATTTTCTCCCAGCTTGTAGCTTATTTTTTCATCTTTTAACAGGGTCTTTTTCAGAGCTTTGGTTTTTAATTTTGATGAGGTCCAATTCATTTTTTCCTTTTACAGACTGTGCTTTTGATGTCAAGTCCAAGAACTCTTTGCCTAGCCCTTGGTCCTGAAGATTTTTCTCCACTATTTTGTAAATTTATGGTTTTACATTTTACTTTTAATTTCACACTCCATTTTGAGTTAATTTTGGTATAAGGTTGTTTTTCTTTAGTGTTTCATTTCTTTGGAGAGGACTGTACTCTCCAATTTCCACGGTCCCCAACACTCCCTATTTATTACCTCATTATTAGCAGTTATGACTATAGCCAAATTGCAGTGAAATCAATACATATTTGAAAACTAAGAGTTCAGTGAAATAATTTTCACAGTGACTAGTAACTTGATCTTATATTGAGTGCTGTGTATATATATTTTTTCTCTTGATTATATATTCCTTAAGGGTAAGAACACAGACAAATTCATTTTTATACTTCCCACAGTTCTGGCATAATAGGTAGCTGGCAAATATTTAAGTGAATGAATGAGTTTAAAAAAGAATAGGCTCCATGTGAGTCATGTGAATATTTCAAATAAAAAATGTTATACCTTAAACACTAACATGTAACCATTTTAGGACTCCAATGATAGCAGATCAACTGACATTCTTATAATGGTAGGAATTGGAGAATTTGTTGCAGCATACCATTGAAAACTAAGGTCATTAATTTTCTAGTTTGATTTTGAAAATGAATGTCCTGTTTAAATGGACAACTTGGTAGAAACTTTTTAGTGATTCTAAGTAATTTTTTCTTATAATTAGAACTGTCAAGTGTTAAGAAGTAAAAGTTTATTCAATATGTCATTAGAATTTTTCTGAGCTAGAACTTTATTAACTTTACTAATGGCTAACTTGCAGAAATATGAAACAAGAGTGGGAGATAAGGGGACTCAGCTTTCAGGAGGTCAAAAACAGAGGATTGCTATTGCCCGAGCCCTCATCCGACACCCCCGAATCCTACTGTTGGATGAAGCTACATCAGCTCTGGATACTGAAAGTGAAAAGGTACGGCCTCCTACCTCATGTCCCATTTAATTTATAAAATAGAACTTCTTTGTGCAGTCAACCATGAAAAAATAGATAGATAAACACACAAACAGCTCATACAGCTAAATATCCAGGGGGAAAAAAAAACCCAGTCAAGAAATGGGCAGAAGACCTAAACAGTTATTTCTCCAAAGAAGACATACAGATGGCCAACAAGCACATGAAAAGATGCTCACCATCACTAATTAATGGAGAAATGCAAATCAAAACTACAGTGAGTACCACCTCACACTGGTCAGAATGGCCATCATCAAAAAGTCAACAGGGACTTCCCTGGTGGCACAGTGGTTAAGAATCCACCTGCCAATTCAGGGGACATGGGTTGGATCCCTAGTCCTGGAAGATCCCACATGCTGCAGAGCAGCTGAGCCCGTGTGCCACAACTACTGAAGCCTGTGCACCTAGAGCCCATGCTCTGCAACAATAGAAGCCACCACAATGAGAAGCCCGTGCACCACAAGGAAGAGTAGCCCCTGCTTGCCACAACTAGAGAAAGCCTGCATGCAGCAACAAAGACCCAACACAGCCATCCATCCATAAATAAATAAATAAAATAAATAAATTTTTATTTATTTATTTAAAAAAAAAGTCTACAAATAACAAATGCTGGAGAGGGTGTGGAGAAAAGGGAACTCTCCTACACTGTTGGTGGGAATGTAAATTGGTACAACCATTATGGAGAACAGTATGGAGGTTCCTTAAAAAACTAAAAATAGAACTGTCATATGACCCAGCAATCCCACTCCTGGGCATATATCTGAAGAAAAACATGGTCTGAAAGTATACATGCACCCCAGTGTTCGTTGCAGCACTGTTTACAATAGCCAGGATATGGAAGCAACCTAAATGTCCATTGACAAATAGATAAAGAAGATGTGGTATATATATACAATGGAATGCTACTCAGCCATAAAAAAGAACAAAATAATGCCATTTGCAGCAACATGGATGGACCTAGAGATTATTATACTAAGTGAAGTAAGTCAGAGAAAGACAAATACCATTATGATATCACTCAAATGTGGAATCTAATTTAAAACTGATACAAAGGAACTTATTCACAAAACAGAAATAGACTCACAGACATAGAAAACAAACATGGTTGCCAAAGGGGAAAGGAGGGGAGGGATAAATTAGTCTGGTTTTAAAATGTACATACTACTATATATAAAATAGATAACCAACAAGGACCTACTGTATAGCACAGGGAACTATACTCAATATTCTGTAACAACCTATATGAGAAAAGAATTTGAAAAAATACATACCTGTATATGTAAAACTGAATTACTCTGCTGTACCCCTGAAACTAACACACCATTGTAAATCAACTCTATTTCAATAAAATTCTAAAAAATAGGCAAGCACAGAAATAAACAAATGTAGATAGCAGTTATTTTTGAGGTAGAATATTTTAATTGAATCCCTTCCAGCATTTTCCAGATTTTCAAAAATGACCACGTATTACTTGTATAAAATGTTATTTTTTGCACTTTTCATTTGCTTTAGCGCATTAATAATGGAAAACCTGGGAAATAAAATACTAAAAAGTGAAGTAGTTAAGTTTAAATCATTTTGTGACTAGTGTGAGAATCCATTTTTATTATAAAGAACATAACTATATGCAAAATGGATTATGTAGCTACCCACCACCAGTCCCTCCCATCAGGAAATTTGCACAAGCCTCTTAAGATAGCCTCATCCACCAGAGGGCAGACAGCAGAAGCAAGAAGAACTATAATTCTGCAGCCTGTGGAACAAAAACCACATTCACAGAAAGACAGAGAAGACGAAAAGGCAGAGGGCTATATACCAGATGAAGGAACAAGATAAAACCCCAGAAGAACAACTAAATGAAGTGGAGATAGGCAACCTTCCAGAAAAAGAATTCAGAATAATGACAGTGAAGATGATCCAGGACCTTGGAAAAAGAATGGAGGCAAAGATTGAGAAGGTGCAAGAAATGTTTAACAAAGACCTGGAAGAATTAAAGAACAAACAAACAGAAATTAACAATACAATAACTGAAATGAAAAATACACTAGAAGGAATCAATAGCAGAATAACTGAGGCAGAAGAACACATGAGTGACCTGGAAGACAGAATGATGGAATTCACTGCGGCAGAACAGACTAAAGAAAAAAGAATGAAAAGAAATGAAGACAGCCTAAGAGACCTCTGGGACAACGTTAAACCCAACAACATTCGCATTATAGGGGTCCCAGAAGAGAGAGAGAAAGAACCAGAGAAAATATTTGAAGACATTATAGTCAAAACCTTCCCTAACATGGGAACGGAAATAGCCACCCAAGTCCAGGAAGCGCAGAGTCTCCCATACAGGATAAAGCCAAGGAGAAACATGCCAAGACACATAGTAATGAAATGGGCAAAAATTAAAGACAAAGAAAAATTACTGAAAGCAGCAAGGGAAAAACGTCAAATAACATACAAGGGAACTCCCATAAGGTTAACAGCTGATTTCTCAGCAGAAACTCTACAAGCCAGAAGGGAGTGGCATGATGTACTTAAAGTGATGAAAGGGAGGAACCTACAACCAAGATTACTCTACCCAGCAAGGATCTCTTTCAGATTCGATGGAGAAATCAAAAGCTTTACAGACAAGCAAAAGCTAAGAGAATTCAGCAACACCAAACCAGCTCTACAACAAATGCTAAAGGAACTTCTCTAAGTGGGAAACACTAGAGAAGAAAAGGACCTACAAAAACAAACCCAAAACAATTAAGAAAATGGTCATAGGAACATACATATCGATAATTACCTTAAACATGAATGGATTAAATGTTCCAACCAAAAGACACAGGCTTGCTGAATGGATGCAAAAACAAGACCCATACATATGCTGTCTACAAGAGACCCACTTCAGACCTAGGGACATATACAGACTGAAAGTGAGGGGATGGAAAAAGATATTCCATACAAATGGAAATGAAAAGAAAGCTGGAGTAGCTATACTCATATCAAATAAAATAGATTTTAAAATAAGGAATGTTACAAGAGACAAGGAAGGACACTGCATAATGATCAAGGGATCAATCCAAGAAGAAGATATAACAATTATATATCCACCCAACATAGGAGCACCTCAAGACATAAGGCAACTGCTTTAAAAGAGGAAATCGATAGTAACACAATAATAGTAGAGGACTTTAACACCTCACTTACACCAATGGACAGATCATCCAAAATGAGAATAAGAAACAGAAGCTTTAAATGACACAATAGACCAGATAGATTTAATTGATATTTATAGGACATTCCATCCAAAAACAGGTTACACGTTCTTGAAGTGTGCACAGAACACTCTCCAGGACAGATCACATCTTGGGTCACAAATCAAACCTCAGTAAATTTAAGAAACTTGAAATCATATCAAGCATCTTTTCTGACCACAATGCTATGAGATTAGAACTGAATTACAGGGAAAAAAACGTAAAAAACACAAACACATGGAGGCTAAACAATATGTTACTAAATAACGAAGACTGAAGAAATCAAAGAGGAAATCAGAAAATACCTAGAGACAAATGACAATGAAAACACGACGATCCAAAACCTATGGGATGCAGCAAAAGCAGTTCTAAGAGGGAAGTTTATAGCTACACAAGCTTACCTCAAGAAACAAGAAAAATCTCAAGTAAACAATCTAACCTTACACCTAAAGGAACTAGAGAAAGAAGAACAAACAAAACCCAAAGTTAGCAGAAGGAAAGAAATCATAAAGATCAAAGCAGAAATCAATGAAATAGAAACAAAGAAAACAATAGCAAAGATCAATAAAACTAAAAGCTGGTTGTTTGAGAAGATAAACAAAATTGATAAACCATTGGCCAGACTCACCAAGAAAAAGAGGGAGAGGACTCAAATCAATAAAGTTAGAAATGAAAAAGGAGAAGTTACAATAGACACCACAGAAATACAAAGCATCCTAAGAGACTACCACAAGCAACTCTATGCCAATAAAGTGGACAACCTGGAAGAAATGGACAAATTCTTACAAAGGTATGAACTTCCAAGACTGAACCAGGAAGAAACAGAAAATACGAACAATCACAAGTAATGAAATTGAAACTGTGATTAAGAATCTTCCAACAAACAAAAGTCCAGGACCAGATGGCTTCACAAGTGAATTCTATCAAATATTTAGTGAAGAGCTAACAATCATCCTTCTCAAACTCTTCCAAAAAATTGCAGATGAAGGAACACTCCCAAACTCATTCTATGAGGCCACCATCACCCTGACACCAAAACCAGACAAAGATACTACAAAAAATAAAATTACAGACCAATATCACTGATGAATATAGATGCAAAAATCCTCAACAAAATACTAGCAAACAGAATCCAACAACACATTAAAAGGACCATCCACCATGATCAAGTGGGATTTATCCCAGGTATGCAAGGATTCTTCAATATACGCAAATCAATCAATGTGATACACCATATTAACATATCGAAGGAGAAAAACCGTATGATCATCTCAATACATGCAGAAACAGCTTTTGAACAAAATTCAACACGCATTTATGATAAAAACTCTCCAGAAAGTGGGCATAGAGGGAAGCTACCTCAACATAATAAAGGCCATATACAGCAAACCCACAGCAAACATCATTCTCAATGGTGAAAAACTGAAAGCATTTCCTCTAAGATCAGGAACAAGACAAGGATGTCCACTCTCACCACTATTATTCAACATAGCTTTAGAAGTCCTAGCCATGGCAATCACAGAAGAAAAATAAAAGGAATACAAATTTGAAAAGAAGAAGTAAAACTGTCACTGTTTGCAGATGACATGATACTATACATAGAGAATCCTAAAAATGCCACCAGAACACTACTAGAGCTAAACAATGAATTTGGTAAAGTTGCAGGATACAAAATTAATGCACAGAAATCTCTTGCATTCCTATACACTAATGATGAAAACTCTGAAAGAGAAATTAAGGAAACACTCCCATTTACCGTTGCAACAAAAAGAATAAAATACCTAGGAATAAACCTACCTAGGGAGACAAAAGACCTGTATGCAGAATACTATAAGACACTGATGAAAGAAATTAAAGATGATACCAACAGATGGAGAGATATACCATGTTCTTGGATTGGAAGAATCAATGTTGTGAAAATGGCTATACTACCCAAAGCAATCTACAGATTCAATGCAATCCCTATCAAATTACCAATGGCATTTTTTACGGAACTAGAACAAATCATCTTAAAATTTGTATGGAGACACAAAAGACCCCGAATAGCCAAAGCAGTCTTTAGAGAAAAAAACGGAGCTGGAGGAATCAGACTCCCTGACTTCAGACTATACTACAAAGCTACAGTAATCAAGACAATATGGTACTGGCACAAAAACAGAAACATAGATCAATGGAACAAGATAGAAAGCCCAGAGATAAACCCACGCACCTATGGTCAACTAATGTATGACAAAGTAGGCAAAGATATACAATGGAGCAAGACAGTCTCTTCGATAAGTGGTGCTGGGCAAACTGGACAGTGACATGTAAAAGAATAAAATTAGAACACTCCCTAACACCATACACAAAAATAAACTCAAAATGGATTCGAGACCTAAATGTAAGACCAGAGACTATAAAACTCTTAGAGGAAAACAAACGAAAAACACTCTTTGAATCACAGCAAGATATTTTTTGATCTACCTCCTAGAATAATGGAAACATAAACAAATGGGACCTAATGAAACTTCACAGCTTTTGCACAGCAAAGGAAACCGTAAACAGGACGAAAAGACAACCCTCAGGGGCTTCCCTGGTAATGCAGTGGTTGAGAATATGCCTGCCAATGCAGGGGACACAGGTTCGAGCCCTGATCCGGGAAGATCCCACATGCCGTGGAGCAACTGGGCCCGTGAGCCACAACTACTAAGCCTGCGCGTCTGGAGCCTGTGCTCCACAAGAGGAGCCGCAATAGTGAGAGGCCCGCACACCGCGATGAAGAGTGGCCCCTGCTTGCCACAACTAGAGAAAGCCCTCGCACAGAAACGGAGACCCAACACAGCCAAAAATAAATATACATTAAGACAACCCTCAGAATGGGAGAAAATATTCGCAAACGAATCCTTGGACAAAGGATTAATCTCCAAAATATATAAACAGCTCATGCAGCTCAATATTAAAGAAACAAACAACCCAATCCAAAAATGGGCAGGAGACCTAAATAGACATTTCTCCAAAGAAGACATACAGATGGCCAAGAAGCACATGAAAAGCTGCTCAACATCACTAATTATGAGAGAAATGCAAATCAAAACTACAATGAGGTATCACCTCACACCAGTTAGAATGGGCATTATCAGAAAATCTACAAACAAATGCTGGACAGGGTGTGGACCAAAGGGAACCCTCTTGCACTGTTGGTGCGAATGTAAATTGATACAGCCACAATGGAGAACAGTATGGAGGTTCCTTAAAAAACTAAAAATAGAATTACCATATGATCCAGCAATCCCACTACTGGGCATATACCCAGAGAAAACCATAATTCAAAAAGACACATGCACCCCAATGTTCATTGCAGCACTGTTTACAATAGCCAGGTCATGGAAGCAACCTAAATGCCCATCGACAGATGAATGGGTAAAGAAGATGTGGTACAACTATACAATGGAATATTACTCAGCCATAAAAAGGAACAAAATTGAGTCATTTGTTGAGACATGGTTGGATCTAGAGACTGTCATACAGAGTGAAGTAAGTCAGAAAGAGAAAAACAAATATCGTATATTAACGCATGTATGTGGAACCTAGACTAATGGTACAGATGAGCCGGTTTGCAGGGCAGAAGTTGAGGCACAGATGTAGAGAACAAATGTATGGACACCAAGCGGGGAAAGCAGTGTGGGGGGAGGGTTGGGGTGAGGTGTGATGAATTGGGCTAATGGGATTGACATGTATACACTGATGTGTATAAAACTGATGGCTAATAAGAACCTGCAGTATAAAAAAACTACTAATACTAAACTTTCTTTGGGTTATTATTATGGAAATATGTTAATATAAATGTTTCAGACATTACATGAAATTTCTAAAAATCTTATATGTTCTGGTATAATGTTATAAGGCATAATTCTAGTTATTACTTGAAAATGTATATCTCAGAAATAACTAAATTTCCTTGTCAATTGCATTACTATGAACTTTCATCAAATCTTTAACCGTGGTCACGTTTAAGTCTTTTGTCATTTACAGACAGTTCTGGGTGTACTCTGATGCTTTTGCAAAAATGTTCCTGTAAAAGGTTTTCATCTTCAAGGAATTCATGGAAAAGACTCTGACAAGCACAGGTTTCTGGTAACTGGCTATACTGCTGAACTGAATGAATAAGCATTTTCAGAACTCTAATGGAAAACTGATGAATTCATAAAAGTGCTAACAAAAGATCAAGATGAAAAAAATTAATTACACAGGACTGAGTGAACTGATGAGGATGATTATAATTTTTGTGACTTTCTGTTTGAATAAAAAAAAATCCCACAAGGACTCAGAGGCAAAAAAATATACAAATCAATTTTCACTGCAAAGTAAAGGAGCTGTTACAGTGGAGGATTACTGGACTGAATGTCAATATTATGACATAGTGTGAGTGTGTTTCGTGTTTGGTAATTGCAATCGTTGTTGCTTTTGTTGTGGTCATCCATTTACAATGCTTGGTGTCAGTCTATTTATCTCTTGTAAAAATAAAATACAGTGTGTGTGTGTGAAAAAAAAAGATGGATTATGTAAAAACATGCATAAAACTAAAGATTCAAAATGAGACAAGAAAGGTAATTTTCTTTTGTACATATGGTAAAATATTTAGATTTCCTTTCCAGTTAAAACTTATTTCTACAATTTTTAAGATAAGGCTTCTGTTCTGATTTATCAATAGATTGTCCAAGAAGCTCTGGACAAAGCCCGAGAAGGCCGCACCTGCATTGTGATCGCTCACCGCCTGTCCACCATTCAGAATGCAGACTTGATAGTGGTGATTGAGAACGGCAAAGTCAGGGAGCACGGCACACATCAGCAGCTGCTAGCACAGAGAGGCATCTACTTCTCCATGGTCAGTGTCCAGGCTGGGACACAGAAGTGATGAACTCTTGTTATAGTGTATCTTAAAAATAAATTCAAATCATTCTACAACTTTTTCTGATTTAGAGACTTCTTTTCTAAGTCATCATAAAATATAGGTATATCTTATTCCATATCAATTTAGAACATCCAATTTGGGGTTGGATATTACAGCATTTGAAATGTAGGAGTTAAAAGTAACATCTGGCTTGATGAAGTATGAAAACAGCCTAGCTCTGAGTTACCAAAAACATATGGAGATAATATCACTCAACCATAAAAAAGAATGAAGTAACGCCATTTGCACCAACATGGATGGACCTACAGATCATCATACTAAAGGAAATAAATCAGAGAAAAATACCACATGATATCACTTATATGTGGAATCTAAAGAAAATATATGATACAAATGAACTAATTTACAAAACAGAAAAAGACTCAGAAAACAAACTTATGGTTAGCAAAAGGGAAAGGGGGGAGGGATAAATTTGGAATTTAAGATCAACAGGTATGCACTACTATATATAAAAATAAACAGCAAGGATCTACTGTATAGCACAGGGAACAATATTCAATATCTTGAAATAACCTATAATGGAAAAGAACCTGAAAAAAAAATATATATATATAAAATGGAATCACTTTGCTGTACACCTGAAACACTATAAATCAACCATACTTGAATAAAAAAATTTAAAAATCATATGGAGAAAGTGAAGAGCAGAGTTTAGGTATATAAAACTGTAGAAGATTCAATGCAATCCCTATCAAATTACCCAGGACGTTTTTCACAGAACTAAAATTCATATGAAACCATAAAAGACAAAATTGCCAAAGCAATCCTGAAGAAAAGGAACAACCCATGGGCTTCCCTGGTGGCGCAGTGGTTGAGAGTCTGCCTGCCGATGCAGGGGACGCGGGTTCGTGCCCCGGTCCGGGAAGATGCTGCATGCCGTGGAGCGGCTGGGCCCGTGAGCCATGGCCGCTGGGCCTGCGCGTCCGGAGCGTGTGTTGCGCAACGGGCGAGGCCACAGTGAGAGGCCCGCATACCGCAAAAAAAAAAAAAAAAAAGAACAACCCAGGAGGCATAACCCTCTCAGACTTCAGAGAGTACTACAAAGCTACAGTAATCAAAACAGCATGGAGGAACTTCCCTGGTGGGGCAGTGGTTAAGAATCCACCTGCCAATGCAGGGGACACAGGTTCAAGCCCTGGTCCAGGAAGATCCTACATGCCATAGAGCAACTAAGCCTGTGCACCACAACTACTGAGCCTGCGCTATAGAGCCCACGAGCCACAGCTACTGACCCCGCACGCCTGGAGCCCATACTCCGCAACTAGAGAAGCCACCACAATGAGAAGCCCACGCACCGCAACTAAGAGTAGCCCCCACCTGCCGCAACTAGAGAAAGCCCGCCTGCAGCAATGAAGACCCAACACAGCCAAAAATAAAAATAAATTAATTTTTTTAAAAGTACTTAAATGTAAAGGTTTAAAAACAAAACAGCATGGTATTGGCACAAAAACAGACATACGGATAAATGAAACAGGATAGAGAGCCCAGAAATAAACCCACATGCCTATGGTCAATTAATCTTTGACAAAGGAGGCAAGAATATACAATGGGAAAAAGACAGTCTCTTCAGCAAGTGATGCTGGGAAAGCTGAACAGCCACATGTAAATCAATGTAGCTAGAACACATCTTCACACCATACACAAAAATAAACTCAAAATGGCCTAAAGACTTAAACATAAGACATGACACTATAAAACTCCTAGAAGAGATAATTGGCAAAACATTCTCTGACATAACTTGTACCAATGTTTTCTTAGGTCAGTCTCCCAAGGCAATAGAAATAAAAACAAAAATAAATGAATGGGACCCATTCAAACTTACAGGGTTTTGCACAGCAAAGGAAACTATAAACAAAATGAAAAGACAAGCTGCAGAATGGGAGAAAATATTTGCAAACAATGTGACCAACAACCGATTGATTTCCAAAATACACAAACAGCTCATACAACTTAACAAAAAAACCTAATCGAAAAATGGGCAGAAGACCTAAACAGACATTTCTCAAAGACATACAGATGGCCAACAGGTACATGAAAAGATGCTCAACTTCACTAATTATCTGAGAAGTGCAATTCAAAAGGACAATGAGGTATCACCTCACGCTGGTCAGAATGGCCATCATTAAAAAGTCCACAAATAACAAATGCTGGAGAGGGTGTGGAGAAAAGGGAACCCTCTTACACTGTTGGTGGGAATGTAAATTGGTACAGCCACTATGGAGAACAGTATGGAGGTTCCTCAGAAAACTAAAAATAGAGTTCCCATATGATCCAGCAATCCTGCTCCTGGGCATATATCCAGACAAAACTCTAATCCAAAGAGATACATGCACCCTTATGTTCATAGCAGCACTATTCACAATAACCAAGACATGCAAACAACCTAAATGTCCATTGACAAATGAATGGATAAAGAAGATGTGTAACAGATATACAATGGAATACTACTCAACCATAAAAAAGAACAAAATAATGCCATTTGCAGCAACATGGATGCAACTAGATTATCATACTGAGTGAAGTAAGTCAGAAAGAGAAAGACAAATACCATTATGTTATCATTTATATGTGGAACCTAAAATATGACACAAATGAACCTATCCATGAAAAAGAAACATAATCATGCACATAGAGAACAGACTGGTGGTTGCCAAGGCGGAAGGGGGTGGGGGAGGGATGGAGTGGGAGGTTGGGGGTAGCAGATGTGAGCTTTTATATACACAATGGGTAAACAACAAGGTCCTACTATACAGCAGATAGAACTATATTCAATGTCATGTGATAAATCATAATGGAAAAAATATATACAACTGAATCACTTTGCTGTACAGCAGAAATTAACATTGTAAATCAACCACACATCAATTAAAAATTAATTAATTAAATAAAACTGTAGAATTCAAAGAAGCCACAGACACAGGGAAAATTCTTATGGTCCTGATTCATTGGGTAGATGACAGGGTAGTTTGGGAACAATTTTCCTTGTTACAAAGTTAAAATATATTGTTCAATAGCATACTCTCTTCATTGGTAAATTTTCAAGTTATTCTATTAGAGAATTGAGGTTTTAAAAAAAGGAATGTATTCCCAGATTTATCATCACATTCCAAGAGAAAATGGAATTGTCCTTAGACAAACTAACTGTAGGCACACATTTGTTCCATATAAAGAAAGAGGCATATTACTTAAATGTTTAAAACACATTAATAAAAACTACATACTATCTCAGTGCAATTTGAAACATTTCAAAGAAACATCAATAAAATGCTGTTTCTATAGAACTGCATTACTTTTACAAATAGTTTTATTTTCCCAGAAGATTAATCCACTTCAACAAGAAGGAATATGTTTAGATGGAGACCAAAAAGAAATATTCTAGGCAACCCTTGGAAGCTAACCACTCTGAAATGTTTTTTCCTTAATTTACTGCAGCAATACCCATTCTCACTGCTATGACAGGTTGTTTAGGTCAGTAATCTATCCAAATCAGGTCTTCTATATGTAATAAATCATATATACCAAGGAATTTTTCAAATGTAACCATGTGTAGTAGTAGACTGAATTTCAGTTAACCAAGAGAGGAGTGGGGCAAAGGGTACGTTACCACAGTGACTCAAGGTGAGAATTCAACCTACTCTTATGTAATTATTCTCAAACTTGCCTGATAAGGATCATGGGGCATTTGCTCCTAGAAATTCTGACTCAGTAGGTGTGGGTAAGGCCCAGGAATCTTTTTGTAAAAAGCATTCCAGACGATTCTTAACTTCAGGCAGGTTAGAGGAACATGTTAAAAACATGAGTGAAAAGAGGTTTCTCTGCAGGAGGTGATCAGCTTCTAAAATACCCAATTCTTTAGATATTATTTAAAAACAATCAAAGAGGCCTTACAACTTCTACCTTTCACTCTTGGAACATTCTCACTGCCCAGTATGAAGTCCAGGCTAGAATCCTGAATGATCAAAGACCATGCAGAGAGAGGTCCAGCCAGTAAGTCCCTAGACCGTGGTGAGGTTGTCTCAGACTTCCCAGCCTCACCCAGCAGCCTGGTGATGGCAGCGGTGTAACTCACTCAGGCAAGACAGAAGCAGAGCCATCCAAATGGGCACAGTCAACTAACACAGTCACGAGAAATGATCATAAGACAGTAGGTTTTGCATGGTTTATTACACAATACATAACTGATCAGAAAGTACAAGGTCAAACAGGAATGAAGCGCTTACTAAAACACTAAACAAGAAGCTATATGATTTTGAGAATTTTATTTTCTGAGAATAGAAACTATAAAACAGAACAAAGGAAAAATAAATCCTGACAATCTGATTTAGTATTTAATCCTTTTAAAGTCACTGATTTTAAATATAAATGCTTTAATTTCATATTCACAAAACTAATTATAACAATATACTATAATAAATTTTTTTAGGGTTTTTCATGTATGTCAGTGGGTCTAAACCTCCTTACTACAACCGAATTCTTTTGTCTGTTCAACATAAACTTTTTTTAGACTAAATTGTAGTGGTCTCTCCCAAACATAGTAGACTTATATCCCTGTGGTGAATGTGGAATCATTGATTTCAGGGAAATTAGCATCCAATCATGTATTTCATATCCTTTGGCAACTAGAAAATGTTAAAGTGCTTGAAAGATAGAGTCTATGAGGATGTTCAGAGAGAAGATTTATTACCTATATAGGTACCAACAAAGATATTTAAACATTAGATTTGCATTGTTAAAATCTGCAGATTTGCATTGTTGAGGCTAACCTTCAAGTTTGCATAGTTCTATAGTCATAATTTGCATTGCTGCTGCATCAGAGGAAGCTTAAAAATATTTCTACTTTCTATGTCAGAATAAATTTAGAGAGCATAATTCTACTAATTTCTACATTCAACAAGTTTCCTTCAGTCAACATCTCTTCCTGTCTCACATCACCAACCCACTCCCAGCATCCAGTTTTGTTAAGTGCTTACTAAATGATTAGTCTCTAAAGATGAGCAATGTCCATCAGTTGCATCATATCACTGAAAGCACGGAAAGTCTGCTGAACTAGCTTTTCTGCATCAGTCTCTGGACATGATTTCCAGGCTGTACAGGCCACAATAAACCTGTGAAGCACAAATAATAAATGATGAAGTAGAACACAAAAATCAACACAAAAAGGCTCCAAATTGAGATGGTGAATAGAGCCATTACCTTTATTCCATCTGGCTGTTCACATATGAAATATGATTTATTGCTCACATTAGGTAAATGTAACCTGACACAATAGAAAGTATAGTCATATTTATATATAATGCTAGGAACACTTAATTTACTGCGTGACTAGAGCCTAAGGACAAAAAGGAAACAAAAAATTAGCCAGAGCTCAAGAGTGCTCTGGGGTCAGGTCTTACTGTGTTAAACAAACTCACCTCTTCCCATAAAAGACCTTACCAACATGCCCAAATGGAATGAGTTAGAATATGAATTCATGCCACTGTCTGCAATAAAACTTGACCTATTTTTAAAGAAAAATACAGTGCTTGAAGAGAGTAAAAAAATAATAATAAAATAGAGAAAGAAGGATAAGAGGAGAGAAAGGCTGTTTCTAGAAAAACCAGAGAGAAACTCTCCTGAAACCAAAATATGCCTTCCACCACCATATCCTTCTAGATCCTCCTGATGAAGAAATCCCCTATCTGGCAGGTGATAAAAGTGGTCCCAAGAAGCTGAAACAAACAGGAAAGAAGCGTGGCTTCTGGTGGGCTCAGAGCCGAAACCTCACTACTAACACTCTTGGAACTAGCCTTCCCCTTTCCAGACACACAAATTTTCTACAGCAAAACATGCATTATGCTCAAGTTAAAATCAAAATGTTGTGTAATGTAAAGCTTGTGGACGGCATGCAATTTTCACATCACTAAAAATTAAGACTGGAAAGTACGTATCTTTGACATGTACTTTAGATTAAGCAGAACAAAATAAAAACATGTTCTGGTCCAGTATATAATAATGAAACCAATGTTTGAATGGATTATATTTGCTGAAAGATACACAGCAACCTACAGAAATTCCTGCCTTGTTTTCACATAGTGATTCATGATCAGTAGGCATTTTCTCGCTATGTTGTGCATATACTTCTCAAATATTTAGCAAGATCTAAGTATTTCTTTGCAAAGAGTAACGATTTCTATTTATGTGTTAAATTTTTTAAAAATTCAGTTATATTTTTAAATTATAGAAAGAACAATCATTCCTACATGAACAATTCACAAAAGAATATACACAGATGTCAATAAACAAAGAGAAAATGTTTTGCTTCATAAGAATTCAGGTTAGGTTATTTTTCCCTATAAAATTTCTACAGACTGCTTTATAATGTCTAAAGCTGGCAATGATGTGATGAAATATGGAAAGGTATAATACTATCATTATTTGTAATGAGAAAAACTGGAAATAGTATGGAAGTGGTTAAATTATGAAATCCATAAGACTAGACATTCCTCAACCATTAAAATACCTCAAAGGATATTTAATGGCATTGGGAAATGCTTGAAGTAATATTAAGTGAGAGTGCAATTCACAAAAAGGACACTAAAATATTTACAATATGATCTAAATTTGTAATAATTACACACACACAATCTATGTATATTATAGATTAGAAAGATAATGGTCTTATGTCTTATAATGGAAATGTTAACTTTGTTCCTATATTTTTCCATATTTTACAAATTTTTTTACATTGAGCATGCAGTACATTTAAAATAAAATGTTGTACTCCCTCTTGCAAGAGCACTGGAATCACAACTAACTGCTGAACAATCGTCAACAGGAAGACACTGAAACTCACCAAAAAATATACCCCACATCCAAAGACACAGGAGAAGCCACAGTGAGAAGGTAGTAGAGGCACAATCACAATAAAATCAAATCCCAGAACCACTAGGTGGGTGACTCACAAACTGGAGAACAATAATACCAAAGAGGTCCACCCACTGGAGTGAAGGTTCTGAGCCCCATGTCAGGCTTCCCAATCTGGGGGTCCGGCAACGGGAGGAGGAATTCCCAGAGAATCAGACTTGAAGGCTAGTGGTATTTGATTGCAGGACTTTGACAGGACTGGGGGAAAACAGAGGCTCCACTCTTGGAAGGCACACACAAAGTAGTGTGCGCATCGGGACCCAGGGGAAGGAGCAGTGACCCCATAGGAGACTGAACCAGACCTGCCTGCTAGTGCTGGAGGGTCTCCTGAAGAGGCAGGGGTGGCTGTGGCTCAAAGTTCTGGGAAGTACTCCTTGGTGTGAGCCCTCCCAGAGTCCGCCATTAGCCCCACCAAACAGCCGGGTAGGCTCTAGGGCTGGGTTGCCTCAGGCCAAACAACTAACAGGGAGAGAACCGAGCCCCACCCAACAGCTGACAAGCAGATTAAAGTTTTACTGACCTCTCCCCACCGGAGCAACACCCAGCTCTACACACCAGCGTCCCTCCCATCAGGAAGCTTGCACAAGCCTCTTAGATAGCTGCATCCACCAGAGGGCAGACAGCAGAAGCAAGAAGAACTACAATTCTGCAGCCTGTGGAATGAAAACCACATTCACAGAAAGACAGACAAAATGAAAAGGCAGAGGACTATGTACCAGATGAAGGAATAAGATAAACCCCCAGAAAAACAGCTAAATGAAGTGGAGATAGGCAACCTTCCAGAAAAGAATTCAGAATAATGACAGTGAAGTTGATCCAGGCCCTCAGAAAAAGAATGGAGGCAAAGATCGAGAAGATGCAGGAAATGTTTAACAAAGACCTAGGAGAACAAAAGAACAAACAGAGATGAACAATACAATAACTGAAATGAAAAATGAAAAGTACACTAGAAGGAATCAACAGCAGAATAACTGAGGCAGAAGAACGGATAATGACCTGGAATACAGAATGGTGGAATTCACTGCTGCGGAACAGAATAAAGAAAAAAGAATGAAAAGAAATGAAGACAGCCTAGGAGAACTCTGGGACAACATTAAACACAACAATTCACATTACAGGGGTCCCAGAAGGAGAAGAGAGAGAGAAAGGAGCCGAGAAAATATGTGAAGAGATTATAGTCGAAAACTTCCCCAACATGGGAAAGGAAATAGCCGCCCAAGTCCAGGACACAGAAGAGTCCCAGGCATGATAAATCCAAGGAGAAACGTGCCAAGACACATGGAATCAAATTGGCAAAAACTAAAGACAAAGAAAAATTATTAAAAGCAACAAGGAAAAAACGACAACATACAAGGGAACTTCCATAAGGTTAACAGTTGACTTCTCAGCAGAAGCTTGACAAGCCAGAAGGGAGTGGCACGATATATTTAAAGTGATGAAAGGGAAGAACCTACAACCAAGATTACTCTACCCAGCAAGGATCTCATTCAGAATCGATGAAGAAATCAAAAGCTTTACAGACAAGCAAAAGCTAAGAGAATTCAGCAACACCAAACCAGCTCTACAACAAATGCTAAAGGAACTTCTCTAAGTGGGAAACAAAAGAGAAGAAAAGAACCTACAAAAACAAACCAAAAACAATTAAGAAAACAGTAATAGGAACACACATATCAATAATTATCTTAAATGTGAATGGATTAAATGCTCCAACCAAAAGACACAGGCTCACTGAATGGATGCAAAAACAAGACCCATATATATGCTGTCTACAAGAGACCCACTTCAGACCTAGGGACACATACAGACTGAAAGTGAGGGGATGGATAAAGATACTCCATGCAAATGGAAATGAAAAGAAAGCTGGAGTAGCAATACTCATATCAGATAAAATAGACTTTAAAGAATGCTGCAAGAGACAAGGAAGGACACTACATAATGATCAAGGGATCAATCCAAGAGGAAAATATAACAATTATAAATATATATACACCTAACATAGGAGCACCTCAGTACATAAGGCAAATGCTAACAGCTATAAAAGAGGAAATCGACAGTAACACAATAATAGTGGAGGACTTCAACACCTCACTTACACCAATGGATACATCATCCAGACAAAAAATTAAAAAGGAAACACAAGCTTTAAATGACACAATAGACCAGTTAGATTTCATTGATATTTATAGGACATTCCATCCAAAAACAGCAGATTACACTTTCTTCTCGAGTGCACACAGAACATTCTCCAGGATAGATCACATCTTGGGTCACAAATCAAGCCTCGGTAAATTTAAGAAAATTGAAATCATATCAAGCATCTTTTCTGACCACAACGCAATGAGATTAGAAATCAATTACAGGGAAAAACTGTAAAAAACACAAACACGTGGAGGCTAAACAGTACATTACTAAATAACCAAGAGATCACTGAAGACATCAAAGAGGAAATCAAATAAAACCTAGAGATAAATGACAACGAAAACACGATGTCCCAAAACTTATGGGATGCAGCAAAAGCAGTTCTAAGAGGGAAGTTTATAGCAATACAACCCTACCTCAAGAAACAAGAAAGGTCTCAAACAATCTAACCTTACTCCTAAAGGAACTAGAGACAGAAGAACAGACAAAACCCAAAGTTGATAGAAGGAAAGAAATCATAAAGATCAGAGCAGAAATAAATGAAATAGAAACAAAGAAAACAATAGCAAAGATCAATAAAACTAAAAGCTGGTTCTTTGAGAAGATAAAATTGACAAACCTTTAGCCAGATTCATCAAAGAGGAAGATGACTCAAATCAATAATATTAGAAATGAAAAAAGGAGAAGTTACAATGGACACCACAGAAATACAAAGCATCCTAAGAGACTACTACAAGCAACTCTATGCCAATAAAATGGAAAACCTGGAAGAAATGGACAAATTTTTAGAAAAGTATAACCTTACAAGACTGACCAGGAAGAAACAGAAAATATGAACAGACCTATCACAAGTAATGAAATTGAAACTGTGATTAAGAATCCTCCAACGAACAAAAGTCCAGGACCAGATGACTTCACAGGTGAAATCTACCAAGCATTTAGAGAAGAGCTAACACCCATCCTTCTCAAACTCTTCCAAAAAACTGCAGAAGAAGGAACACTCCCAAACTCATTCTACGAGGCCACCATCACCCTGATACCAAAACTAGACAAAGATACTACAAAAAAAGAAAATTACTGACCAATATGACTGATGAATATAGATGCAAAAATCCTCAACAAAATACTAGCAAACACACTCCAACAACACATTAAAAGGATCATGCACCATGATCAAGTGGGATTTATCCCAGGGATGCAAGGATTCTTCAACATACACAAATCAATGTGATACACCATATTAACAAGTTGAAGAAAAAAAACCATATGATCATCTCAATAGATGCAGAAAAAGCTTTTGACAAAATCAACACCCATTTATGATAAAAACTCTCTAGAATGTGGGCAGAGAGGGAACCTACCTAAAAATAATAAAGGCCATGTATGACAAACCCACAGCAAACATCATTCTCAATGGTGAAAAACTGAAAGCATTTCCTCTAAGATCAGGAACAAGACAAGGATGTCCACTCTCACCACTATTATTCAACATAGTTTTGGAAGTTCTAACCATGGCAACCAGAGAAGAAAAGGAAATAAAAGGAATCCAAACTGGAAAAAAAGAAGTAAAACTATCACTGTTTGCAGATGATATGATACTGTACATAGATAATCCTAAAGATGCCACCAGAAAACTACTAGAGCTAATCAATGCATTTGGTAAAGTTGCAGAATACACAATTAATGCACAGAAATCTCTTGCATTCCTATACACTAACAATGAAAGATCAGAAAGAGAAATTAAGGAAAGAATCCCATTCACCATTGCAGCAAAAGCATAAAATACCAAGGAATAAACCTACCTAAGGAGGTAAAAGACCTGTATGCAGAAAACTATAAGACAGTGATGAAAGAAGTCAAAGACGACACAAACAGATGGAGAGACAGATACCATGTTTTTGGACTGGAAGAATCAATATTGTGAAAATGACTATACTACCCAAAGCAATCTACAGATTCAATGCAATCCCTATCAAATTATCAGTGTCATTTTGTACAGAACTAGAACAAAAAATCTTAAAATTTGTATGAAGACACAAAAGAGCTCAATAGCCAAAGCAATTTTAAGGGAAAAAAACGGAGCTGGAGGAATCAGACCTCCTGACTGAAAACTATACTACAAAGCTACAGTAATCAAGACAATATGATTCTGGCACAAAAACAGAAATACAGATCAATGGAACAGGATATAAAGCCCAGAGATAAACCCATGCACCTATGGTCAACTAATCTATGAGAAAGGAAGCAAGGATATAAAATGGAGAAAAGACAGTCTTTTCAATAAGTGGTGCTGGGAAAACTAGACAGTTCATGTAAAAGGATGAAATTAGAACACTACCTAACACCATATACAAAAATAAACTCAAAATGGATTAAAGACCTAAATGTAAGACCGGACACTACACAACTCTTAGAGGAAAACATAGGAAGAATACGCTTTGACATAAAGAGTCTTTTTTGACCCACCTCCCAGGGTAATGGAAATAAAAACAATCTTCAATCTCTTCTTCTACCACCCTCCCACTCAATTGTTAATGTAGAGCCATAGTGCCTCTGTCCCTTAAAATTCCACGCTTTTCCCTACCCTCAGACCTGTATGCTTATGTTAAACAACAAAGTCATTGTGAAACATTTACTGAGTGCAACATATTTATGAGGTATGGTTACAGAGCTGGGGATACAAAAACAAAGACCATGTTTGTGGGACTGTATTCTAGGAAGGAAAGATAGGTAACATGCAAATAAGTACATACACACACAAACACACACACACGGTGGTTAAAATGCAGGTGTGTGTGGGGAAGGGGGAAAAATGCTATTTTAGATGGTCAGGGAAGGCCTCTCAGATGACAGCAAATACCTATCTGAAATAAGAGAGTCATCCTTGCACGTATTTCAAGGAAGAGACTACTAAGCCAAGGAAATCATGACCGTGAAGGCCTTGAGGAGGGCGCTTGCCTGGCATGTTCAAGGTACAAGGGAATCAGTGGCAGCCTTGTAGGAGACAGGGTCAGAGAGGTAGATGAGACCTAGATCATGTAGGGTCTCTCAGAAGGACTTTGGATCTTGCATGAGTGAAAGAAAAAGCCCTCGGAGGCTTCTGAGTAGGAGAACAATACGAGTTGAGTTCCATTTCGCCATCAGGGCTGCTGTGTAGAGAATGGTCTGTAGGGAAGGACAGGTGGAGGCAAGAAGACCGCAGAGAACCTGTTGCAGTGACCTAAGTGGGAGAAGACGGTGGCTCAGCCAGGGTGGCAGAGTTGGAGAGAGCAAGCAAGGACCAGGTTCTGGAGAGCTGTTTTCCTGGTTATTCATATGACGGATTCCTACACATCCTTAACATCTCAGTTTCATCATCCCTCCCTCAGACACCTTCCCTGACCACATACTATATAAAGCAGTGCTCTGTCTCTACCAGTTTGTCTCTATTACCACAACAATTTGATTATCTGCTCTACAACCTTCCTCACTATTTGCAGTTATCCTGCTTATTTGTTTGCTCTTGTTCCTGTTTCCCAAGTAGAAAATACTATCTTTAAGAGAGGGGTTTTGTCTGTCTTGTGTCCTTAGCACCTAAAACAATCCTTGGCACATTTTAAGTTCTCATTAAATATTTGCTGAATAAGCGAATGGAAACTGTCCCAGGATCATTAAAAATACATTTTTCAAAAAGTCAAAAAGCTGAGGCATATCTGGCTTAAACTCTTATCACTGCATGCAATGTAACATCCACGACTTGTCAGAGAATATGTTAGAATCCTTTAGTTATTCTCTGTATATGATGATTTTGGACCTGGTAAAGGATAAAAATGGCTAATAAGACCCATGTTTAACCTTTATCATTCAACCTTCAATTTGTAGATTAATGTACAGAAACTGAATACTCTGGGAATACATCATCTAAGACTTGGATGCCAACAAATACAAGCACCCCTGGTATGCGCAAATCACGCTTGACATGGAGACAGATGATAAAATTTTGAAAGAATAACACTGAATGTAAACTCTTTAAAAAAGGAAAAATAGAAAAACAGTACCTTAGAAACTGAACTATGTCACACTTTTTTTTTTTTAAAGAAGACAGAATTTGTTAGAGGGAACGGTCGCTGCCAGAACAGTGAGCTGACTTCCTATTCCGAACATGTGCTATTAGTCAGTTTTTACAGCCAGAGAACAAAGGAATGGTCCAAGGTGAAAATTTCATTTACTGATTGGTCGAGGCATATATACCTTCCTTCTATAGAGTGGGAGTGGGACAGGGCAGATGCCTTTCCTTATTTGGGACAGGTCCCATCGCCCAGGTGGGCTCAGGAATTTCATAACCATCACAACATGGTGGGGAGGGTGATTAAGAGTCTAGTAAGGGGTGTGATGCTGAAAAATTTTCAGGCAGGGTTGTCCTTTGTCCTTGAAGCACCCTTGTCCTTGGAGCACCACAGCTCGGAGTCTTGCTCACTGGACCACGAGGGAAGTCCCAGGAGGCTGATATTTAGAGAGGAAATTCCGGTGGAACATAGATGTTTAAAGGGAACTGCTGTGATGTTTGCCACGTGGTATGCAATGTCACTCTTCTTCCACACCTTCTCCAAAAAATCTTCAGTAAAACTTTATCGCTCCTTCATGTACAGCAGACTGGAACTGGTCTCCTGGCATTGCATTTAAACCTGAATGCAGCCTCAGAGTGGACCAAGGGTGAGAGCTCTGGTTACTGTGGGGGGCCTTGCCACATCTGGCCACATCCGACTTTTTTTTTTTTTACATCTTTATTGGAGTATAACTGCTTTACAATGGTGTGTTAGTTTCTGCTTTATAACAAAGTGAATCCGTTATACATATACATATACATAATGTCCCCATATCTCTTCCCTCCCACCCTCCCTATCCCACCCCTCTAGGTGGTCACAAAGCACTGAGCTGATCTCCCTGTGCTATGCGGCTGCTTCCCACTAGCTATCTATTTTACGTTTGGTAGTATATATATGTCCATGCCACTCTCTCACTTTGTCAAAGCTTACCCTTCCCCCTCCCCGTATCCTCAAGTCCATCCTCTAGTAGGTCTGTGTCTTTATTCCCGTCTTGCCCCTAGGTTCTTCATGACAATTTTTTTTTTAGATTCCATATATATGTGTTAGCATACGGTATTTGTTTTTCTCTTTCTGACTTACTTCCCTCTGTATGACAGACTCTAGGTCCATCCACCTCACTACAAATAATTCAATTTCATTTCTTTTTATGGCTGAGTAATATTCCATTGTATATATGTACCACAGCTTCTTTATCCATTCATCTGTCAATGGACACTTAGGTTGCTTCCATGTCCTGACTATTGTAAATAGAGCTGCAATGAACACTTTGGTACATGACTCTTTTTGAATTATGGTTTTCTCAAGGTATATACCCAGTAGTGGGATTGCTGGGTTGTATGGTAGTTCTGTTTTTAGTTTTTTAAGGAACCTCCATACTGTTCTCCATAGTGGCTGTATCAATTCACATTCCCACCAGCAGTGCAAGAGTGTTCCTTTTCTCCACACCCTCTCCAGCATTTATTGTTTCTAGATTTCTTGATGATGGCTATTCTGACCGGTGTGAGATGATATCGCACTGTAGTTTTGATTTGCATTTCTCTAATGATTAATGATGTTGAGCATTCTTTCATGTGTTTGTTGGAAATCTGTATATCTTCTTTGGAGAAATGTCTATTTAGGTCTTCTGCCCATTTTTGGATTGGGTTGTTTTTTTGATATTGAGCTGCATGAGCTGCTTGTAAATTTTGGAGATTAATCCTTTGTCAGCTGCTTCATTGGCAAATATTTTCTCCCATTCTGAGGGGTGTCTTCTCATCTTGTTTATGGTTTCCTTTGCTGTGCAAAAGCTTTTAAGTTTCATTAGGTCCCATTTGTTTATTTTTGTTTTTATTTCCATTTCTCTAGGAGGTGGGTCAGAAAGGATCTTGCTGTGATTTATGTCATAGAGTGTTCTGCCTGTGTTTTCCTCTAAGAGTTTGATAGTGTCTGGCCTTACATTTAGGGCTTTAATCCATTTTGAGTTTATTTTTGTGTATGGTGTTAGGGAGTGTTCTAATTTCATTCTTTTACATGTAGCTGTCCAGTTTTCCCAGCACCACTTATTGAAGAGGCTGTCTTTTCTCCATTGTATATCCTTGCCTCCTTTATCAAAGATAAGGTGTCACACATATTATTATTCCCATTTTTCACATTCCACCTGAAATCCCTCTAAGCCTGCTCTCTTCTTATTCATACACTGCTATATGTAGCCCCATTATCTAAATTCCCAAGCTCTGACAGATCCCTGTGAAGAGACGGCCAGACTCTGTGAAAGGGGACTTTCCAAGCCTTTCTGTCAATTCGCTATTACCTTGTTCTCCACCTCTCTTTACCCTATCAGGTTTTAGTATTTTCTTTCTCATTCTTTCCACAAATTTAAGTCAAACCCCATACAACCAAAATGAAATGCATCTGAATTGGTAAAACATCCTTTTCTGAACACAAATTAATTGACCTTGTCTCTTGTCTTGGTGTCATTAGTATTGTCTACGACCGCACTAACCACCACATATTTACAGACCATCAAATTTTATCTGAACTTGTCATCAAATACCTTGGGTAGAACAAATATGGTAATATGTGTACTGATTTTGGAGAATGATGATGACGTGATCCCTGAGACAACCTGAAACAGTGCTCTGCATAAAACACCTAAAGGACTGATTTGACAAATGTCTCCAAAGCACGAAAGAGAAACAAATACGCATTAAACGCCTAAGTCGTAAAAAATAATTGCCCATGCAGCGAGTGACAGATGACAACACCAACAGAATCATAGCGTGGGAAAGACAAAAACAACAAAAGTGAGCACAGTTAAGAATAATAGAGATGTAAAAAAAAATAAAATAAATGAAATACTATTCTAAAAAAATTTATAGATGCAAATAAAATATACTAAAATAAAAAATAATAAAAAAAGCAGCCTCACCTGTCATCTCTGATATGATAGAAAAATCCATAGCCATTGTGTACCATGGGAACCACCACTCCCTGGACTCTTAAATAACCAATCAGACTTGTTGAGAGAACAAAGTTTCCACCTCCTCCACTGTATGGCACAAAGAAAGGATATTTTACTAGGCTTACAGAAGCTTACATTGTTTCTGAAAAGCTTTTAACATTCAGGAAGAAAGAAACTGATGAGGTTACAGAACACTACGTTATATTACCTTCTGGAGAAAAGTGGGTCTGTAAAGAGTTCTGGAACAGGGAGACATTCCTCTTTTGCTATGAGTGAGAGACCTAACAGATGACGGTCAAATCCTGCAATAAAACCCCAAACCTGAAGTTAGAAAACTGTTTTCAGCGCAAGAGAATTTTTTTTTAAGTCAGAAAAAAAAAAACAGTATACGTACCTTTTCCAGTTGAACAATCTTTCATCATTTTATTATGTTTTGCAAAAGCTTCTAACATCTTGTGCTGCTGCTCAAAAAGCTGAGTTAAAAATCAAGAGATACTTCAATAACAAACTGTACAGAAACCAAACAAAAAACCTGAGCTCAAAGTAATTAGAATTAGGCAGGACTTCCCTTGGGGCACAGTGGTTAAGAATCCGCCCGTCAGTGCAGGGGATACGGGTTCAAGCCCTGATCCGGGAAGATCCCACATGCTGTGGAGCAACTAAGCCCGTACGCCACAACTACTGAGCCTGCGCTCTAGAGCCCACGAGCCACAACTACTGAGCCTGCGTGCCACAACTACTGAAGCCCGCACGCCTAGAGCCCGTGCTCTGCAACAAGAGAAGCCACCGCAATGAGAAGCCCACGCACCGCAACCAAGAGTAGCCCCCACTCGCTGCAACTAGAGAAAGCCCACACGCAGCAACGAAGATCCAATGCAGCCAAAAAATTCATTCGTTCATTAATTTTTTAAAAAAGTAATTAGAATTTGGGTAATTTTGGAGAGAAAAAAGATTCTGAGAAAGACCTTGAGATGTATAACTTTTCTGTCTTTTTGCTCACTTCTTCCATTGCCTTTATTTTTTTAATTTTTATTTTATATTGGAATATAGTTGATTAAGATGTGTTAGTTTCAGGTGTACAGCAAAGTGATATAGTTATACATATACATTTATCCATTCTTTTTCAGATTTTTTTTCCCATTTAGGTTATGCTAGAATATTGAGCAGAGTCCCCTGTGCTATACAGTAGGTCCTTGTTGGTCATCTATTTTAAATATAGCAGTGTGTATACGTCAATCCCAAACTTCCAATCTATCCGTCCCCCCTACCCTTACCCCCTTCCTCTGCCTTTTCTTTCCTGTATGCCCTGCAACTTGATTATTTCTTTCCCAGAACAAGAAAACAGAAACTTGTGGGCAGCACAGAAGTGATATCAACAAGTGTAAAGACAGAAGCAATTACGATTTCAAAACTAAAGCATAGTTGTACAAAAATGATAATGAAGCAGCTCTATGAAATTAAAATAAGTTAACGTATACATAACTATGTCAATCAAAACTAAAGAAACAAATGCAATACCAAAATAGTGGGAAGCAACTACCCTTTTGTGCAAATGCTTCAAGTATAAAACAAAACATATAAAGCTGTACTGGTTCTAATACACACACAAAAAATCTGATTTCAAAAATGTTCAGCCACATCAAGAAAAGCTTCCTATTAAAGGCGCTTTGGGAGAGTCTACATTTTACGGGTGTTATCTAAAGGTAGATCAACAGTAGTGAAATACTCAAGGTGCTGAAGTTACTTTGCCTAGAAAATGACACAAATGGGCTTCTTATCAGGTCTTCCCTGCTTCTTATTCTTTCCAAGTATATACTTCACTGGCAAATGAAGAAATGTTTGTAAGTTTCCGGAAAAAAAGGTCTGAAAATATTTTACTCATCCAGGGATTTGAAGAAGTTAGTTATTTAAGAGCCAAGTTTCCTTTAGAACAGACAAATTCTGTTAATTTTTTCTTTTCAAATACTCACACTGGTAGAAGGATCCTGCATGGATTGGCACCATCTGACTGCTTCCACCGTACATGATCGCACAGTCTCTGTACGGCCATGATAAAAGTATCTTGTCATAGCTGTTTCATAGCAGCAACCAGGGCTACAAGAAAAAATGAAAATAAGAGAATGTATCATGACAAAGAAAATGCTCTAATGTTATATTACAAAGAGAGTTCACCTAATAAAGCTGGCTTTGGTCAGAGACTAAGTTCTACAATACAGACCACAACTGAGATTTTCAATAACAAAGAGGCTGTTTTCAACATCAAAGAGCAAAATGTACTGTGGCCTGGTATAACAGGAAATGTTTCAAAGGCTTGGCTGCTGTCAGGTTGTGAACATTGGCATCTGTGGCAGGTGGCCTCTGAGATGCCCCCAGTGATCCCTGCCTCCTGCAGATGCCCTGGTATAACCCCTCACCCTGCGTGTGGGATGGATTTAGTGTCTTCCTTCTAATGAAAGGAATATGACAAAAGTAATGAGATGTCACTTCTGAAATCAGGTTACAAAGAGAGCTCTCTCATCTCCTTACTCTGAGGAAAGCCTGCTGCCATGCTGGGAGTTGCCCTGTAGAGAGGCCCAGGTGGCAAGAAACAGAGAGGCCTCTGGACAACAGCTTGGGAGGAAATGAACCTTACTAATAAATATGTGAGTGAGACTGTATGCAGATCCTCTTTAAGGGGTGCCTTCAGATGAAGACACGGTCCTGGCTGACACCCTGACTACAACCTGACAAGAGACCTGAAGCCAGAGGCACCCAGCTAAGCTGTGCCAGGACTCCTGACAGACAGAAAATGTGAGATGATAAATGTTTGTTGTTCTAAGCTACTAAGATACGGGGTAATAGAGTCCTTGGCCTTTAGTTTCCTCGTACAGAACATGAATGACTCTAGAATTAAGTAAAAGCATTATTTAAGAAGTTCCCTAGAATGATGACTGTTTCCCTGGGGTGGAGAATGATACAACAATTTTTGGTACAAAGCTCTCTTACTTTCCTGGTGATAGGAATTTAAAGTTAAAGCAATCAAACGGAAGAGTAAAAGGTCTGAACGTGGGCATTAAGAGGGCTCAAACAGTTGGTTTTTTTTTTTTTTTTTTGGCCGTGACACGCAGCTTGTGGGATCTTAGTTCCCTGACCAGGGATTGAACCCAGGGTCCACGGCAGTGAAAGCACCGTGTCTTAACCACTGGACCACCAGGGAATTCCTGCAGTTATTGAGCCTCCTCTGTTCAGTGTTTCTGTAAGACTGTCTCCCTGAGCTGAAATAGTATCCTTTCAAAATGTGAAGGCTAAAGTGTAAATAAAAATTTAAACCACCACTAAAATAGCATTCTTTAAAAAACAAAGATAAAAGCAGTAAGAATGAATGACAAAATATCACTACTCTGCAAGCTGTAATGAAATAATAGATCTTGGTAATGATCATCAATGGCCACTAAAACCATTAGGTAAAAAAATCAGGGAGGAAACTTTATAATGGATGTTGGGTAACAACTGAACTCACCCTCCATCTGAACAGGATGCGATAGGAAACAAATAATACTAACTATTTGACTTACTGTTATAAAAAATAATAAAAATAATCGATTACTAGTCTCAAGTTGCCAAATCTAACTACCAGTTTATTGGAAACATGGGAGATAGAACAACAATGTTTAACAGTTTTTTTACTTAAAGGGTAAATACATAAAACAGTAATATAAATTTATGTTAACGGACACACAATGTAAAAAGATGTAATCTGTGTTAAAGAGGGCAGTACAGAGATGGATAAAAGCACAGTGTTTGTATACTATTAAAAGTAAGCTGGTATTATTCAAACTAAGTTGTTATAAATTTAAGATGTTAAATGTAATTTCCAAGGTAGCCATAAAGAAAATGGCTTAAAAAATACAAAGAAAGAACAGGGAAATCAAAATGGTACACTCCAAAAAAAAAATCAGAATCACTACTACCAAAAAAGAAAGTAATGGAGGAATTGAAGAACAAAAACATGTAAGAATACACAGCTAAATGGCAGAATTCTCCCTCCTTATCAGTAACTCTCCAATCAAAGGCAGAGACTGTCAAGATGAACAAAAAACATCATCTGTATACTGTCCACAAGAGATTCTGTTTAGAAACCAAGACAGTAAGAGGTTAAAAGTAAAATGATGAAAAAAGATAGTAACCGAAAGAGAGTTTGAGTGGCTATACAATTTGTTTTTTCCATTAGGAGTGGCTGTATATATATCAGACAAAATATATTTTAAGTAAAAAGGACGAATGAGACAAACAGGACATTATTTACTGATAAAAGGTTTAATTCATCAAGATATAACAATTATAAAAATATATGCACCAAACAACAGAGCTATAAGATATATGAAACAAACACTGACAGAATTGAAGAGAGAACTAGACAGCTCTACAATAGTTGCAGACTTCAATCCCCAACTTTCAATAATGGATAAAACACGTAGAAAGAAGATCTAATAAGGAAAGAGAAGACTTGAACAACACTATAAATAACTACACCTAAAAGACATATATAGAATATGCCACTAAGGAACAACAGAATACAAATTCTTCTCAAGTGCACATGGAACATTCTCCAGGATAGACCATATATTAGGCGACAAAATAAGTCTCAATAAATTTATAAAGGTTGGAATCATACAAAGCATCTTCTTCAATGGCAATGGGATGAAGCTAAAAAGCAATAACAAGAAAAACTGAAAAATTCACAAATATGTAGAAATAAAACAACAAACTCTTAACCAATTGTTCAGGGAGAAATCAGAAGGTAAATTAGACCTTGTGATGAATGAAAAGTAGAACATACCACAATTTATGGAATGAAGCAAAAGCACTGTTCAGAGGCAAATTTATGGCTCTAAATACTTACATTAAAGAAGATCTCAAATCAGTAAACTAACTGCACACTTTAAAGAATTAAAAAAAAGAAAAGCAAACTAGCCCCAAAGCCAGCAAAAAAAAGAAATTAACTAAGATTACAGTAGAGATAAACAAAATACAGAAATGAAAAATAAAGTTAACTAAACCAAAAGTTGGTTCTTTGCAAAGATCAACAAAATGGACAAGCTTTTACCTACACTAAGGAAAAAAAGGGAGAAGACTCCAATTACTACAATCAACTATGAGAAAGAGGGCATTACTACTGACTTTACAGAAATAAAAAGGATTGTAAGAGAATATTATGAACTGTATACAATAAACTGGATAGCCTAGATGAAATGGACATATTCTGAGAAACACACAAACTACCAAATCTAACTCAAGAAAAAATAGAAATCTGACTAGATGTATAACAAGTAACAACATGAATGAGCAATCAAAAACCCCAACAAAGGTTAAGTCCTGGACCAGATGGCTTCACTGATGAATTCTAATACTTAGAATTAACACCAATCCTTCTCAAACTCTTCCAAAAACACTGGCGAGGAGGGACCATTTCCTTACTCATAATATGAGGCCAGCATTACCCTGATACCAAAACCAGGCAAAGACACTGCAAGAAAAGACACGGTAAGAAAAGACACTATAGACCAATATCCATTATGAATATAGATGCAAAAATCCTCAACAAATTACTAGCAAACAGCAGCAGATTAAAAGGATGACACACCATGACCAAGTGGGATTCATCCCAGGAATGCAAGGATGGTTCAACATATGAAAATCAATGTAATATACTACATTAATAGAATGAAGAAAAAGACCCATATGATCATCGCAATTGATATAGAAAAAGCCTTTGACAAAATCCAACCTATCTCTATTCATAGATGTGTGGTCTTATACATAAAACGCTAGAGTCCACAAAAAACTGTTAGAGCTAATAAATGAATTCAGCAGTTTCAGGATATAAAGTCAACATGCAAAAATCAGTTGCATTTCCATACACTAGCAATAAATAATCTGAAAAGAAAATCAAGAAAACAATTTACAGCAGCATCAAAAAGAATCAAATACTTAGGATTAAGTTTAACAAAGGAGGCAAAAAGACCTGTACACCAAAAACTACAAAACATTGAAAGAAATTTTAAAAGACATAAATAAATGCAAAGGGACCCCATGTTCATGGATTAGAAGACTTAATATTGTTAAGATGACAATACTACTAAAAGAGATCTACAGATGCAATGCAATCTCTATCAAAATCCCAACAACATTTTTACAAAAATGGGAAAACCCATCCTAAAATTCATATGGAATTTCAAGGAACCCAGAGTCGCCAGAACAATCTTCTTTTCAAGAACGAAGGTGAAGGGGACTTCCCTGGTGGTCCAGTGGTAGAGAATCCGCCTTCCAATGCATGGGATGCAGGTTCAATCCCTGGTCAGGGAACTAAGATCCCACATGCCTTGGGGCAACTAAGCCCGTGTGCCACAACTACTGAGTTCGTGCGCCTCAACTAGAGAGCCTGCATGCTGCAAACTACAGAGCCTGCGCACCCTAGGGCCTGCGCACCACAACTAGAGAAGAGAAAACCCACACGCCACAACTAGAGAGAAGCCCACGTGCCACAATGAAGAGCCCACGCACCTCAAAGCAAAGATCCTGCATGCGTCAACGAAGGTCCCGCATGCCGCGACTAAGATCCGACACAGCCAAAAATAATAAATAAAATAAATAATAAATAAATCTTAAAAAAAAAAAAGAACAAAGGTGAAGTACTCATTAGTTCCAGATTTCAAAACTTACTGCAAAGCTACAATAATCAAAACAGTGTCGTATGAACACAAGAAGAGACACACTGAACAACACATTGATCCAGAAACAAACCCTCACATCTACGGTCAATTGATTTTGGACAAGAGTGTCAAGACCACTCAATAGGGAAAGGACAGTCTCTTCACAAATAATGCTAAGAAAACTGGATATCCATATGCAAAAGAATGAATTTTGATCCTTACCATACCCCCTACACAAAACTTAACTCAAAATGGATCAAAGACCTAAAGTAAGAGCTAAAACTATAAAACTCTTAGAAGAAAACATATGGGGAAAGTTTTGTAATACTGGATTTGGCAATGATTTCTTGGATATGACACCAAAAGCACAGGCAACAAATGAAATAAACAGATAAATTGGACTTCAAAATTTAAAACTTTGTGCATCAAAGCATACTATCAAGAGAATGAAAAGACAACCTGCAGAATGAAAGAAAATATTTGCAAAACACCTATCTGATAAGGGTTTCATATCTACAATACATAAAGAACCCTTAAAATTCAACAACAAAATGACAACAGAATTACCAAATGCACAAAGGATTTAAATAGACATTTTGCCAAAGAAGATATACAAATGGCCAATAAACACACGAAGATATTCAACCTCATTAGTCATTAAGGAAATGCAAATAAAAACCACAACGAGATACCACTTCACAAGTACTCTGGATGGCTTTTTTTTTTTAAACAGAAAAGTAAGTGTTGGCAAGGATGTAGAACAATTACACATTACTTTGTATATTGCTGGTGGGAATGTAAAAATGGTATCCACTGTGGAAAACAGTTGGGCAGTTCCACAAAAAGTTAAACAGAGAATTACCACACAGCCCAGCACTTCCACTCCTAGTTATTGACTCAAAAGAACTGAAAACAGGGATTCAAACCAATACATGTATGTGAATGCTCACAGCAGTGTTATTCACAATAAACAAAAGGCAGAAACAACCCAAGCATCTGTCAACAGATGAACAGATAAACAAAATGTGGTATATTCATACAATGGAATATTATTCAGCCATGAAAGAACAAACATTGAAAATACTATCCTAAGTGAAATAAGCCAGATACAAAAGGACAAATAATGTATAATTACACTTAGAGGAAATATCCAGAACAGGCAAATTCATATAGACAGAAAGTGGATTAGAGACTTCCAGGGGTTGGGATAGGAGAATAGGAAATTATTGCTTAATGAGCACAGAGTTTCTGTTTGGGGTGGTTAAAAAAAAGTTTGGAGATAGATAGTGGTGATGGTTGCATAACACAGTCGATGTAATTAATGCCACTGGATCATATACTTAAAAATAGTTAAAATGGCAAGTTTTATTTTATTTATATTTTACCACAATAAAAGAAGATAATTGACTGTTGAAGGCAAAAATAGTAGTGCATCATTAGGTTGTTAACATATGTACAAGTATAATGTATGACAACAATAGCACAAAGAATGAGATAAGCATAATAGAAGCATTGTTTTCAGGTTCTTTCATTACACTTTAAGTGGAAAATATCTGAAGGTAGATTGCAAGTTTAAAGATGTATTTTGGGCTTCCCTGGTGGCGCAGTGGTTGAGAGTCCGCCTGCTGATGCAGGGGACACAGGTTCGTGCCCCAGTCAGGGAAGATCCCACATGCCGCGGAGCGGCTGGGCCGGTGAGCCATGGCCACTGAGCCTGCTTGTCTGGAGCCTGTGCTCCACAACAGGAGAGGCCACAACAGTGAGAGGCCTGAATACCGCAAAAAAAAAAAAAAAAAGATGTATTTTGTAAAACCCTACCAATAGAAAAAAAAGCAGTGTAGCTGATAATGGCGATAAAAGGAACAATAAAAAGAACTAGGAATTCAAGAGAAGATAAAAAAACAAAGAAGAAACACAAAACAGATGGGATAAAGAGAAACAGCAGGACTGTAGACTTACACCCAACCTTACTGATAATTATATTAAATGTAAATGATCTAAACACCCCATTTAAAGATACATATTCTGGGCTTCCCTGGTGGCGCAGTGGTTGAGAGTTCGCCTGCCAATGCAGGGGACATGGGTTCGTTCCCCAGTCTGGGAAGATCCCACATACCGCGGAGCACCTAGGCCCATGAGCCATGGCCGCTGAGCCTGCACATCCAGAGCCTGTGCTCCACAGTGGGAGAGGCCACAACAGTGAGAGGCCCGCATACTGCAAAAAAAAAAAAAAAAAAAACACTGGGGAGTTACGACAGAATAGCTATAGTAAAGGTAGCCTTGGACTTCAAGACTCTGAAAGTGGAAAATGAATGGTCCTCACCGTCCATGAAGTCTGTAATAGGCCAGCTGAAGTGCCAGCTGAACAAAGGTATCAGGGTGAAGCTTCTTCTTCTTGGTTAGCTTTTTGCCAAAAGACGTAAAGGCATAGACCAAAAGCTGCAGATCAGATGCCTAACAAAAAGAATTAAATACAAACAGTGAAAAAACACCTAAGGAGAATACCCCAAAGATAACCAAAATATCATTTGCATTAAAATAATCATCAGACATACATAAAGGTATCAAAGTTGTAATTTTTAAATGTTTTATGCCGTCATACTTGGATGATAGCCAAATATTCATATATAGTAGTTATAAGATAAAGTATCACTATCAAAGAGAAAAGCGAAAAATCTACCTGCTTGAAATATTGAGCTTTCGCTTGGTTGATGTCATTTAATACTTTTTCATCCACAGTGAAAACAAGCTCCTCTGGAAGTGGTATATCCCGTACTTTATCTGAACCCTGAAAATAGGGAAAACTTAAAAATATTATATCTATAAAAATATGAGGAGGGCTTCCCTGGTGGCGCAGTGGTTAAGAATCCACCTTCCAATGCAGGGGACACGGGTTCGAGCCCTGGTCTGGGAAGATCCTACATGCCGCGGAGCAACTAAGCCCGTGCACCACAACTACTCAGCCTGTGTGCTAGAACCTGCGAGCCACAACTACTGAAGCCTGTGTGCCTCGAGCCCGTGCTCTGCAACAAGACAAGCCACCGCAATTAGAAGCCCACGCACCGCAACGAAGAGTAGCCCCCATCCACCGCAACTAGAGAAAGCCCGTGCGCAGCAACGAAGACCCAACGCAGCCAAAAATAAATAAATGTATTAAAAAGAATTATGAGAAAGGGATGAAATATTTGTTCTAACATACCGTCCATCTTCCTTCACTCTCAAAAATTTTCTGATCAACATAATAGCTGATGCTTACGATAACCATTGCATCATAAGGAGCATGCTAAAATGAAAATACACAAGACTGTGAATACGTTTTGTAAGTTAAAACTTGACCCATCCTTAAAACACTAAAAATAGAACTACCATATGACCCAGAAATCCCACTACTGGGCATATACCCTGAGAAAACGATAATTCAAAAAGAGTCATGTACCACAATGTTCATTGCAGCTCTATTTACAATAGCCCGGAGATGGAAACAACCTAAGTGTCCACCATCAGATGAATGGATAAAGAAGATGTGGCACATATATACAATGGAATATTACTCAGCCATAAAAAGAAACAAAATTGAGTTATTTGTAGTGAGGTGGATGGACCTAGAGTCTGTCATACAGAGTGAAGTAAGTCAGAAAGAGAAAAACAAATACCGTATGCTGACACATATATATGGAATCTAAAAAAAAAAAAAAAAATTGGTTCTGAAGAACCTAGGGGCAGGGCAGGAATAAAGACACAGATGTAGAGAATGGACCTGAGGACACCGAGAGGGGGAAGGGTAAGCTGGGACGAAGGACGAAGTGAGAGAGTGGCATGGACATATATACGCTACCAGATGTAAAATAGATAGCTAATGGGAAGCAGCCGCACAGCACAGGGAGATCAGCTCAGTGCTTTGTGACCACCTAGAGGGGTGGGATAGGAAGGGTGGGAGGGAGATGCAAGAGGGAGGAGATATGGGGATACATGTTTATGTATAGCTGATTCAGTCTGTTATAAAGCAGAAACTAACACACCATTGTAAAGCAATTATACTCCAATAAAAATGTTTAAAATTTTTGAAAAATAAATAAATAAAAATTAGAGAAAATAAAAAATAAATATTAGATGCTTTAAAAAAATAAAATAAAAAAATAAAGTATCTCTTTCAATTTTTACTTTATAAAAGTGGAAGACATTGAAGAGTTATGAACAGAGCACTGACATGATTTGTCTTACAATTTAAAAGGATCACTCTGATGGTTGTGTTGAGTTAAAAAGATAGTGTAACGGGAAATGAACGGCATTATGCATTTGGCAAAACCATAAAGTTGTACAACATAAATAGTGAAACAATGTAATTCAGTTAATAATAATGTATCAATATTGGTTCATCAAATGTAACAACATATACCAATGCAAGATATAAAACGGGGTGCAGGAAAGAGAGCAAGTGAGCACTTTGTACTCTCTGCTTAATTTTCCTGTAAATCTGGAACTTGCTCTAAAAGGTAAAGTCTGCTAATTAAAAAAACAAAACAAAACTTGACCCAATATTTTATTTTCACCTTCCCTCCACTCTTAACACATAATAAAATGCAGAATTCTCAAATGCCTCACCTTGTAATGATAAAGAGATGGATATTCCACAGTATAGTAAGTAACTGATGTATTTTATTTTCTGAGAAAGAACAAATATTTAAAGTCAGAAGCACTTAATTAGGGCTCTTGAGGTAATGGGAAGGGATGTAAACATGAATAATCTAGAGAAAATAATTGCTATTTGTATTGGAAGTCAAAGGAGGTATACGTATGTACACATACAACGCTAAAATGTTCTGGAATTTTAAAAGCACTATGGAAAAGCAGATGGGGGTGGCAGACTAAATCTGAAGGCTAAATGGAGGATGGGTATGAACTTCTTTTGGTAAACACACAGTCCACTAGATAAGTATTTAAAAGCATAATGATTTTGTGTATATATCTATAAGAGTGTTCAATGTGGCAGAAATAATTCTCAATGTTTAAGGAATGTGGGAAAGATGCGCTGAGTTACAGGGGTGTCATAGTTTTGACAGCTGTATTTAGAGAAAGGAACTGTGGCTAGTGAATTTTCCCATCATTTACTCTGGAGAATAAACTTTTTGCCGTATCTTCTCCATGTTCCTTTGATGACAATCACATCACATGCGGTTTTTCCCCTCTGGGTTAAGGCTACCAGTTTACATTACACACAATTACCATTCATGAACTGAAAGTGACACCGCTAGCCTTGGAGAGAAAGAAGGGAGGTTTAAGATATGAATCCAGCACACTTGGGCCCAGTTTCAGAGGGTGTAATTAGGTGTCTTAAATATCGCCTTAACATTACACAGCTTTGCTGCCCTGTATTACGGCCCCACGGAGCCTAGAAACACGGTATATCATTAGCAGGTAAGCAGCCACCAAAGCACCAGGAAAGGCTTACTAGGGAGGTCAGTACAAGATGCAAGAGCAGTTCATCCCGCCTGCCAGCAACAGCACGTATAACAAGACTCAAAGGTCATGGACAAGGCCCTTTTCTAGCAGCATCTCACAACTGTGTAGTACTTTGTAGCTTTACAAAGAACTTTCACAGATATTGCATATATTATTTCATTGAAGACAACAGTATTATACTGGAACCAGTACGAAAGAGCATGACTGAAAGATATAAATCTCTTTGACTTATTTTTACCCATTCATCTCCTGGCAGAAAGTTAATCATCAATTTTTTAAAAAAATGTTAGGGCTTCCCTGGTGGCGCAGTGGTTGACAGTCCGCCTGCCGATGCAGGGGACACGGGTTCATGCCCCGGTCCGGGAAGATCCCACATGCCGCAGAGCGGCTGGGCCCGTGAGCCATGGCCGTTGAGCCTGCGCGTCTGGAGCCTGTCCTCCGGAACAGGAAAGTTAGGAAATAGAAAAAAAATAGAAATAGAAAATAGAATAGAAAAATAGAAAAAAATCAAAGCTTTCCTGATGCTTTATTTGTTCACATAAGTTTTATCTTTTTTTTCATTTATATGGAGGCAATATGTGTAATATACTGTTTAATAATGTGGACTTTGGTTCTGAGTCCAAACATTACTACTTACTAGCTACATAAGTAAGTTAAGTTTCTCAAGTAAGTTACTTGAGAAAGTTACTTAATTCTTTAAGTAAACTGCCTCATCTGTTAGTAGGGAAAACAATACCTAGTTGCATACAACAGCTGTGAAAAATGATTTTAATAATGCTTATAAAGTACTTACTACAGATCCTGGACCACAGCAAAAATTAGTAACTACTGTTATTAACAACTAATGTTCATTACATGCTTCCTATGTACTTCTACAAAAGCCTACAACAAAGCCTATATAAGGAAGACAAAATAGTTGACCCCAGGATTTTACATCCCAACAGGGAAATGCTATTATGTAGTATAATCACAAAAGTATATATTCAAGCACCAATGGAAGAGAGCAGCAATATGAATTTGGATTAAGAACAACTTAACTTTACAGTATATATACTTTACTAATAATGTTTTACATTGGTTAAATAGCATTTTCAGTAATCATCGTAGGTTGCAAGGGGAACCTACATGGAATTTTAAAAGCATACTGTCGGGCTTCCCTGGTGGCGCAGTGGTTGACAGTCCGCCTGCCGATGCAGGGGACACGGGTTCGTGCCCCGGTCCGGGAAGACCCCACATGCTGTGGAGCGGCTGGGCCCGTGAGCCATGGCCGCTGAGCCTGCGCCCCACAACGGGAGAGGCCACAACAGTGAGAGGCCCGCGTACCGCAAACAAATAAATAAATAAATAATAAAAGCATACGGTCACGTGGAGATCATCAGATCAATTTGATAAGTATATGGGTGACAATGCATACACATGAAACATGTCCATACACTTTACTACAGAGAAGTATTTCAGTTGTGCAAAGATATATGCTCATTATGGGACCAGTATTTTTATTCAAAGATAGAAACATCATTAAAGTTATTTTCTCCTGAATTTGAGCAAACAGCAGGATGTTGATGCCATCAGTAAAAATCCAAGTAGTGCAAGGTGGTTTTTTTAGGAGGTTGGGAGTGAGGGAGGAAAGCAAGATGATGAGTTCTTGATGATGAGAGTAACTAACCCTTACATAACAATGTAACATCCAGTTTGGACAATTTAACATATGGTGAAACAAAACTCTCAAGATGAGAATAATAGGTAAAAACTGGAAAAATATAACTGCAAGCTACCTATGTAGAAATGGTCAATGAAACCACTGAACCAGAGAAAAGAGCAGACACAGGGGAAAACGGTTATGAATAATATTAAGCTCAGTTTTAGAATCCGGAGACCCAAAAAGACTGTTAGGAGGTTGAAGGCAGTGTCAGATGCATATGAAGAAGAGGATAATCAATTGCAGCTGACAAGTCAACGAGATATGGAGGGAAGAAGCCAGAAGGTAGTTAGCTACTTTACAAAGGACAGATTCCAAGGAATAGTGAGGCTATGAACCAAACTGAGGAGGTCAAGAAGAAGCAAACAAGGAGCTGAAGAGAAAAAAGCTGAGGCAAGTAACACAAAATCTTTTGTCAACACTGGACTCGTAAGGAAGAGGACAGACAGCAAATCTTCAAAATGACTCATGGCAACCTTCCACCCTGATGATTTACTGTAGAAGACATTCTATTACCTGCACATCAACCACACCACCTTCCTCGGCAATAACAGCTACTTTATTTTTCTTTAGGCAATCAGCACACATCTCTGTGGTGGTTTGAATGAGTGATTCTACCAGCTAGGCCCCAAGGTTTGGTATGTGACCCAGGCCAGGCGAATCAGAGCAGCAAACTCCCTGGAATGTGCACGATTCACACAGGCCAATACAACAAATGAGCATTATTCCCAGGTCTTTTGCTGGAACCACTCGGGTTAAAAAAAAAAAAAAAAAAAAAGCTGGCTATTTCCACGGAGAACACTAGTCTACGAGGAGAGCTGTGAAAACATGAGACTGTAGGTACAACCATCACATGGTGTAGTCTACATGAAAATAAAGCCAAACATAGGAAAGTAATGCCAAAAAATGGAGAGAGAAATTTCTAATGAAAGCATCTGGACACTGGAAGTCAGCATTACCCAAATTTAGCTGTACCCCTATGCCATAAACACCTTCGTAAGCTAATGCCAATTTGACTTAGGTTTCGGTCACCTAAAACTGAATAAATACTGATTACTACAACTACTGAACCCAGATCAACCTAACAGGATTTTTTTTAGTATCTTACAGTCACCTAATATCAATACTTCGGAGGAAAGCCCCCAGATACAAACAAAAAATCTACCTCATACTACTTTATACCAAATCATATACTTTATGAAAAGTATTATAATGAGGTTATAGGTATATATTGCAATTGTGACTTAGGTTGATTTTTTAATTTTCTTGGTTCATAGACCTCCTGTATGTCCATCAGAAAATGGCAAAGTAGAGCTAATAAAGACAACCATGGGAGAACAGAAAAGAAACAAGTTGTGTGTGTGTGTGTGCATGTGTTTGTTTTATGAAGAAGGTAAAAAATGGAATTCAGTACCAGACATTTTAATATCCAGAAGTAAATAATGTTCCAAAGATCATGTGTCATTTTTTTTAACAAGGTCACAAAATTACTAGGTAAATGTAGAAATATATCCACATACATTTCTCCGTGCATAGAACATATACTAATGCTATATCTTTTAAAATAGGTTGTAATTTTCAACAAGAGGTAACAGTGGACTTTAAAAGAGCTTATACTACATAAAAATGCATGCAAATTCCACTTTGTAGATACACACCACACTGTTATCCTTACTACAGATGAAAGTAATTTGTCCTATACTCTATTTTCACTGAGAATTCATAACTAAACCTTTTACTCTAATGCCATAAAGCTAAATAAGTGTTTACTTATTCTACCACAGGACAGCGTAAGTATTGTAGATTACTGCCATTAAATTAACCTAAAAGAGTAAAAGGAAAAAATAATTTCAGTAGTTTACTTACATCACAATTACAGCCAAATACTCCATTAGAAAAGGAAATCAAGTTATAAGATTTGTCACCCCAGCGTACTGTTGGATCTCCAGCAAGAACCTTTGTAGCAACCTAAAATAAATGTAATATTTCCAAATTTAAAGGATTTTAATATTGGCTTTTAAGTATTTATATCTTAAATACACACAAACACACACACAAACACACATGATCTCACTTTTCCTCTTCAGGTAAACCAAATTTAATAAAATATTATATTCAAGAGATAATAATTCTGGCCTTGACTTTAAATAGTACTCAAAATCCAAGAAATTCTACCAGAAAAGAGAATGATGGTACAACATTCATGAATGTTGAGAATATACAATTGAAAGGACAAGGCTTTTGCAACTTGAATAGGATAAGAGGCATTGATAAGTTTAGTCATTAAAGTCTAGTTACAAGAAAAATATTTCAAGAATTCATATCCTACTAAGCCAGTTTCTCAAATGGTAAGTTTGGGCCATAAGTGAGTCATGAAACCACAGTAAACATTCTTTACAAGAAAGAATAGAACATAAATATCAGAGTACATCACAGATAGTCAAAGTAATTATTACTGTTTTGTGAAACTTCTATGATGTATGTATGTGTAAGTGTGCACATGCTTGTGTGCGCGTGTGTGTGTGTAATGGGCTGCAATCTAAATACGCCTAACTGTAGATTGCAGCAAAAAAGTTTGAGCAACACTTCATGAAAACACATTCTTCCTCAAGAAGCTTGTTGATTCTACTTAAAAACAAATGCAGCTAAGGAAGAGGAAAAATTGTTTTCTAGCTACAAGGTTTTTCAATCCCATATTATTTTATTTCTAACATTTAATATTGATGAATGTATTATGAAGTAACTTCAGTGTTTTCAAAAGACTCTGAGATTCCTACAAATATGACTACTACCTTTTATTTTTTTCCCAGGAAATGATATTACCCCAGAAAAAAAAAAGTAGGCCACAATTACCCTTAAATTCACTAAAGTCAGTGTGTTCTATAAAACCAAATGATAAAATAAATCAAAAGAATGATATAATTCTTAGGACAGACCTCACCAACTAAGATATCAAGGCCCACTGGTGTGGGTTATTGGTAGGTTCTCATGTCACCTTTGGTATGAAATCTCATTTAGCCCAGCATCTTATGCAAATTTCCTGTATATATGATCAATAAAAAGGTTTGGAACCACTGACATCTGATAAGCAAATAATAGACATACTTCTTTAAACAATATATAAGATGTCTAAATGGAGTTAAACAATGTGGCAAGAATTTACAGAGCATTATTTATGTATAATCTTCATTTGATACCTGTGTGTGTGTGTGTGTGTGTGTGTGTGTGTGTGTATAGCTAAGAAAATGTTTTAAAAGCCTGCATTAAATATTTTATGACTTAGTATTTGCACTTTCTTTTCTTAGCTGCCCCATTCTAAGATAAAAGGTGTTTCCAAGATACAGGAAACAACTGTCTTCACAATTATGTTTCACAGTGGTTTTATGGGTGTATAATTCAAACTCAGTAAGTTGTATACATTAAATATGTACAGCTTTTTGTATGTCAATTATACCTTAATAAAGTGGTTTAAAAAAAAAAAGCCTGCATGTAACAAAATTCTTCTCATGTTCAATTTACACAAGAGTCCTCCAGAAAAATCTGTGGAAAGAAATAACAAAATAAGATAGTTGAATACCTGAGAATAATCTTCCGGTGTTACATGTGGACTGCCGTCATCTAAACAAAATACCAGTAAACTGCTCTGAATTTTTTCTAACATAGTCAAGTTCTCTGGATTAAGACTAATCAAATATTCTCGTGCCTAAAGGGCAAGGAGATAATAATAAAATGTTACAAATTAAATACAAAATATCCAGAAAATCTTAATAGGTTCTCAAAAAGTTACCAAAAAGGTTCATCAAGAAAAGTGTGAATTCAAGAACCTCTCTGTTGACTCCTGAACAGGTTTTTCCTCCAACTGCATGGCTGGTCCCTATACTTGTGCTACTAAATGCATAAAGGTATAAAGTTATGCCACCCCCTAGATTTTCTCTAATAGTTTAATATTGTACAATGTATTTAATGCTGCTTAAAACTTAAAGCTGTCTGTCCATTTATGTTTACTTCAAAAATCTGAACAAAGGGCCAGCATATACTTGAGCTCAGTGTTTGAAATTTAAATGTAAATAAAATAAAAATAGCATACCCTCACCCCAAAAGTGTAAATTAGAGTTAATAATACTGTATTGCATATTTGAAAGCTTCTAGAGAGTATATCTTAAAAGTTCTCATTACAAAAAATGTATTTTTTAGGGCTTCCCTGGTGGCGCAGTGGTCGACAGTCCGCCTGCCGATGCAGGGGACACGGGTTCGTGCCCCAGTCCGGAAAGATCCCACATGCCGCAGAGCAGCTGGGCCCGTGAGCCATGGCCACTGAGCCTGCGCATCCGGAGCCTGTGCTCCGCAACGGGAGAAGCCACAACAGTGAGAGGCCCGCGTACCGCAAAAAAAAAAAAAAAAAAAAGTATTTTTTAGTTTTCTGTATGGTGATGGACGCTAACTAGACTTACTGTGGTGATTATTTCTCAATATATACAAATATTGAATCCTTATGTTGTATAGTTGAATATCATGTTGTAAGTCAATTATACCTCAAAAGAAAAGAAAAATGTAAATTATAACCTTAGCCCATCGAGTTCGCTCCTCACTAGTTAACGCTGCTACCCCAGGTCCATCAGGTTCACTATGGCACTTCTTTTGGATGTATGTCAATTGCCTTTGGAAGATTAAATAAAGAGGATTCAAAAAGAGCACAGGCAGGATCACTAGCTACTTTGGCCTTTAATAGGTTATAAAGTTTATAAGTATTTAAATGTTTTGATATATTATCCAAAGAAAGAGATTATGGTCTCAACAGCAATGGAGTTATTTCCTGCACATCTTTTTTTTTTTTTAAGTGATTATGTGGCCTATTAATACCGTAAGTATACTTGACAAATCTCACAAATATTATGTACATTTTATCTAACTAAAAACTATGTGTATATATTAACAGAAGACTTATTCTGTACCCAAGTAATACTTGGGCTTAACCCCCAAAATAGAAATACCATGTAGTTAGTTTTAAATGTTTTCACATATGCCATTCTTACTTAAAATCATTACAAAGACTATTAGCTAAAGATAAATTATTTCCCCCCCATAGCATTCTATAATCCTAGTCTGATGAGTTTCACGTATCTTTAAACATATTAGCAGGTAAATAACAGGGTTCTTCCACAAAGAAATTTTCATCAAAAATCTACAGCTTATTTTCATCCCTACTTCCTCATAACATATGCTAAGAAATTACCTCAATTTAAACGCTTCCACAGGTTTCTCAGAAAGTGAGCTACTGTAGCTTAATAAATGCTCAAAACGCACCACTAGTAGCCATCCCTTATTTGTGACTTTATCATTCAAGGAATGAATTCCTTGCTGCAAAATTCCTCCGCCTTTATTTGAAACTAATGGTGTCCTGTGGAGTAGATGAAGCCTTCTATAACAAACAACCTGCATCTATGGCGGAAGCAACTTGCCTTATCTCTTCCTGCTTACTTGTCTTTGCTAACTCTGATTTTGCTTCAATTACAAATAAAGCTTACAGAGTTGGTGGTTATATGGCGGCCATAATAACTAGGATAAATTCTGAATGCTTAAGGAATAAAATCTACCTCACTGTTTTTCTCCATATGGTATGAGCTGCTGCCCTTCCCTTACCACCTGAGAGCACCAGTTTTTACTATGAAACTTTTCCCCACTCCCTGATATAGCCATTTTAATATTCAGTGGGAAAGGACCACGTCATAAAAAAACAGTCATTATCAGAGAGAAATCACCAGGAAAAATGCATTAAACCTGAAATGACATTTTAAGTTTGATAATAAAAGGTCAGATAGTAACTGCCAAATCCTCACCATTAAGAAGTCCATCCTACCTAAAGTGATCTACAGATTCAAGGCAACCCCTATTAAAATCCGATGGCATTTTTCACAGAAACAGGAAAAAGAATCCTAAAATTCATATGGTACCACAAAAAACTCCAAATAGACAAAGCAGTTTTAAGCAAGAAGAACAATGCTGGAGGCATCACACTTCCTGGTTTCAAAATATATTACAGAGCTTCAGTAATCAAAATAGTATGGCACAAATAACAGACATACAGGTCAATGGAACACAACAGAAAGCCTAGAAATAAATCCACTTACATACAGTCAACTGAGGTGCCAAGGAAGCCAAAAATACACAATGGGAAAAGGATAGCCCCTTAAATAAACAGTGTTGGGAAAATTACCACATACAAAAGAATGAAACTGGACCCCTATCTTACACCATACAGAAAAATCAATTCAAAACAGACTAAAGGCTTAAATGTAAGACCTGAAACAATAAAACTCCTGGAAGAAAACATGGGAAAAAATGCTTCTAGACATTGGCCTCAGCAAGCATTTCTTAGACATGATACCAAAAGCACAGGCAACAAAAGTAAAAACAGACAAGTAGGATTACATCAAACTAAAAGCTTCAGCACAGTTAACAACTAAGTGAAAAGGCAACCTACAGAATATGAGAAAATACTTGCAAACCATACATCTGATAAGAGGTTAATATTCAAGGAACTCCTACAATTTAATAGCAAAAAAACCAAATCTGATTAAAAAATGGGCAAAGGGACTGAACAGACATTTCTCCAAAGAAGATATAAAAATGGCCAACAGGTATATGAAAAGGTGCTCAACATCACTAATCATCAGGGAAATGTAAGTAAAAACCACAATGAGATATTACCTCATTCCTGTCAGAACGGCTATTAACAAAAAGATAAGTGATATCAAGTGTTGACGATGATGTGGAGAAAAGGGAACCCTTCTGCACTGTTGGCGGGACTCTCAATTGGTGAAGCCACTATAAAAAACTATGGCGGTTCCTCAAGAAATTAAAAATAGAAATACTATATGATCCAGCAATCCCAGTTCTGTGTATATATCCAGAGGAACTGAAATCAGGATCTTAAAGAGACATGTGCATTCCCAGGTTCCTTGCAGCATTACTCACAATAGCCAAGAGGCAAAAGCAACTTAAATATTCAACGTAGGATGAATGGATAAACGAGATGCGATATATACATACAAACGGAATTCTATTCTGCCTTAAAAAAGAAAGAAATCCCACCACTTGCAACAATGTGAATGAACCTGGAGGACACTACCCTAAGTGAAATATGCCAAACACAGAAGGACAAATACTGCATGGTATCACTTATACGTGGAATCTAAAATAGTTAGACTCTTAGAAGCAGAACAGAATGGTGGGTGCTAGGGGCTGATCTAAGGAGGAAATGAGGAGGCATTAGTCAAAGGATACAAAGTTTCAGTTACATAAGATGAGTAAGTCCTAGAGAACTACTGTACAGCATAGTTCCTGTAGTTAATGATACTGTACTGTACACTTAAAAATTTGCTAAAAGGGGAGATCTTAACGTAAGTGTTCTTACCACAAAAAAATTAATTATTAAAAATAAATTAAGAGGGCGGGACACCTTTGGAGGTAATGAATATGTTTAGGATATAGACTGTGGTGATAGTTTCATCCGTGTATACTTATCTCCAAACTCATCCAGTTGTACACAATAAATATGTACAGCTTTCTGTATGTCAATCATACCTCAAAAGTGGTTTAAAAATAATTTCTCTATTCATATAAAAAAAGAGGTACAGATTTGGTAACTAAAATAACCCCTTTTCCTTTAATTTGGCTACCTATGCACCTGTTTTCAGCTACACATGCAATTTCTGATATTTAAAAGCACAAAGATTTGTATTAACAATGTTTATATTTCAGAATCACACACTTTTAAAATATTCTACCCTTGATATGTCCTCACAATCTTGTTTCTGCCTTCATTACTTCCCACTCATTCTTTAATTTACCATAATCGGGTTTTGTCCTCCAGTGATTATCCTGAAAGTACGTTTCTGAATGTTACCAATGGCATCCCATAAATTCCAGCAGCTTTATCTCAGTCTTATTTTCCTCATTGCAGTGTTTAAACACCCAGGAGTCAATATTAAAATTCTCTCTGCCTTGGCTTTTGTAGCACTGTTCCACTGTGGTCTCCCTAACTCACTGACTACTTGGTCTTTTTCACTAACCATTTGTTCTCGTTCCACTGTCAAATGTGTGTTTCACCAAATTTCTCTCAGTGGCCTCCCCCAACCTCTTCTACAAGTTTCTCCTTTGGTAATTTCATCCACTACTTTAATAGCTTCAACCATCACCTTTATATAAGAGGCAACCAAATCTCTAACTTCAACCCCATTTTCTCTCTAAATTTCTGGTACCAAATTTCCAAATGCTTATTGGATATATCTACCTCAATTTCTGTCAACATCCCCAATTAAATTTGGAATTTAAAAATTATCTCCCTGACCCCTCCTTATTAATACAAATTTTTAAAAAATTGATCTTAGAGAAAAACATAGGTATAAATCTTCATGACCTTGGATCGATCAGGCAATGGTTTCTAAGATATGACACTAAAAGCACAAGTAACAAAAGAATAGATAAATTAGACTTGGTCAAAATTAAAATATTTGTCCTTCAAAAGAGGCCATGAAGAAAGTGAAGAAACAACTCTAGAATGAGAGAAAATATTTGTAGTTTATATATTTGATAAGGGACTTACATCTAGAATATATAAAGAAGCTTTACAACTCAATAATAAAAAAGACAAATAACCCAATTAAAAATTGGCAAAGGATATGAACAGACATTTCTCCAAGTAAGATATACAAATGGTCACAGGCACATGAGAATATGTTCAACATCGTCATTATGGACATGCAGCTGTAAACCACAATGAGATCCCACTTCATACCCTCTAGGATGGCTACCATCAAAAAGGCAGACAATAGCAAGTGCTGGTGAGAATGAAAATAAATCGGAATCCTCAAATACTGCTGATGTGAATGTAAAATGGTACAGTCATACTGGAAAACAGTTTGGCAGTTCCTCAAATGGTTCAACATAGAGTTATGATGCAGCAATTCCACTCCTAGGTATATATACCCAAGAGAAATAAAAACACATGTCCACACAAAAACCTGTACATAGATGTCCAGGACAGCATTACTCACAGCAGCCAAAAAGTGGAAACAACCCAAATGTCCATCTGATGAATGATTAAATAAAATGTGGTACAGCCTCAGAATGAAATATTTTTCAGCCAAAAAAGGAAGAAAGTACTAATACATGCTACAACATGGATGGATGTTGAAAACATCATATATGCTAAATGAAAGAAGGCAGACACAAAAGGCTATATATTTTAAGACTCCATTTATATGAAATGTCCAGAATAGGCAAACCCATAGAGATAGATTAAGTGAAAGATAGAAAGGTTGCCTAGGGCTGGTGGGGTGGAAGTGTTTGGGAAATATGAGAAATGTCTGCTAATGGACGGGGTAAGAGTTGGGGAGCAAATGAGTTACTGCTTACGGGCTCAGGGTTACTTTTGGGGGTGACACAAATGTTCTAAAATTGATTGTGGAGATGACAGCACAATTCTGAATATTCTAAAAAATACTGAATTGTACATTTTGAATGGGTGGACTGTGCGGTGTGTGAATTGTCTCAAAGCTATTATTAAAAACAAGAAAAGAATTGAAAAGGTGCCTCCTCGCGTGTTGCCTCCTCCTGTTACAATACAATCTGCTTACTCAGTCACGTTCAACAGCTTCCTTTCTTTCTAAATCCAGTTACCAATTCATATTAACTTTATCTCCAAAACATTTTCTGCATTTATCCCATCTTTTTAAAAAAATTTTTTTTAATTGAAGTATAGTTGATTTACAATGTTGTGTTACTTTCTGATGTACAGCAAACTGATTCAGTTATACATATATATATATATATATATACATATTCTTTTTCAGATTCTTTTCCATTAGAGTTTACTATAAGATACTGAATACAGTTCCCTGTGCTATACGGTAGGACCTTATTGTTTATTTGATGTAGAGTGTCCCATATTTTAAAGTCCCAACCTCTTACTTCTTTACTGGATTACTGCAAATTTTAATACATCTCTTTTCAGGCTCCAACTCACTAAGATTCAGAATCTGACCAATCTATGTTACACTTCTAATATGTATCTTATGGTTCTAAATAAAATTTCCTAATGCACAGGAGTGGCCTCATCACTCAGTTCACTCACACATGCCCACCCGCACACTTCTGCTTTGTACTAAGCAGAGGGAATTAAAAAAAAATAGACCTGGCAAGTAGTCTCTTAGAGCTCCATCTGCATGTGAAAACACAGAAATAAATGACTTCAATACAATTTAATAATCAATATAATAAAGATAAATATGAGGCATACAGAGTCTAAAGGAGTCTAAGTCCTTGGGCCATGAAGAGAAGAAAGAGAATGGAAAATCATGAAATAGGACATAAAATAGGAAGTCGTGACCTTGTGGTGACCTATGAACAGAAACAAAGCACGAGGAGGAATTCTTACTTAAAAGTGGACAAGGCAGGAGAAGGCAATCCAAACAGAAAGCATGAGCACATGCAAAGATCACAGATAACATGTTAGAACTGCAAGCAAAAATGGGGTAGGAGTGTAGGACGCACAGGGAGGAAGAGCAGGACAAGGCTGAAGGGACAGGCGAAGGTCAAATCCAGACCGTCACTAAAAAACTGGGACTCTATTCTAGACCCAAAGAAACCATTCAAGAATTAAGCCAAAGTGAGATAAAATCAAACATGAACTTTAAAGTCACAGGACGGATGACTGTAGAGCATGTAGGGAAGCAAGAAAACCACCTGAGAAGTTGAATCAACAGACAGTTAAAAATCTGAACAACACTTTGATTTTTTTTTTTTTTTTTTTTTTTTGCCGTACGTGGGCCTCTCACTGTTGTGGCCTCTCCCGTTGCGGAGCACAGGCTCCGGATGCGCAGGCCCAGCGGCCACGGCTCACGGGCCTAGCCGCTCCGCGGCATGTGGGATCCCCCCAGACTGGGGCACGAACCCGTGTCCCCTGCATCGGCAGGCAGACTCTCAACCACTGCGCCACCAGGGAAGCCCTGATTTATTTTTTTAAAAGAAATCAGAAATCCGAATTTTTGTGTGAATTCAACCAGAAATCCATATGTTTCTGTGAATTCTCCTAATTTTAAAATAGTAATGTAAATTCTCTGTTATCCAAGCAAAACAGGCCACAGGCTGAATTCAGCCCACGGATCACACGTTTCTGAGAGAGCGGCTTTCAGTAATAAAATTATTAGATCAGGCTTGTTAACTGTATGTCAAATTTGGAAATTTTAAAATATAGCTGGAACGTACAGAAAGATTATCCAAGACACAAAAGCAAAACACCTAAAAGATGGATAATTCTGCCTACATCAAAATTAACAATGTCTGTTCAATTACCAAATAAATGTGTTAAATGGAAGAAAATGTTTGCAATCTGTATAACTGATAAATGATCAGTGCCCAGAAATACAATTACTACAAATCAATAAGAATAAAAAAATAGCCAATAGAAAAACAAGCAAGCCTACCTCAAGAAACAAGAAAAATCTCAAGTAAACAATCTAACCTTACACCTAAAGGAACTAAAGAAAGGAGAACAAACAAAACCCAAAGTCAGCAGAAGGAAAGAAATCATAAAGATCAGAGCAGAAATAAATGAAATAAAAAAAACAATAGCAAAGATCAATAAAACTAAAAGCTGGTAATTCAGAAGATAAACAAAATTGATAAACCTTTAGCCAGACGCATCAAGAAAGAGAGTGAGAGGACTCAAATCAATAATATTAGAAATGAAAAAGGAGAAGTTACGACACCACAGAAATACAAAGCACCCTAAGAGACTACTACAAGCAACTTTATGCCAATAAAATGGACAACCTTGAAGAAATGGACAAATTCTTAGAAAGGTATAACCTTCCAAGACTGAACCAGGAAGAAAGCAGAAAATATGAACAGACGTATCACAAGTAATGAAATTGAAACTGTGATTAAAAATCTTCCAACAGGGCTTCCCTGGTGGCGCAGTGGTTGAGAGTCCGCCTGCTGATGCAGGGGACACGGGTTCATGCCCCGGTCCAGGAAGATCCCACATGCCGCGGAGCGGCTGGGCCCAAGAGCCATGCCCGCTGGGCCTGTGTGTCCGGAGCCTGTGCTCCGCAACGGGAGAGGCCACAGCAGTGAGAGGCCTGCGTACCGAAAAAAAAAAAAAAAACTTCCAACAAACAAAACTCCAGGACCAGATGACTTCACAAGTGAATTCTATCAAACATTTAGAGAAGAGCTAAAACCCATCCTTCTCAAACTCTTCCAAAAAATTGCAGATGAAGGAACACTCCCAAACTCATTCTATGAGGCCACCATCACCCTGATACCAAAACTAGACAAAGATACTACAAAAAAAAGAAAATTACAGACCAATATCACTGATGAATATAGATGCCAAAATCCTCAACAAAATACTAGCAAACAGAATCCAACAACACATTAAAAGGATCATACACCATGATCAAGTGGGATTTATCCCAGGGATGCAAGGATTCTTCAATATACGCAAATCAATCAATGTGATAAACCATATTAACAAACTGAAGAATAAAAACCACAGGATCATCTCAATAGATGCAGAAAAAGCTTCTGACAAAATTCAACACCCATTTATGATAAAAACTCTCCAGAATGTGGGCATAGAGGGAACCTACCTCAACATAATAAAGGCCATATACAACAAACCCACAGCAAACATCATTCTCAATGGAGAAAAACTGAAAGCATTTCCTCTAAGATCAGGAACAAGACAAGGATGTCCACTCTCACCACTATTATTCAACATAGTTTTGGAAGTCCTAGCCATTGCAATCAGAGAAGAAAAAGAAATAAAAGGAATACAAATTGGAAAAGAAGAAGTAAAAGTGTCCTGTTTGCAGATGACATGATACTATACATAGAGAATCCTAAAACTGCCACCAGAAAACTACTAGAGCTAATCAATGAATTTGGTAACGTTGCAGGATACAAAATTAATGCACAGAAATCTCTTGCATTCCTATACACTAATGATGAAAAATCTGAAAGAGTAATTATGGAAAAACTCCCATTTACCATTGCAACAAACTGAATGAAATACCTACGAATAAACCTACCTAGGGAGACAAAAGACCTGTATGCAGAAAACTGTAAGACACTGATGAAAGAAATTAAAGATGATACCAAGAGCTGGAGAGATATACCACGTTCTTGGATTGGAAGAATCAATATTGTGAAAATGACTATACTACCCAAAGCAACCTACAGATTCAATGCAATCCCTATCAAATAACCAATGGCATATTTTACGGAACTAGAACAAAAGATCTTAAAATTTGTATGGAGACACGAAAAACCCCGAATAGCCAAAGCGGTCTTGAGGGGAAGAAAAGAAGCTGGAGGAATCAGACTCTCTGACTTCAGACTATACTACACAGCTACAGTAATCAAGACAGTATGGTACTGGCACAAAAACAGAAACATAGATCAATGGAACAAGATAGAAAGCCCAGAGATAAACCCACGCACATATGGTCAACTAATCTATGACAAAGGAGGCAAGGATATACAGTGGAGAAAAGACAGTCTCTTCAATAAGTGGTGCTGGGAAAACTGGACAGCTACATGTAAAAGAATGAAATTAGAACACTCCCTAACACCATACACAAAAATAAACTCAAAATGGATTCGAGGCCTAAATGTAAGACCAGACACTATAAAACTCTTAGAGGAAAACATAGGAAGAACACTCTTTGATATAAATCACAGCAAGATCTTTTTTGATCCACCTCCTAGAGTCATGGAAATAAAAACAAAAATAAACAAATGAGATCTAATGAAACTTCAAAGCTTTTGCACAGCAAAGGAAACCATAAACAAGACAAAAAGACAACCCTCAGAATGGGAGAAAATATTTGCAAACGAATCCACAAAGGATTAATCTCCAAAATATATAAACAGCTCATGCAGCTCAATATTAAAGAAACAAACAACCCAATCCAAAAATGGGCAGAAGACCTAAACAGACATTTCTCCAAAGAAGACATACAGATGGCCAAGAAGCACATGAAAATCTGCTCAACATCACTAATTATTAGAGAAATGCAAATCAAACTACAATGAGGTATCACCTCACACCAGTTAGAATGGGCATCATCAGAAAATCTACAAACAACAAATGCTGGAGAGGGTGTGGACCAAAGGGAACCCTCTTGCACTGTTGGTGGGAACGTAAATTGATATAGCCACTATGGAGAACAGTATGGAGGTTCCTTAAAAAACTAAAAACAGAATTACCGTATGATCCAGCAATCCCACTACTGGGCATACACCCAGAGAAAACCATAATTCAAAAAGACACATGCACCCCAATGCAGCACTATTTACAACAGCCAGGTCATGGAAGCAACCTAAATGCCCATCTACAGATGAATGGAAAAAGAAGTTGTGGTACATCTATACAATGGAATATTACTCAGCCATAAAAAGGAACAAAATTGAGTCATTTGTTGACATGCGGATGGATCTAGAGACTGTCATAGAGAGTGAAGTAAATCAGAAAGGGAAAAACAAATATCGTATATTAACACATGTATGTGGAAGCTAGAAAAATGGTACAGATGAACCAGTTTGCAGGGCAGAAGTTGAGACACAGATGTAGAGAACAAACATATGGACACCAAGGGGGGAAAACCGTGGTGGGGTGGGGATGGTGGTGGTGGTGGTGTGATGAATTGGGCAATTGCGACTGACATTAGTATACACTGATGTGTATAAAACTTATGGCTAATAAGAACCTGCAGTATAAACAAACAAACAAAAGAACTAATGCTAAACTTTCTTTGGGTTATTTGTATGGAAATATGTTAATATAAATGTTTCAGACATTACATGAAATTTCTAAAAATCTTATATGTTCTGGTATAAGTCATAATTCTAGTTATTACTTGAAAATGTATATCTCAGAAATAACTAAATTTCCTTGTCAACTGCATTATTATGAGCTTTCATCAAATCTTTAGCCGTGGTCATTTCTAAGTCTTTTGTCATTTACAGACAGTTCTGGGTGGATTCTGATGCTTTTGCAAAAGTGTTCCTGTAAAAGGGTTTCATCTTCAAGGAATTCATGGAAAAGACTCTGACAAGTACAGGTTTCTGGTAACTGACTATACTGCTGACGTGAATGAATAAGCATTTTCAGAACTCTAATGGAAAACTGATGAATTATAAACGTGCTAACAAAAGATCAAGACAAAAAAAATAATTACATGGGACTGAGTGAACTGATGACGATGATTTTAATTTTTGTGACTCTGTTTGAATTTTAAAAAAATCCCACAAGGACTCAGAGGCAAAAAATATACAAATCAATTTTCACTGCAACGTAAAGGAGCTGTTACAGTGGAGGATGACTGCACTGAATGTCAATATTATGACATAGTATGAGTGTGTTTCGTTTTTGGTAATTGCAATCATTGTTGCTTTTGTTGTCGTCATCCATTTACAATGCTTGATGTCAGTTTATTTATCTCTTGTAAAAATAAAATACAGTGTGTGTGTGTGTGTGTGTGTGTGTGTGTGTGTGCGTGTGTGAAAAAAATGAGGTTTCGTAAATTCTCTCTTAAATTTTATTTTACTAACTGCTAGATAGAAATATTAATTTTTATATGAAGACGTCATACCCAGCTTGCTAAAGTCACTTATTAATTCTAATTCTATAGATCATTTTAGATTCTTTAATTATCTGGAAATAAAGTGTTATTTCTTTTTTTCTGTCTTAAAAAAAAAAAGAAAAATAGGCAAGGGGCTTCCCTGGTGGCACACTGGCTAAGAATCTACCTGCCAATGCAGGGGACACAGATTCAATCCCTGGTCCAGGAAGATCCCACGTGCCATGGAGCAACTAAGCCCATGCGCCGCAACTACTGAGCTTGCGAGCCACAACGACTGAGCCCACATGCCACAACTACTGAGACCACACACCACAACTACTGAAGCCTGCACACCTAGAGCCTATGCTCTGCAACAAGAGAAGCTACCACAATGAGAAGCCCATGCACCACAATGAAGAGTAGCCCCCGCTCGCTGCAACTAGAGAAAGCCTGCATGCAGCAATGAAGACCCAATGCAGCCAAAAATTAATTAATTAATTAATTTTAAACAGTACACAAAAAGTACAATCCGTATGGTAAAAGATTGATAAATTAGACTACATTCAAATGTAGAGCTTCTGCTGATCAAAAAGACACTTTGAAACCCATGAAAAGCTCATATCCAGAATGTATAAGGAACTCCTACAACACGCCTAGTGTTGAACACACTAGTTCAAGCACTTATTAGCACAACTACTTTGGAAAGCTGGCACAACCACTGAGGCTGAACATACACATACACTATGACTCCCCAAGTCCTCTCCTGAGTGTAATCAGACAGAAGAGCATGCATGTATACATCGAAGATTATACGGGAATTTTCACAGCAGCATTTTTTGTACTAATAAAAACTGCAAGCAAGCTAAGTGATTATCCTTGAGAAGGAACAAAAGCCCAGTAACTGGGAAGTGGTATAAGGGGGATTTCTGGAGTAATGGAAATGTTCTGTATCTTGACCTGCGTGGTGGCTGCATGAGTAATTAGCTATGTACTTCTGTATGTGCTTGTGTACATGTCTGTAATACTCAATAAAAATAATTTAAAATATATATACCTTCATATAATTCAACATTTAGAAGACAATCTAGAAAATTTGAACAACTGATTGTACTGATATATTAACATGCTAATGAATCCTTGATTAACTTTTTAGAATAAGCAAGTCATTAGGTGTGATAATGGTAATGTATATTTATGTTTTTAAGACTCCTTATATCTTAGAGAGTCATACTATTTATAGTGAAAGGATATTATGTCTGAGATTTTCTTTAACATAATCCATGGGGGAGTGACGGGAGGGGCACAGCAGGTATAGCTGAAATGAGGCTATGAATTTATAATTGTTGAAGCTAGGAGTTAAGAACTGTTGAAGCTGGGTATGAGTACATGGAGGAGCTTCATTATATAATTCCTGCTACCTCTGGAAATTTTCCATAATACTAACTTTAAAAATATAAACATATGCAGCACTATTTACAATAGCCAGGTCATGGAAGCAACCTAAATGTCCATCAGCAGATGAATGGATAAAGAAGATGTGGTACAAATATACAATAGACTATTACTCAGCCATAAAAAGGAACAAAAATGAGTCATTTGTAGAGACGTGGGTGGACCTAGAAAGTGTCATAGAGAGTGAAGTTAAGTCAGAAAGAGAAAAACAAATATCGTATATTAACACACATATGTGGAATCTAGAAAAATGGTACAGATGAACCGGTTTGCAGGGCAGAAATAGAGACACAGATGTAGACAACAAATGTACAGACACCAAGGGGAGAAGGGGCGGATGGGATGAATTGGGAGACTGGAATTGACATATATACACTAATATGTATAAAATAGGTAACTAATGAGAACCTGCTGTATAGCACAGGGAACTTCACTTCGCTGTACAGTGGAAACTAACACAACATTGTAAAACAACTATACCCAGGACTTCCCTGGTGATGCAGTGGTTAAGAATCTGCCTGCCAATGCAGCAGACACGGGTTCGAGCCCTGGTCCGGGAAGATCCCACATGCCATGGAGCAACTAAGCCCGTGCGCCACAACTACTGAGCCTGAGCTCTAGAGCCCGGGAGCCACAACTACCGAGCCCACGCGCCACAACTACTGAAGCCCAACGCCTCAAGCCTGTGCTCCGCAACAAGAAAAGCCGCCGCAATGAAAAGCCCGCACACCACAAGAGTAGCCCCCGCTCGCCACAACTAGAGAAAAGCCCACTCGCAGCAATGAAGACCCAATGCAGACAAAAAGAAAGAAAGAAAGAAAACACAAAAAACATACAAAATAATATTCTCTCTGTATACACTATTATATGTACATACTATTTGTATATATGTAATATATACTACATATAAAATATACATGTATGTTCTTTTTTTAAAATCTGTATGTGCATATAAATTCACTGCAACAGATCTGGAAGGGTAGAATATACCAAGCTAGCAACAGTGATTAATTTGGGGACAGGGAATGGGATGAGTAATATTTGTAATGTTTATCTTTTCTCCAAGGAGAATATATTCATATACATCCAGTAAAATTTAAAGTTAATTTAAATTAAAAATAAAATAAAAATAGATTTTTTAAAATTAGCATATATACAATTCTTATTTCTCACCTTACCGTCACCTTTTAAAAAGGTAATTTTGAACATCTATTTTTTAACCTAAGCAAAATCTTAAGACCCAATGAGACTCAAGAAAGTAGTTTGAGGGACTTCCCTGGTGGTCCAGTGGTAAAGAATCCGCCTTCCAATGGAGGGGAGGCAGATTCGATGCCTTGGACGGAACTAAGATTCCCCCAAGCCGCGGGGCAACTACTGAGCCCGCGCGCTGCAACTAGAGAGCCCGCATGCCACAAACTACAGAGCCCACATGCTCTGGAGCCCAGGCGCCACAACTAGAGAGAGAAAACCCACACACAACAACTAGAGAGAAGCCCAGGCGCCACAACTAGAGAGAAGCCCCTATGCCACAACTAGAGAGAAGCTCATGCACCGCAACGAAGATCCCACGTGCCGCAACTAAGACCAGACACAGCCAAAAATTAAAAATAAATAAATAAAATAAAAAAAGAATGTAGTCTGAGGGATGAGGGACTGCCCTGGTGGTCCAGTGGTTGAGACTCCTCCTTCCAACGCAGAGGACGCGGATTCGATCCCTGGTCCAAGAACTAAGATCCCACATGCCACGGGGCAACTAAGCCTGCGCACCGCAACTACTGAGCCCACGTACTCTGGAGCCCACGTGCCACAACTAGAGAGAAGCCCGCACGCCACAACAAAAGATCCTGCATGCTGCAATGAAGATCCCGTCTGCCGCAACTAAGACCCGAAGCAGCCAAAAATAAATAAATAAAATAAATTTAAAAATATACAGAGATTTTAAAAAAAAGAAAGTAGTGTGAAAACCTGAGAATCTCTGGTGGGGTCATCAAACATCCTTCATGCATTACATCGAACACAAAAACTCGGCCTCGACACATCACTGCAATGTGATTTGGGCAATGCCCTTCACTCTCTGGAAAAAGAAAAAGAAAATAGAAGACTCAAATCTCTCAAAGTTAAGCAAGAGTAAAGCTGCATATTTATATCCAACAGAAAAAAAAATTCCTCCAATATTTTATCTATCATATATTCATCAAATATGTGACATGAATAAAAATACTTTAATAAGGTGATAAAATTTCAGTTATTATGTCATAAATACATGTTCCTGAAACCCGTCCACGTAAAACATCTAGAAATCCACGAAAGTTTCAAATATTTGTATACCTTAAGAATCATATAAATTCCGTATTATTGCAGGACTTTCTAGTTTTATTTATCGATAGGATGGGAAGAGAAAAGTGTCGCAGAGAAATCCTGGAGGAGAGCTATTTGAGTTAAGTTTCTTTTGGGGTTTTTCTTTTTTTTTTTTTTTAACATCTTTATTGGAGTATATCTGCTTTAAAATGGTGTGCTAGTTTCTGCTTTATAACAAAGTGAATCAGCTATGCATATACATATATCCCCATATCTCCTCCCTCTTGCGTCTCCCTCCCACCCTCCCTCCCTCCCTATCCCACCCCTCTAGATGGTCACAAAGCACCGAGCTGACCTCCCTGTGCTACGCGGCTGCTTCCCACTAGCAATCTATTTTACATTTCGTAGTATGTGTAAGTCCATGCCATTCTCTCACTTCGTCCCAGCTTACCCTTGCCCCTCCCTGTGTCCTCAAGTCCATTCTCTACGTCTGCGTCTTTATTCCTGTCCTGCTTGGGGATTATTTTAATGTTTATTGATCATCACATAATTTAACTGCAATAGTATCTAGCTGTGATTTCTCAATAAAACAGTTTTCAGTAGAATAAGGACACTGTATGCCTGGGTGGCAAGGAGAAAGCATTTTGCCCAATCTGTAGCATTACTCAAGGCTCTGATGACACCTGGTAAGCCACTGATAATTGATTCTATGACTCATTTGGCACATCTTAATTCCCCAAGAACTATTTGAGATTTTTTTTGAGACTATCCTGATTTAGTCCCATTTTTCAAGTACTAGTCCCTTTGAGAAGGGTCTTCCTACAAGATCCCTGCTCCTTCCCTCTCAAAAAAGAAAGAGGAGGAAGAAAGTTAGGAAAGACATATACTGCCACTGGAAGTAAATTTATTGGTTGACATTACGTACAAGGAACTGTGCTAAATGTTTTACACAGATTATCTAATGAAATCTATTCATCAGCTAAGAGGAAGAGCCATTTCCCGATAGCACTATTATTTTTTCTCTTATATCCTATTTCCTCAAGTCCTTGTAGGTGAGGTATGTATTTCCTTTGTCCCTCATGGCTATTTCGAAACCATTTCTTCTTTCTTCCCCCTTCAAAAACCTCCATACCCTTTTACATTTACCACCACTACCTTTTATTGCTGTCCTCTATTACCTAAAATTTCAGGCTGCAAAAGAAAAAATAAAATAAACCTGATGCCAAGTTAATAAATATTTGGGAAGAGGATGACAGAAGGGTGCTGCCACAGGATGAGCATAAGAGGGGATAGTTGAGCAGAGAAATGAAGCAAAGGTGTGAATACAGAAATACCTGCAGGAAGAGAGTTCCAGGTAGAGGAAACAGCAAGTACAAGGGCATTAGGACAAAAATGAGCTGGTCTGCTTAAAGGGAAACAAGGTCAGTGCAGCTACAGCAGAGAGAAATGGGTAGAATGGTAGAAAAATTTGGGGCCAGACCATATTGGCCTTAGAAAGGGCTTGCAATTTGAAGTATGATGGAAAAGAAGCCAATGGAAGGTTTTAAGCAGGATAGTAATAACGTCACCTAATTAATACTTTACAAAAGGCACTCTAGCTGCCATATGGAGAAGAGATTTTTAAGAGGGAAGAAAATATACAGCAAGATCAGTTAGGAGGTAACTGAAGTGGTCCAGGTGAGAACCACCTAAGTGAGAGTTGATGGTGGCTTTGACTGGGGTGTGACACTTGAAGGAAGCAAGAGGTCAATTTTTTTCTTTTTAAGAAGGGAGGTATTACAAATTGGTACAACCCGCTAAAGAGGGAAGACTGTTAATGCAGCACAGAGAGAAAGGATAATGCAGAAGCAAGGTCCTTGATTAAACAAGAGGTGATGGAGCCCAGGGCACCTTACAGAAGGGTTATCCTTAGGAGTTAGAACAGTTCCACACTCTTAAAAAGAGAAGACAAAGTATATGAATATGCAGTAGTGTACAGCAAGGAGGTTACAGAATGGGCCAATATTTGAATGAATGTTTCTATGACTGATGTAATAAATCACCACTAACTTAGTGGTAAATCACCACTAGCAACACAAATTTATTGTCTTACAGGTCTGGGGACCGAAGTCTGAAATGTGTCTCACTGGGCTAAAACGAGGGTGTCACCAAGTCTGTGTTCCTTCTGGAGGCTCTAGGGGAGAATCTGTTTTTCAGCCTCTAGAGGCTGCCCACATTCCGTGGCTCAGGGCCCCATTCCTCCATTTTTTTTTCTTGGCTGCCCCACACGGCTTGCAGGGTTTTAGTTCCCCGATCAGGGATCGAACCTGGACCCTGGCAGTGAAAGTGCTGAGTCCTAACCACTGGACCGCCAGGGAATTCCCTCCATTCCTTCATCTTCAGAGCTATCAAGGGAGGATCATGACTTTCTTATGCTTGCATCCCTTTGGTTCTCTCCTCTGCCTCTTTCTTCACTTGTAAGAATTCTTATGATTACTCTGGGTGCACCTGAATAATCCAGGATAATCTCCCTATCTCAAGGTCAATTGATTAGCAAACTTAATTTCATCTGCAACCCAATTCCCCTTTACCATTTAAGGTAACACATTCAGTCGGTTCCAAGGATCAGGAAGTGGACATATTTGGGGGTCATTATTCTGCCTATCAGATAGGTTGGCAACTTTGGTGATAGAAACATTGCTTTACATTTGTTGAGAAATAAAAGAGTTCATTGGCTGGGAATAAAGAAGGAGAAAGGCATGAAACAGTCTTCTCTGGAAGTGAGAGAAGAGCTTGACAAAAGAATACAGCAAGGCAGTGCTTTCCGTCCACTTGAGGTTTGACTGAGAAAAGTTAAGTGATGTTTTGTGGTTTCCTTTGGCCAAGTGAATTGCTAGGGTAGGTGTCTTGAATATGTGGAGGAAAGACAGAAGACTGAAATTTAAAGTGCTGAGGCGGGGGTGGAGTGGGGAGGGAGGGAGCAGGTGAGCAAAGGTTTGAATGTATATGTAAGGAGTGGTGACAGGAAAGAACCACAGAGAGATGTGAAGACGTGGCCACGGGGAGGGAGAAATGAAACAGCGAAGAACTGCAGAGTAACTGAATTTTAAGTCAAGATGTGGTCAAAGAAATGGCTGAGGTGGACCGAAAGGAAGTGAGTTGTGAAAAGAAGGTGGAGGTCAGAGTGAGATGCCTACAACCACACTGCTGGAGGTGAGAGAGTTTTCGATTACAACAAGGTCTATGGCTGGGCCATGGGAGTGGGTGGCTGCTTGAGAAGGAGAGGAAGGAAGGAGAAGCCACGGGTCATCCACAAATGGAGGCTGAGGCCAGCAAGAATGTGACTGAGGTAATAATGGAGAGACAGACAGTGAGACTGGTGCTAAAGCAATCAATGAATGAAGGAAAGTGACCAAAAGGGAAGTCACTATGACAATGACAAGTAGGGGTGACATAACCTGATAGCATTTTTTTTTCAAGAGCTCAAATTGCAAGGGAAAAGAAAACACGAAAAGGGCAACAGGAAATAAAGAAGACACCAACATCTCCTACTTGCCCTCCAGTACCAAAGTGTAAGAGAAAAACAAAATCCCCATTTGAGATGGTTATAGGAAAAGCAGTGTAAAAAATAACCAAGTTTCACGAACAGCACCTTTCAGGAGGAAAGGGGAACTTTCTGAGAAAAGGCGGAGAATATAATGGATTCTGCTGACCATGAGCTCCATCAAGTACAGCAGAAGGGTTTGGGAAGGAGTGGAGGGTGGGTCCCAGCAGTGGGGAACTTGAGTCAAATTAGGCTATGTACAAATCCATGAATCTAGATGACAAGAGATGACATTCGAAGTCTGAACTTCTTGGGCAAAACGAGGTGCACAGGATGAAAAGCAAAACTGAATTAGTCTTAATGGTCTCGTAAGGTAAAAAAAAAACAAAAAACAACACCAAAAAACAAAACTAGGTCTAACTTACCTCGTTATTGAGACTAGCCTCTTATCTGCAGCAGCCTGCATGCTGCCGTCCCCCTCAACACACATAATTTCTTCAATTTTCTCCTTATCCAGGATAGACTCTATAGCCAACATTACAATTTCTCCCTTGCAAAAATCCTCATTCCCTCTTCCTCTGCACCTGCCCCTGTTGCTGAAGGAAAAAACACAACACACCATATAGTCTAACTTTAAATTCATAAAAACACATCTCAACACTGTTTAGCTACCCTATGTTTCCACAGAACGTTTGCTTTTCCCACTTTCCAAAGTGACCATTTCAAACCATCTCCTTTTTTTCTCAAGTATTCCACCGCCACCTCAGTTCTTATTTCACCAAGGAAAACACAAGCAGTACATGGAACAGCCTCCTCTTCCTACAGCAAGATCAGCCCATCTGTGTGCATCTAGACGCAAACTTTCTGCATTGCCTCTCATCCTTGCTCCTGCCAAAGACCAGTTCTTCCACCATTTCTGCTCTTATGTTCTCAATGTCTTTGGTTCTTTATCCTTTCCCCGGCAAGATAATTTTTCCTTCTCTCCTACGTCATTCCTATGATGTATCACCCATCTTTTTAAAAATAAATAGCACATACATACACACACACACACACACACACACACACACAAAATCTTCCACTGCACATCCAAACCTTTTCTGCAAGAATTATTTCCAAACGCTGCCACCACTTCTTCAGTTTGCTTTCATCTCCTCCCGCTGAGCTCCGTTCCCCAACTTCTACTAACACTGCTCTTGTCAGCGGCAGCCTCTGTCCACATCACTCTGACAAATCCAATGGTCACGTCCAATTTCCACCTCATTTGACCTCATGGGAGCATTAGGTAAAACAGTTCTTTCTCGTGGCTCCTGGGAGACCACTGTTCTTGTTTTCTTCCTGCTTTGGTCTCTTTGGCTGGTTCCTCCTTCTCTGACCACCAAATACTGTATTTGACTGTGATCGGGATCAATACTGGTTCCCCTGATCATCTTCAGCTACATGTATTCCAAAAGTAATCCTATTCTTATGGGGGTAGAAATGATCTCTATGCCTGCTAATGATGACTCCTAAATCTTTATCTGCAGTCCTGAATTCTCCCCAGTACCCCAAACTCTGTACCCAACTGCCTATTTACATTTCCACTTAGATGCCTAAAAGGCATCTTAAATTCAGTGCAGTCTAGGGAACTCTTTATTTTCTTCCCTATATATTTCCTCCCAGTTTTCCCCACCTCATGAACCAACACACCTATCTACCCCGTTAGCTTCTCAAGCCCAGTAACTTGAGGGCATCTCTGATTCCTCTTTTTCTCTCACATCTCACAACCAATCTATGAATAATTCTGCTTACTCCATATCCAAAATCTCTCCAGAATCTAGCAGCTATTCACCACCTCCATGCTACCACCCGAGGACAAGTCATTATTATGGCTCACTGGGACTACTAAAACAAGCTTCTCATTCATCTCCCTGCCGCTACATAGCTCTCTCCTAAAAACTTATTCTTCAAACAGCAGGCAGAATGATCTTTTCTAAAGCATAAACTGTTCACATCACTCTCTTGGTCAAGACCCGCTAAGAGTATCTAATCACATTTTAAATAAAAACCAAAAAGCCTCAGCGGGCTTCCAAAGTACTCTATGATCCAGACGCTTTTACATCTTTGCAATCCGCCCCCTCCTTCTTGCCTACTCTGCTCCATCCACATTGCCCTTCGAACATGCCAAGTTTATTCACGCCCAGAAGATTCCCCCTCGACACACACACAAACACACACAAACACACACGCACCCCACCACCACCTCTGCCTCCACCACTACCAACACACTGAACTAAACAAAAACAAAAACGAAAAGCAAAGAAACTGTGCCCGATCATCTTATTATTCAGATCCTCAGTGAGGTCCTCCCTGACGACCTAATCTAAAACAGCCCCCCAGTTACTCATGGGATTTGAATTCTCTATATAGCATTTGTCACAAACGCTATGATATTTTTCCATGTTTACTGATTCCCTCAGCTTTATCCCTATTTGCACTTATTCACCTAACTGTAAGTTCAAGAACATACTAACCATGACCGTTTAAACCACTGTATCAAGAAGTACATTATTAATTTAATGAATCCCCACCTTATGCACTGTTACTTAAAGAACTTACCTTATCTACAGACATACCTATTAAGCGATAAAAGATTGAATTCAAAACCAGGTCTATTGATAATCGTTCTTAACTAATATGCATATTATTTCTATTTGCTACTGCTATTCTCCTATCAATTTTCTCCTGTTCATCTTTTCAATTCACATTTGGACGTTCAACTTTATGCCATAAATAACCAGGTTCCTAATTCTTTCTTTTAATTCTTTCTCTTGCAACATCAAGGTAAACGTGTCTGGTCTTAAGGACATTAAATATCTCAACCTCCTACAGAGTTTTACAAAAAGTTGAGTTCTACATGAAAGTAAACTTATACTTCTCACACTATAAGCAAAATTGGGTAATGAAATTTTACTTCTAAATAAAATTTTATATAAGAAAAATACCCATTCATAATGACATTCTGCAGTAATATAAACTATGTTATTAAATTTATAAGAAAAATTCCTGAAGTAACTGGAAACCAGCAGTTACTACTACAGAATTTTCCCTTTGAAGATATGCTAGGACACCAAGCAGAAAGTGCCATTAAACTAACTGTAAAAACAAAAACTTTGATGAGTCAATCTGAACTCATGTGCCTTCAAGAAGATGGGTATCAGGCTCTTACCTCATACGAAGAAGAGGGGTGGGTTGAGGGGAGGAAAGCATACTCACAAAGACACATGGGACATGATGAGCACATACAAACACTCAAAAAGAGAATTCAGGTAAGAAAGGAGGGTAGAAAGAGAAGGATCCAGATCATATGCTCCAGATCTCCTAAAACTGATTCATAATTCTACTCTTTAACTAAAATTTAAACTCAAATGATGCAATAAAAGCAACAGGTTTGTACAGAACCATGTAAGACAGTTGCAAAAAATTCATTTCCACAAATTACTTCCAGCTAATCACTATGACTGAAAGAAAAGGTTCATAGAAAGCTTCTGATCAGTCAAAATCCAATAAGAAATATTTTTCAAAACAGTATGTTCCAAATTAAAAAAAAAAAAGTATGTTCCACAGTGCCATGGGAATTCCCTGGTGGTCCAGTGCTTAGGACTCGGCACTTTCACTGCTGTGGGCCCAGGTTCTATCCCTGATCAGGGAACTAATATCTCGCAAGGCACACAGAGCAGCCAAAAAAAAAAAGTATGTTCCACAGCATCACAGAAGAAACTGCAGCAAAACTACCCAAATCCCAATGCTTTTACCAGAAAAAGTACATGTGTTTGTTTTCTACTTACCAGTCCTAAAATAATTAATAACTGAATCTCTAGTCATTCCTGGAACCTTGCAGGTGGAGAACAGCATTCGGAATTGATTCATATCTAGAGGAGTATTTCCAACTTTATGAACAGGCAATTTTTCTCTATCAAAACAAACCAAAAAAGTATATTGACGAAGAAATCATTATAAAATTTATAAACCAAACAGTCACACCTACAGTATTCTTCCCCAAATGAGTAAATTAAGCTTCTCAACATCGTGCGACCTGAGACCTTGGGTAAATATGTAACCAAATTGACATAACTATCCTTACTTCCTTAATAGCTGCCAGTAGTTCAAGATATGCCAAAGACTTATACTTCCTCTTTCCAATTGCGTGCCTTCCTTTGGAGGCCAATAGTGTTCAATATGGCTTGCAGGACCCCCAAAGTTGACATGCAGTTGTGATGGTATACGAACATCCAGGTAGGCAACATTCAGCCACCAGTCTTCCAGCTAAAAGAAATTGAGAACATCAGCCTAATGCTACTGATAATACTTCAGTGTGTAACTGCTGGGGGGGAAAAAGCTCTATTTGTCCTTTTTTCTTTAATTAGTCTTCAACACCTAAAAACACGTTTCGTTTTAAATCATCACAGATATTAAAAAACGGTACTGTGATCATTTCTTTCTTTCAGAATTATGGGATCTGAATTAAGTTCAACTACATTATCAAAAACACGAAACAAGAAAGCACTGAAACAAACACCTTCAGGCTGATCATACTGAAATCACCAAGTACTCAGAGTACCAGGAGTACCCAACAAAGTACTCTAGGTGTGTTTCCTCAGAGTACCTGGGGTACAATAGATATTCAACAAATCCTCAATTATAACAATTATTAAGGCACTTATAATTTTCCTATTTCCTTTTTCATAGAAATATGAAAACTTTTCAGTAGGCTTAAAACTAATTTGGATTTTTCAGTGACACCACTTTCTATGTGTCCCTCTTTCATGACGTGCAATTGAATTTCATGTATAAGTAAGGGGATGTCACCAAATTACCTGGAGCTCTTTTTGAAGAATTTGATGTTATAAACTATAATCAGTCATTTGGAAAAAGATATAAATGAAAAGGATACAGGCAGAACAACAACTTCTTTACCTTTACCCTAATTTAATTAAAGTCACTCAAGCCTCAAGATTGAGAAAAAAGGCATCTTGAGGTACAAAATTTTATTATTCCATCATAGGTATGAAAGGAGAATGAGAAGATCAGCTTGCTTTTTATTTCTAAAACTAAATGAGAGTTACAATCATTATTTCTAGATTAAGGCAATATCTTAAATTATGAAAACTCATCCTCTGGTTTGTACTACAGAAGCAGAGTAATTACGAAAAAGTCAAAGAAGATTCCTTGTGGCAAATTACCGAGATCCTCAGTAATTATGAAACAACTGTCTCCTCAAACTATCTAACTGAAACATAGAATACTCATAAACATTCTCCACTCCAGTTTTGTAATGGCCCTTTTCTCCTACGTACTGTTTAAATATTTGTATGCCACCAATGTGATGTTTATTTTAGTGTTGTGGGACTTTGATTATCTGGGCAAAATGTTTTTCTCAAGCATGGTCTACAGATGACCTGCATCAGAACCACATGGAGTAGTTGTGAAAATCAGGATTTCTGGGCCCCCATTCCAGAGATACTGAATCAGAATCACTGGTCCCAGGAATTCTGCATTTTAACAGGTTCCCCAAAAGGAGAGGAGCCCACACACAACACTCACTTAAAACTTCCCAGAGTTAAACAATTCACTCATTCTTTTGGATGATGATAAAGACAACAATAACTACAAGGATTTTACAGTACAGTAATAATTTAAAAATGAAAGCCACATACACTTTTATTTTTCATTAAGTATCAATATTCTAAGTACAATAACATAAATACCCAATTTCTTTTTTCTTTTGCCCTTTCAAGTAATTTCTGCTGCAATTTTTCTCCAATACCATTTTGAAACTTTTGGACAATTGCTTCAGTTTTCTTATATTCTTCTTCATTTGCAAATGGCTTTACTATAAAGAAAAAAATATGCATTAAAGTACTTAGATATCAAGTACCACAAACTCACCTCAATTATTATTACTTACACAAATCTTGACTCAGTTATATAAAACACTTATGTATTAGAGCAGTCCACTAAATTATAATAGAGTTTACAACATGAAAATGGCTGAAAAGCAATAATGCAAAATACTGGAAAAAATAAAACAGTGGATACTATGTAGTCTGATAACTACTTCCCCCAAAATTATTTAAAAATCATTCTAGACGATGATAGTTAAAATGACATACAGGACTATCATCTAGCTACTAGTCCAATAGGAAAGTAAATCCTGTTTAGCCATGACTGAGAGAAATTAAAGCTTCTTTCCACTGATGTTGAAGTAGAGCCTTAAACATTATGAACGTAAGTGCAATATGTATGTAAATTTAAGTGTAAAGCCTTCCCAAAGCACTGTAGGGTCCCTTCTGGCCAATAGCGATTTCACACACACACACACACACACAAAGAATACAGGGGTCCTAGTCCATGAAAACCAAGTGTTCTGAAAATTAAGCTATAGATGAAAGTAAATTAGAAATCAAGGGACATTAATATCTTCCTTTTGTTTTATTTTTGTCACTTCAAAGTCTTCTCTTAAAGTTAATTTAAATAGCTGCATTCAGAGAGCACAAGTGAATAATCAGTGAATTTTTTAAAAAAGAAACTAAAATTCTAAGATGAAAGTAGATGCGAAAAAAGAACTAAAAAAAAATCAGAGGGCTTCCAATCAAACAAAGGGAACTAAGGTCATAAATTTATCGTCACTTCTAGAAACTCACTAAAATGAGAGTAATTAAAAAGGCATAAATTCGGGGCTTCCCTGGTGGCGTAGTGGTTGAGAGGGGACAGGGGTTCGAACCCTGGTCTGGGAAGATCCCACATGCCGCGGAGCAACTGGGCCCATGAGCCACAATTACCGAGCCTGCGCGTCTGGAGCCTGTGCTCCGCAACAACAGAGGCCGCGATAGTGAGGGGCCCGTGCACCACGATGAAGAGTTGCCCCCGCTTGCCACAACTAGAGAAAGCCCATGCACAGAAACGAAGACCCAACACAGTGATAAATAAATAATTATTAAAAATAAAAAAAGAATGTTAGCTTAAATCTGGAGGTAAACACAAGAAGCAGATAAAATATTTCAAAATGCTTGCCTAAAGGTATGGGATTGGCAGTGGGGGAAATGAGGCAGAGGACTACTACTTCTTACTGTAAGCCTAAAAGTACTACCTGGCTTTTTAAACTATGGAAAAATTAACATGAGAGAGAAAGACAGAAATATTTTGGACATTTTAAGGATAATTTTAATTATCATAAGCCTAGAGGAAAAAGCAATTAGACCCTCATCAACTTCTAACAATTTCACAGTTTTCTAAGTTGCTAGCAATATTTATATATGCTAAAAACTACAAACATACCTGATTCAAGGTATTTCTTTAATGATTCTTCAAGTGAAGGAACAGGCAGTGATGGAAGAGAATCCTGGTACTGAAATGTTCTTTCTTCACTTGATTTAGCCAACTGATTTTCCATGATGCAATCACAACAGGAACACTAAAGAAAAAAAAAAGCCCTCACAATTCAATTTCATAAATATTCTTTTAGATGCTAGTCCCAACTCACTACATCACTTTTTAGTGACCACAGTATATCTAAGACCTGGTCCTAGTCCTTAGGAATTCATGAACTTGTCAGAGAGAGAAAACCAATTTAAGAAAAAAGTGTAGACTCAAAAGTGCTAGAGGTCAAGGAGTGATCAGAAAGACCAGTATAATTATCATTTATTGAGCACCTACTATTTGCCAAGTACTGCAATAAGTGTTATAGAAAATGTGTTCTCTCTCTCATATTCATACTATCTCTGAAAGGTGTCGTTCACTGTCATTTTACATAAGAAGTCAAAACTCAAGAGAGATTTAGTAAACTGCCTCAGGTCAAAGCAACAACTCAAATCCAGACCTGTTTGACCACAATCTTCCTCCCATACAAAGGCTACATGATAGTGGGTGAGGTCTAAATGGGTAGGTAGAATTCAGATGTGTAGAAAAGGATAACGGGCTGAGAGAAAGAACTTTGAAGAGGAAAATATGAAAAGTTGTGGAAGAGTCATCCAACTATATAGAGTTACAAAATGTTACAGAGTACATAAATCATATGACAGGCTGCTGTAACCTAATCCTGCAGTGGTGTGAGGCCTAAACAGAATGATCTCAAGTATCCCAAAGCAATCTTGTACATTTTCCACAGATGTATTAATTTTCAGAAATATCAAAGTAATACAAAATGTGAATAAAGAGGTTCCTCAAAGCCTTTATAAATTATATATTAAAATAGCAGTTGAGAAATGAAGAAACATTAATATTGAATAAGAATTTCCTGTCCTTTCAAATACTACCTGCTAAAACTAATAGCAAAGCCAAATAAAATATTCCACTCAGAAAGTTATAGAATAAAACATTATAAAAAACAATGGTGTGGCAGAGACTGTTTTCAGCCACTATAACTTTCCCCCTTCTTTCTTAACAGAATCCTGAGTTTCAGCTGGGTAGACAGCCATATAGCTGTATCTTTCCTACTCTCCCTTGGAGCTCAGTATGGCTTTGCGATGTATATGTTGCCTCCAGATCATTCCCCTGTAAGGAACTACAGGCGTTCTCCTGTGCTTTCTCTCCTCCTCCCTGCCTATCAGGAAAGTCCCAGCTGGAACAGCACTTTGTACCCATTTATGGGAGCCAGGTATTGAGGCTGTCAGAATCTTCCTACTAGCCCTGGACTCCTTCTTCTAGATGTATCAAAAAAAAAAAAAATCTTTTATTTATGCCATTGTAGTTTGGCTTTCTTTGTTAGGGGAGAAGAGCTTAGCCTACACCACTAATATAACCCCAAAATGAGGTACAACAAAGATCTCAATTCCTCTGCTTCTTCCTATCTAAATAGGAAGAAGCCCTTCACTTGGACCATCCGCAAACATGCCTTTAGATCTAATAGAAATGTAGATCTGGGTCCAAATACCAACTCGCCATTTTCTAGCCATATGCCCCTGCACAAATAACTTTACCTGAATTTCTTCATCTGTAGAGAGGATACTCAAATAATCAGACAGAGTTGTTGTTAGGGTTTTCTTTTTTTTTTAATACCTGCAAAACTGCACTGTAAAAATAATCTAGTTTTGAGACAACCATATCAGGCTAGGTAGAATGTCTATGAGCGGCCCCCATGATTCTGCCCCCTCTAATACGCAGAACCTGTGAATATGAGATTATCACTTCCTTGACTGTAATGGCGTTATTGCACAGTTGACCTTATTTGAAGTAGGGCGGTTATCCAGGTGGGCCTAATCCAATCACTTGAGCCCTCTGGACCAGAAAGCTTTCTCCAGGAGGTGGCAGAAGACTAGTCAGGGAGATTAAAAACATGAAAAGGACTGGAGGTGCTATCTGGCTTTGAAAATGCAGGTGGTCTCGTGGAACTGAGAGAGGCCCCAGCTGACAGCCATTAAGGAAACTGGAGCCTCGGTCCTACAACTGCATGGAAATTAATTCTGCCAACAACTTCAGTGAGCCTGGAGATGGATTCTCCCTCAGAAAGCCCAGACCAACAAACTTTTATTTCAGCTTTGTGAGATCCTAAGCAGCATACCCAGCTAAACCTACAGAGACCTCCCATCTACAGAGCTGCTAGTTAATAAGTTTGTGTTTTTTTAACTGTTAGGTTTGTGATAAATTGTTATGGTAGCAATAGGAAACTAACACACATATACAGAAAAAATAAGCTATTCTCTGTATACATCCCTACCACTCACTAGACTCTAGGAATCTGAGACCACGACTACCAGTACCATACTCACTACAGTCTTAACTCACCAAAAGGTACACAGTAAAAATAGGAAGTATCAGATTCTTTCATGGAGGATTGTTTTGAACTCTCAATCACAAAGATTAAATAATACAATTCTAAAATAACCTACAAATGCATTAAGAAAATGACGCTGGATTTAATTACAGTGGGCCTCCTGGGAGCAATAAGATGTAAACTCAAAGTAGAAAACAGAATCAGGTAAACAAGAAACAGAAATAAGTAAAATAAATAGCTTATCACATACCGGTACACCAAGATCAATTGTTTAGGACTGCCAAGAGCGCGTTGCAACAAATCTGTTTTGGAATCACGGAGATTTGAACTGGGCTGGTGACTGTGGGCAGGAAGAAAAACAAGTTTAACAATTGCAGGGGTAAAAAATTAACAGAAACTAGTAAAAGAAGGTGGAAAACAGACAACTTAGGGGTTGGAGGCCCCAAGCCTCAAACTTTTGGCAATCACAGCAAACTCACGCAAACAGTCCAGCTGCCAGAAAGCTGGATAAAAATTACTACACTACTAACTAGGTTAACTACTAGGACAACTACACTCCCTTCCATGAGACAGTCCCCAGGAACGATGTACCTCCCGGCGCCCGGGTATCTGGTGCCGGCGCTTTGTCGCAGGGCTGCAAGTTCAAAGCTTGGCTCTAGAGACGGGAGGAGTAGACGGCGACGAGAGGTCGGAGACTCCTCCCGCCAACGCAAAGGCAGCTCCGCATACTTCAGAAGCCAGCAGGTGAGAGAAATTCAACCAAGCACCACGACGGACCAGCCTAGCGGCCCAGCCTCAAGGATACCTCGCAGACCCCGGCAAGCGAGATGCCTTATGCCACCCCCGCCAGTCCTGGCAACTCACGCTCTCCACAATTTAACGCTGTTCTAACGCCTTAACTTCTCCCCACCCGCGAAGGGTTAGCGGGGGAAGGACGGAAGAAGAAGGGAGGGAGGGAGCGCTACTCCGCGGGCTGGCTAGTCCCAACCCCCAGCGGCTGATAAACTCCGCCGCAGCGCACAGCTGCGCAGGCCCGCTTCCCTGAGGCCGCCCCGGAGCGGCAATTGGACGGAGAGCCGCGAGGGTCCCGCCCCACGAGCACCGGGTAACGGGGATTGGCTGGGAAGCCGCGACGGTTCCTCCCCCCACCCCCCCGCGTACTTGAAGGCGGCGGGGGGGCGGGCCGGGCCTGCGCTCCGGTGCGACCTAGCTCCGCCTCCAGTCGTCCGTCGGGGGCAGGGTTCTAGGCTGCGGGCGCCGGAAAGGCTCGGCTGGGCGGACAAAAGAAACAGTCCAAACGTAGCCCGGCAGCAGTCAACTGCTTGCTGCTGGTGGAGCTCAGCGCATTGCCAGGGACACGGAGGGCTCTAAGGGCCGTGCTCCGCTCACGCAGTTACCTAACCGTCTGGAGCTGATGTAGGAACAGATGGCCCATTTTCACCTGTTCCTCTTCTAGCCCCACCTATGGCTTACCAGCCGCTCTTACCGCGTTCCCCGTGTGACGCTTTTTGTAACCCCCAAGTAAGAATTTATACCAGCGCCTTAAAAAGGAATCCTATTTTTCACTCCGTGTCCTAGGAAGAGAACAGTAACCACGTAAATCCCTACTTGACCTCTCTTTTCCTTCATCCACTGAGGGTGAAATTTGCCCAGCGTAGAGAGGCTGCAGCACTCTGCTCCTTCGGGGCTTCCTTTCCACAGGTCTTCATGCTGCCCAAGGTCCTCCAAGCCCCCAGGACTCACACTGCAAGCTTGAGGTTGACCTGATGTCTTTTACTATCGCACCAAGACATGAAGTTTTTAACCAGAGGGAACTAGGCAAGTTCTAGAGGAAGATCATAATATAGTTAACTTACTTTCACAGGCAAATCATTTTTACATTTACCTCCTGAAATATACTGTTTCATTTTTCATTTTAAATACACTTTCATTTTTGTGGAAGAAAAGACAAATAGTTTACAGTGGCTCTGAACTGGATATCAAATATAAATAATTGGATTCCAAATTAACGTGTCATTATAGATCCTTTATCTGTCTTTCCTAAGTCCCTTAATAGTAAAATCTGACCAGAAGGGAACTGAGGCTATGTATAACTGAATATTCATTTGGTGTGAATATTCATAAGTTCTCTACAGAAATATTAATGAGTTTGGTTACAGTGCAACTTCCGCACTTGATGGAGATGTTACTTAATATGTGGCAGACACACTTCTCTGATAAAAGTTCTGAATTCTGAAACATATCAGGCCAAAAAAGTTTTCAGATAAGGGACTGTAAGGTTGTAGTAGTAATTTCTGAAGGTGCGGTAACGAACTTTTCTCTCATAGTATTTAAGTTCTGTGTTCTGGATAATGTTCAAATTGGCTTACAAGATATTATTCTTAAACAGAATTTTAAAAATAGTCAAAAAACCTTCACTGTATTTTTTTTTCCTTCCTGGTGAATTTTGGCACCGCTTAAAGTTTATGCATGTTTAATGACTGTGGGTGCTTTAGGGTCACTTAGCTTCACTGCCTCTCTCCTAGTCTTAATGTTTATATAAAAGGAAACAAGATATTTCTGTAAAGATTCCTGGATTCTTAGAAAGAGAAAAACCTGTGGTACTGAGTGAAAAGGAGTGGAACAGAGACTTGAGTATGCAGGGGGAGAAAAGGTGATGTTTAAAAATATACTGATAAGGGCTTCTCTGGTGGCGTAGTGGTTCAGAGCCCGCCTGCCGATGCAGGGGATACGGGTTCGTGCCCCGGTCCGGGAAGACCCCCACATGCCGCGGAGCGGCTGGGCCCGTGACCCATGGCCGCTGAGCCTGCGCGTCCGGAGGCTGTGCTCTGCAACGGGAGAGACCACAGCAGTGAGAGACCCGCGTACCACAAAAAATAAAAAAATAAAAAAATAAATATACTGATAAGCAGATGTACTAATAATCCCCCAAAGCGTATATTTTAAAATGATTTGTTTTTCTTCAAAATACATAATATGTGTTTTATTGGAAGATTCCAAATTATGTTCTGTTCAGGTTAAATTTGAACTAGTTTTCATCTCTTAGAGTGGAGTGGGTGATAGTGGCTAGTGAGGCACATCACATATATTGATAACAAGAGGTTGTCCCAAGATTAAAAATTGATTGTTGAGTCAAAGTATTTTTCTAGAGAAAAACTTGTAAGTATTACAAGCGGTGATAATAAGGTTTTTAAGTTGACGTCAAAGGTCTTTCATTTTTACTCCCATGAGATCTTTCATTTTTAATCCTATGTAGCTCTTTCTCAGTATACCACAAATAGAAACAGCTCTTTGTAGACAAGTCTATAGACAAAATCTTTTTTTTTTTTTTTTTGCGGTACGCGGGCCTCTCACTGCTGTGGCCTCTCCCGTTGCGGAGCACAGGCTCCGGACGCGCAGGCTCAGCAGCCACGGCTCACGGGCCCAGTTGCTCCGCTGCATGTGGGATCTTCCCGGACCGGGACATGAACCCGTGTCCCCTGCATCAGCAGGCGGACTCTCAACCACTGCGCCACCAGGGAAGCCCTAGACAAAAATCTTATAGACAAGTTTGGATAAGTTCCACCATAAAAAGTATAAAAAAACCAGGAATTTACATTTTGATCTGCATAGCTAGTTTACTGCTAAGACTTGTGGCTCTAAGAAGTAATGAGTTGTAGTATAAATCGCTCTAATCTATGAGACAGATCTTTAATCTACTTTCATCCCCATGTATAAAATGAACATATTGAAGAAATAATTCTGTGATATTTTCTTATTTTTAATGAGGGGATGGGGGCAGTAGACAGGTAGTCACTTCACAAAGCAGCCTAACAGCAAATTAAAATATACTGGATGCCGAGAACTCCGCCACCAACAGCAGATGAGCGCACAAAGGGCCTCTTCTTAGCACTAGTCAGTGGTTTGGACTTGCCTTTAGTGATATTTACTGTATATAAAAATTTACCGCCGAAATCCTAGGGAAGAGTTAAGATAACTATTATGTCTTTATATCTCAGAAGAATTCTGTATTACTAAACAGAACATGAACTAACAGCTTTGTCAAGATATAATTTACATACCATAAAGTTCCCCCGTTTAAAGTGTATAAATCACTGGATTTTACTATATTCACATGGTTATGCAATCACCATAAGCTAATTTTAGAACTTTTTTTTAGAATTATTTTTTTAAATAAATTTATTTATTTTATTTATTTATTTTTGGCTGTGTTGGGTCTTCATTGCTGCTCGCAGGCTTTCTCTAGTTGTGACGAGCAGGGGCTACTCTTTGTTGCGGTGCGCGGGCTTCTCATTGCGGTGGCTTCTCTTGTTGCGGAGCACGGGCTCTAGGTGCACGGGCTTCAGTAGTTGTGGCACGCTGGCTCAGTAGTTGTGGCTCCCAGCCTCTAGAGTGCAGGCTCAGCAGTTGTGGTGCATGGGCTTAGTTGCTCCATGGCATGTGGGATCTTCCCGGATCAGGGCTCAACCCCGTGTCAGGTGGATTCTTAACCACTGCACCACCAGGGAAGCCCCCTAATTTCTTCTTACCAGGACACTAGTCATACTGAATTAGGGCCCACCCTAACAGCCTTATATTAACTTAATTGTCTCTTTAAAAGTTCTGTCCCTAAATACAGTCACATTCTGAGGTAATGGGGATTACGGCTTCAACATATGAATTTTAAGGGATAGAATCGGTTCATAACAACATGAAAATAAAAGATCCACAGGTCCACTAAAGTACTGCTAGTACTTGACTAGTACATGAGTACTGCTTGTACTAGTGAGGAAGAAGAAAGGATTCTATTAAGGTTTCTTTTTAAAAGACCTTAAGTTTGGCAAAGGATTCTTTGAAATGACACCAAAAGTGCAAGCAACAAAGGAAAGAAAAAACCAGATAAATTGGATTTCATCAGAACTGAAAACATTTTTGCATCAAAAGACACTATCAAGAGGGTGGAAATATAACCTACAGAATGTTAGAAAATATTTGCAAATTGTATATCTGATAAGGGTCTAGCATCCAAAATATATAAAGAACTCTTAAGACAGTGAGACAAAATTTTTTAAAAATCTGTCCAATTAAAAAAATGGGCAGAGGGTGACTTCACTGGTGGCACAGTGCATAAGACTTCATGCTCCCAATTTATGGGGCCTGGATTCGATCCCTGGTCAGGGAATTAGATGCCACATGCATGTCGCAACTAAGAGTTCTCATGCCACAACTAAGGAGCCCTAGAGCTGCAACTAAGGAGTCCGCTTGCCACAATGAAGGAGCCTGCCTGCAGCAACTAAGACCTGGTGCAACCATATAAATAAATATATATACATATATTTTTTTTAATGGGCAGAGGACTTACAAAGACATTTGTTCAAAGAAGATATACAAATGGCCAAAAAGAACATGAAAGGATACTCAACTCATTAATCACTTGGGAAATGCATACCAAAACCACAGTGAGAAACCACTTTATACCCACTAAGATGACTATTAAAAAAAAAAAGCAAAATAACAAGTGCTGGGGAAAATGTGGAGAAATTAGAATATTGCAGATGGAATAGAATAGTGCAGCTACGTTTTTTTTGTTGTTGGTTTCTTTTTGGTTTTTTTTTTTTTTGCGGTACGCAGGCCTCTCGCTGCTGTAGCCTCTCCCGCCGCAGAGCACAGGCTCCAGACGCCCAGGCCCAGCGGCCATAGCTCACGGGCCCAGCCGCTCCGCGGCACGCGGGACCCTCCCGGACCGGGGCACGAACCCGTGTCCCCTGCATTGGCAGGCGGACTCCCAACGACTGCGCCACCAGGGAAGCCCGCAGCTACGTTTTTTTTTATTGAAGTATAATTGATTTACAATGTTGTGTTAATTTCTGCTGTACAGCAAAGTGATTCGGTTATACCCATATATACATTCATTTTTTTTATATATTCTTTTCCATTATGGTTTATCATAGGACACTGAATATGGTTTTCTGTGCTATACAGTAGAACCTTGTTGTTTATCCATTTCATGTATAATAGCTTACATCTGCTAACCTCAATCTCCCACTCCGTCCCTCCCCCAATCCCCTCCCCTGTGGCAACCACAAGTCTGTTCTCTATGTCCTTGAGTCTGCTTCTGTTTAGTAGATAGGTTCAATCGTGTGATATTTTAGATTCCACATATAAGTGATACGATATTTGTCTTCCTCTTTCTGACTTACTTCACTTAGTATGATAATCTCTAGCTGCATCCATGTTGCTGCAACTGGCATTCTTTCTTTCTTTTTTATGGCCAAGTAGTATAGTGCAACAACTTTGGAAAGCAGTTTGGCAATTCCTCAAAATGTTAAACATCGAGTTACTACATGACCCAGCAATTTCACTTCCAAATACAGACCCCAAAGAATTGAAAATAGGTACTCCAACAATACTTACATGCAAATGTTCATCGCAGCACTATTCACAGTAGCCAAAAGGTGGAATCAAGTCAAAAAGTCTGTCAACAGACAAATGGATAAAGAGACTGGAATAGAAAGGAACAAAGTACTGATAAAACATGGATTAACCTTGAAAACATTACATTAAGTGAAAGAGGGCAAACAAGAAAGTCACATACGTGAGATTCCATTTATATGATTCCATAAATATCCCATTCATAGAATAAGCAAATCCATAGGGACAGAAAGTAAATTTGTAGTTACAAGGGTCTGGGGGGTGAGTGGAAAGGTGAAAGACTGCTAGTGGGTGTGGGGTGTCCTTTTAGAGTGATAAAAATGTTCTGGAATTAGATAGTGATGATGGTTGTATAACCTTGTGAATATATATTTTTAAACACTGGATTGTATAACTAAGGGTAAGTTTTATGATATGTGAATTATAGCTTATATTTTGAAATTTAAAAAATGTATTATTAAATATAATCATATGCACAATTTGTTTCTTCTTCTCACAAATTCTTATTTTTGAGTGTTAGAAATACAGGATAAAAAGAATGAAATTTTAAACTGATAAATTATCAGACTCACATTTATAAACAATCTGATTCATAGGAGAATATAATTTAGATAGCAATTCCTCTTTCGTAGGGAAGAGAACATTTTTAGGATAATAAAAGGAGGTTCAAATAAAGGAGAGAAGCAGCCTATATCTCTTAAGGAAAAAAAATAACATAACTGTACAGAGTTTAAATATGAAAGGAACACTTGAGACCAGAGATAGCTATTTAATTAATAGGAATTTCTAAAACTTCAAGGGATGTTTCCAAAGCTAGTCAAGCTTTCAGTTACAAGATGAACTTATTCTGGGGATCTCACAACATGGTGACTATAGTTAATAATATCGTATCGTATACTTGAAATTTGCTAAGAAAGCAGATCTTAAGTGTTCTCACTGCCAAAAAAAAAAGAAACAAAAAGAAAAGAAAGTAACTATGTGAGGTGATGGATGCACTAATTAACTTGATTGTGGTAATCATTCACAATGTATACATATACTACATCATCAAGTTGTATACTCTAAATATATACACTTTTTATTGGTCAATTATACCTCCATAAAGCTGGAAAAAAATGAAATAAAACCAGTCATTCATGAACAGTTTTGCTGAACCTTCAGGATCCGCGTTGGAACAAATTTTCATTTTGAGAGGAGCTTAAAAATAAAGGCAGTCAGGTCATTTTTCTAAAGGTGCTTCTGAAAGAATAAAGAAATACTGTTTCCATGGAAACAGAGAATTAAGCCTAAACAGAAGATGGCAAAGTAGAAGGACATGAGCTCACTCCCTCTTGCGAGAGCACCAGAATCACAACAAACTGCTGAACAATGATCGACAGGAAGACACTGGAATTAACCAGAAAACATACCCCACATCCAAAGACAAAGGAGAAGCCGCAGTGAGACGGTAGGAGGGGCCAATCACAATAAAATCAAATCCCATAAGCGCTGGATGGATGACTCACAAACTGGAGAGCAATTATACCACAGAAGTCCACCCACTGGAGTGAAGGTTCTGAGCCCCACATCAGGCTTCCCAACCTGGGGGTCTGGCAATGGGAGGAGGAATTCCCAGAGAATCAGACTTTGAAGGCTAGCAGGATTTGATTGCAGGACTTAGACAGGACTGCGGGAAACAGAGAATACACTCTTGAAGGGCACACACAAAATAGTGTGTGCATTGGGACCCAGGGGAAGGAGCAGTGACCCCATGGGAGACAGAAGCAGACCTACCTGCTAGTGTTGGAGGGTCTCCTGCAGAGGCAGGGGGTGGCTGTGGTTCACCACGGGGACAAGGACACTGGCAGCAGAAGTTCTGGGAAGTATTCCTTGGCGTGAGCCTTCCTGGAGTCCACCATTAACCCCACCAAAGAGCCGGGTAGGCTCCAGTGTTGGGTCACCTCAGGGCAAACAACCAACAGGGAGGGAACTCAGCCCCAACCATCAGCAGACAAGTGGATCAAAGTTTTACTGAGCTCTGCCCACCAGAGCAACACCCAGCTCTACCCACCACCAGTCCCTCCCATCAGGAAGCTTGCACAAGCCTCTTAGATAACCTCATCCACAAGAGGGCAGACAGCAGAAGCAAGAACTACAATCCTGCAGCCTGTGGAACGAAAACCACATTCACCAAAAGATAGATAAAATGAAAAGGCAGGGGACCATATACCAGATGAAGGAACAAGATAAAACTCCAGAAAAACAACTAAATGAAGCTGGGAGATAGGCAACCTTCCAGAAAAAGGATTCAGAAAAATAATAGTGAAGATGATCCAGGACCTCGGAAAAAGAATGGAGGCAAAGATCAAGAAGGTGCAACAAATGTTTAACAAAGACCTAGAAGAATTAAAGAACAAACACATAGAAGAATTAAAGAACAAACCAACAGAGATGAACAATACAATGACTGAAATGAAAAATACACTAGAAGGAATCAATAGCAGAATAATTGAGGCAGAAGAACGGATAAGTGACCTGGAAGACAGAAGGTAGAATTCACTACCTTGGAACAGAATTTTAAAAAAAGAATGAAAAGTAATGAAGACAGCCTAAGAGACCTCTGGGACAACATTAAATGCACCAACATTTGCATTATGGGTGTCCCAGAAGGAGAAGAGAGAAAGGACCAGAGAAAATATTTGAAGAGGTTATAATCGAAAACTTCCCCAACATGGGAAGGGAAATAGCCACCCAAGTCCAGGAAGCACAGGGAGTCCCAGGCACAATAAATCTAAGGAGAAACACGCCAAGACACATAGCAATCAAACTGAGAAAAATTAAAGACAAAGCAAAATTATTAAAAGCAACAAGGGAAAAATGACAAATAACATACAAGGGAACTCCCATAAGGTTAACAGCTGATTTCTCAGCAGAAACTCTACAAGCCAGAAGGGAGTGGCATGACATATTTAAAGTGATGAAAGGGAAGAATCTACAACCAAGATTACTCTATCCAGCAAGGATCTCATTCAGATTTGACAGAGAAATCAAAAGCTTTACAGACAAGCAAAAGCTAAGAGAATTCAGCACCACCAAACCAGCTCTACAACAAATGCTAAAGGAACTTCTCTAAGTGGGAAACACAAGAGAAGAAAAAGACCTACAAAAACAAACCCAGCATAAATATGGGAAAATAGAAATCTCTTATTATGTTCCCAGCCTTGTGTGGATCCTGGGCTTGGGGCACTGTCCCCTGAATTCTTAGAAACCACCAAGAATGGAAACTCATGCCCAGCTGGGTTAAGTTAAAATCCTCAAGGTGAAAACCAGTTTTAGTTCTTTGCATACTTCTCTTATATTTAGTTTTACTTAGCTTTTTGACTCTGAGAAGTCCTTTCTTGCTTGCTAACTCTTCAATGCATTTTAAGTTTTTTCCCTTATTTAATTCAGCATAAAAAAAAAAACTAGTGGAGTGTTTCTTAAAGATAGCTTGGGACTTCCCTGGCGGCTCAGCGGTTAAGAATCCGCCTGCCAATGCAGGGGACACGGGTTTGAGCCCTGGTCCAGGGAGATCCCGCATGCCACAGAGCAACTAAGCCCCATGAGCCACAACTACTGAGCCTGTGCTCTGGAGCCCGTGAGCCACAACTGCTGAGCCCAAGTGCCACAACTACCGAAGCCCATGCGCCTAGAGCCCGAGCTCTGCAACAAGAGAAGCCACCGCAATGAGGAGCCCGTGCACCGCAACAAAGAGTAGCCCCCGCTCGCCGCAACTAGAGAAAGCCCGCGCGCAGCAACAAAGACACAACGCAGCCAAAAATAAAATAAATAAATAAATAAATTATTGGAAAAATAAAAGAATACAAAAGATAGCTCATCCATAATACTGCTGGGAATTGATTTTCATGTTCTTTTAAAAAGATTACAAGAAATCATATCTGAGATTTGCTTTAAAATAATTTCATCCAAAAATAATAATACAAGGTTGGCAAAATGTTGAAGCTGGGTGTTCAGTACAAAGGGGTTCATTATACTACTCTTTCTACTTTTGTGTTTGAAATTTTCTTTACCTTTCTTTCTTAGTTTTTTTTGAAGTATAGTTGACTCAAAACATTGTGTTACGTTTCAGGTATAGAGAGCATAGTGATTTGTGGTTTGTTTGTTTGTTGCAGGTTATGTTCCATTATAGGTCATTACAAGATATTGGGTACAGTTCTCTGTGCTATACAGTAGATCCTTGTTGCTTCTCTGTTTTATGTATAGCAGTTTGTATCTGTTAATCCCATACTCCTAAAATTATCCCTCTCCTCCCTCTCCCCTTTGGTAACTACAAGTCTGTTTTTTATGTCTGTGAGTCTGTTTCTGTTTTGTATACAGATTCATTTGTATTTGAAAATTTCTTTAATAAAAAATTTTTAATGAGACATAGAGAAAAAAGGAGAAATCAGATGTTTGATCACAAAATGTCTCCCTCCCTTTTCCTTTCCCCTCACGGTTATCTAATCCTCACCACTTTTTAGCCTCCAGCCACAACGTTGGACCCCTTCAATCCTTGTACAGGAGCGAGTGGGCTTCATGCCCAGATACCAATGCCAAGGGAACGCTCTTTGCAGGGAGAAGAGGCTTTATTGCAGGGCGGCCGAGTCAGGAGACAGGAGACAAACCTCAGATCTCTCTCCCCATCTGGGATTCCCTCACCCGTTACAGAGTTAGGCGAGGGGGTTGGTATGAGGAAATGCTGGCGGGCAGGTTTTGTTTGGCAGGCTTTGGAGTGGCAGGCCGTTTATGGTCAGGTGCGGGAACGGGGCTTCAGCACCGGATCTTCCTGGACAGCGGACCGTTCGTTTCTGAAAGGGTTCCAGGGCTCCGGTTCAGGTCATGTCTGGTCCTCTGGTTCCGTGAGGGGAGATACTTTGGTTCCAGGTCTTGTTTGAGGTCAAAATTGTCTCCTCTATGTATACTTCGGCTGCATGACTTACAGTTTTGTTCTGTTGTCTCTAAAGAACAACTCAGAATAGGGCTAGTTTGGGCTAGTTCTGTGGTTACACTCTCAATACATATAAAAATAGAAATACATGAAATAATAATTATAGTTCTACCAATAGCTATTATTTATTACCTTTGCTCTGGGGGAATATTCTCACAAGGGACCTAGTCAGAAGTTTTCATTAACATCTGCATTTACAGATGAGGAAACAGAAGCATAACTAGATTCAAAGTAACTTGGTGATCATCATCCCTTCCGTCAGTGGTGGAGCCACTAACTAAAAATCTGTGACTAAAAAGCATTCTACGTCTGTCTGACTGCAAAACTCCTGCCCGAACCACTGCCGGAGATCACCTCCCACTGCACCAGACTTTCCTGAAAAGAAAGAAAAAGACAAAGGCGTGACCGCCTTCTCCTCCTTTTGGAAATCTTCCTCAGCTCAGAGGAGGAAGTGTTTCTCCTTTCTCCTCCCCTGTTTTGTGATTCCACTGTCTGCCCTTCACTGGACACTTTCCTCACCTCCTCCACCTTCAGGGTCTGTGTCACCAGCTTCCTGTGGGGAATTTTCTATCAGCCATTCCTCACAACCAGCTCTGGTAGCCATAACGTCTTCGTATTCACTGCCAGGACCCAAAGTTTGGCATGAGGCCTTGCATACCCTAATGGCCTCCTAACTGACTTCCCTCCTCCGATCTCTTATTTCTCCAGCCTACTCTGTATTTCCCCCAGGTTAGTTGCCCTAAAACACTGCTCTGCGTTGACTCTGTTCAAAAACCTTCAAGTCAACCCAGGACTCATAGCTGAAAGGACAAAGCCGTGTCCCAGAAGAGCCCTTCCACGCCCTGCTGCCCCCTCTCACTCTTACCCGACCACGTGCACTAACAGACCCACGCCCGCTCCTCTCTCAACCCGGTGCTCCTGGAAATCCTGAGACACTCTTCCTGCAAGTGGCCCGCAGCCCTGAGGGTGAGCTCCTGTGCTTGGTCACGGCCCTCCCCGACAACACTTTCATTCTTCCAGTGAAATCTCAGTGAATACTTGCATGAAGCCTCTGTTCCAGCCAAACTGCTCATTCTCCTTCCGTGGATATGTCTGGCATTTTTCACCTTGGCTTTTGCTCTTTGCTCATGCTGTTTCCCCAGTTTTGCTTCCCACACCCTCTTCTCTACTGACCAGGTCAGCTCAGATTCCAACTTCAACACAAATCCCCCTGGATCACCTCACCTGGACATGCCATTTTCCCCTTAAGCCTTTCTCCCTTGCCTGGCCCTTCTCTCACTGCATGACAATGACCACTTAGGAGTCTTACTGTGTCTCTCATCCCATCCCTTTACCCTCTTACACCCTATAGCTCGCAGGAGGTTGTTAGAAACACAATTGCATTGTTCTTAATTTCCCAGGTAAAGAAACTAAAGCGTAGGGAGGTTAAGGGACTTGCCCAAGTTGACAAAGTAAGTTCGAGCTGCCTGAGTATTGAAATGTCAATTTCTGGATGCCCTTCAGCATCATTCTCTTTACGCTATGTTACTTCCTTCACCAACTAAAGGCTAATTTCCTGCAGGAAGAGCATGTTTTTTGTACGTTGTACACATACCCATTCCTGCCCTCGCTCGCGCGCACACACACACACGCACGCTCACACACACCTTTTCCATGCCTAGCACACAGTAGTTGCTTTATACACATTTTTCGATGATGAAAAGGCCATCCCATTTGGAACTATAGTCTTTGCATAGTCTCACAGATGAAAACAACTCTCTTTTCTTTGAGAAGGGGAACATTTGGACAAATAACCCCCAGAGAGAAGCAGTAATAAAAAAGAAATGTATTTAAGTGCTCTTGTATAATCATCCAATTCTCAGACACACAAAGGAAGGACACCGCCTCCCTTTGCCCAAGGCCATGTTAAGATAGTTCGGAGTAGATCAATCTGATGTTTTCCCTTTTCTGACTGCTAGAGAATTCTGCTCAAAAATCCATTGCAGAAATCAGATGTGGTGACTGTGATACTTTATTCAACTAAGATGTATTGGGACCAGTTGTGTGCAGGACTTGTGCTCAGCTACAGTGGAAGATTCAAAAGTGAGACTTTCACAGATTAATGGGGACATAGTCACATGTAAAAAGTAACTCAACATCAAGACACACTCTCAACGTGCTCTGCTGGAGAGTCAATATAAATGACGAATAAGCACTTGAAAAATTATTCTATGTCACTTGTGATCAAAGAGAAGCAAATTTATACAATAATGGATATCGTTATTTCCCAATCAAATTGTCAGGACTTTTTGTTTTAAATCATAACACCTAGTGTTGACTAGAGTTTCTGGGAAATGGGCTCTCAAACATTGGTGGTAGAAGATCCTGTCAGCTAGATAATATAGCAAAATTCTTTAAAAAAACCTTTAAAATGTACATATTTCACCTAGCAATGCTATTTCCCTAAGTAGACTTAATAAAGTCTGTTTCCAAAGATTTCGCTACAGAAGTATTCATTGAATCAATATTTTTACTTGTAATTGTGAAAAACTGGACACAATCTAAATAATGATAAGCGCTAACATTGAATTGAGTATTTACTATGTCGTAGACACTCGTCTGAGCACTTTACATAGGTTGATTCATTCAGCCCTCCCAGACAACTCTGAGGGGAAGGTACTATTATTATTATCATGCCCATTTTACAGATGAAGGACTGAGGCACAGAGAGGTTAAGTCACCTGGTCACACACCCAGTAAATGGAAGAGCCGATCTAAACAGACAGTAATAGGAAAATGGTTAAAAGCAGTAATGCTCAATGTGTGTGTGTGTGTGAGATGCGGGGGCGGGGGGATGAAGGAGGAGGAGGAGAAGAATGGAAGGAAGGAGGGTTGGAGAGAATGAATGTGTGTGTCACATGCAAGAGAGCTGTGTCCTAAGAGTGTATCCAAATCACTTAGGGCCTCTCGTAGTGGTGGGACTGTTTCGTATTCCTTGTGAGTAAAGAGAAGGGAAAAATAAAAAAGAGACAGGACCAGTAGGTTGCATGAATTATAGCACATTTGTACAAATAGGACACACTCATTAAAATTTTGATGTATAACTTTATTGAGTTCTAGAACAGTGTCTTTCAAATTCTTTTGACATGACTGATATTAAGAAATAAACACGTTTATCACAACCATGCCCATCCATAACAGGTTGAGGGTCAGCTGTCTCCCACCAGTTCAATTGTACTAGTTATTTACTGTGGGTGTCTATTCCTGTGTCACGCCAGTTTGTAAATTTTTTTGAATATCATATACGTTGTTTTATACACACACACATCTGAAATAAGTTTCATGAAACAATACTCTCTCATAAGAAGTGCTATGCACTCATATATTCTGTTCTATTCTATGCTATACTATTCTGTTTTGTTCCTTTCTGTTCAGTTCCATTCTGTTCTGTTCCATTCCATTCCACACTATTCCATTCTTAAAATTCTGGTTGTCAGCCTCTAGTTGATTTTATCATCCTAAAGTAACGCACCCGTAATTTGAAAACATTTCTAGAGGAAAATTATGGTGACTGTAATACCTAAAGTTTCCACAACAGGGCACCACAACTCTAACCAGAGACATTTTATAGGAAAGGATAAAGCGCGGGCTGTGGGGCAAGGGCAGGACACAACCAAACAGACCAGGAGTGGGCAGACATCTGGCCCGAGGACAGCCAGTCTCTTAACCACTAACGTATCTGAAGTCCTGACACAAGAGTCCCATCCCTAAGGAGTCTATCAGGATCTATTGGAACCTCAGTCTTGTGAACCTGAAATGGAAACTGCAGAGAGATTTAAGTGATTGACAGAGTGAGGCTAAAGGTGAAACTCCACCAGATAAGGAGAGGCTAGAAGGGTAATAGTGGGTCACGAAAAAGCCAAAGGTTTTGATAGGTTGAAGTCACGGGAAAGAAGAAACTGAAAAAGCAGAAGCTACAAGGACGTGAAAAAGATATGTATGGGGCCTCCCTGGTGGCGCAGTTTGTTGGGAGTCCGCCTGCCGATGCAGGGGACACGGGTTCGTGCCCCGGTCCGGGAGGATCCCACGTGCCGCGGAGCGGCTGGGCCCGTAAGCCATGGCCGCTCAGCCTGCGCGTCCGGAGCCTGTGCTCCGCAACGGGAGAGGCCACAACAGTGAGAGGCCCGTGTACGGCAAAAAAAAAAAAAAAAAACGTATGGCAGGGAAGCCTGTCAGTATGAAGAAGAGAGCGCCGCCCCAATACACATTGATGTGTAGTCACTTTAGCGGTGGAACCTTAGAGGGAGCTTCTCAAGCTTCTGCTGCCAAGTGTCCCTTCTAGGGTCTCATGGATCCTGTATCCCTTAGTGCCAGGCATACTTACAGTAAACTCTTCTTCCTTCTGCTGATCTAGCAGCTGTTGAATCTCTTCTGTTTATTCCTGCAAAGGAATCTAATTTAAAAAAAAATAACAAAAAAGAAAAATGTTTCCAGTATATTAAGTTTTAAAAGGATATCATTTAGTAGCACTTCTTTATAATGTAATTTTGTTTTAAAATCTATAATAGAATATAAAGTCCAGAAGGATAGACATCAAGATATTAGCAGTGGTTATAGATGAATATAGATGATATAGTGAGCATACTTTTTTCTTTTTATTGCACAAGCTTTTTTTCTAAAATAAGCATATACTAATTCTTAAATGTTTTAAGTGCAATGCTCATTCAAAAGGAAATAATTTTTTTTATAATTTAAGATTATTGTATTTCCTTATAAGAGGAATGTTTTAACAAATTTTACAGGTGTCAATCAACCCTTGTTCAAACCCACATCAAATCTAGAATTATGAGAGTTTTATTTGGAAGTGAACTTTTAACTATCAATACAAATGCCAAGATACTATACAAAAATCCACAGGAACTTTTTTCATCTTTTTTTGAATTGTTGACAAACATTTCCTACATGATCCAACATACAGCAGGGAAGTGGTACATCTTTTTCTTTCAATTTGCATACAGTGGAAAAACAAGAATATATATATATATTTTTTACAAAGTTTAACTAATATACACTACCAAGTGATGGTTTAAGTCTATAGGAGAAAAATTATCTAATAAAAAATAATCAGAATTTATTTAGCATCAGTCACTTCCATAACCAAGTATTATTCTGATTAATAAAACTTGCCGCCATTAATTAGGCTTCTAGTATATACTTATACCAACTACTCCATCTGTTGTATTGCTCCTCACCTTGGTTCTTCACAATTACAAACAGAAAATTGTTGCAAGGTAGGGGCAAGCATTTGCAAAAACAAACAAAAATCCCCAACTTATTATAAGCATGAATGTGTGGTGGAATTTCCTCCCAAGCAATGGACTTTGAAATCACTTAAGAAATCACCAGAACTGAATGTGTCAAGATATTTTGCCTAAGTCCAAGAAGAGATGCATTTATTTATATCCAACAGAGGACTGAAAATTAAACTTAGTGTTTAGTTTGGGGACAGGTTGAGGGGAATTCAGCCATTTGAAAAATGATCGTCTTAAAAAACAAATGACCACCAAAAATAGGTTCACTAAATTTATTTTAAAAATCTAAAACATTTCTTACAAAAGAGCGTTACATTGTGCACACTGCTCTGAATAGATGCCAGGGACATATGGACTATCGTTACTTTTCCTCCCTGTCTCCCCCCACCCCCCGCCCAAATATTACAGTGACCACAAAGCAAGGAGTTCACAACCAGGGCGGTGGGGGAAGGACTGGCCTTAGCTGAAGCAAAGAGTACCCTGAAATCATAAAAGACATATAAATTTGAATACATTTGGTGGAGATTATTTTATTTTTTCAACTTTTAAAAGTTATGCACTATTTGATAGATATTTTAAAAGATGTAATTTATATGTAAGTTATAAAGCATAATAATAAACCAACAAAAATATATCCATTACCCAACTTAAAAATAATAGAACATAACTAATACCTTTGAGGCCCCCATATACCCATCTCTGAACCTATCAAGCTCTCTCCCTTCCAAAGATAACCACTGCTCTGAATATTGTGTTTAAAATTTCCCTTATGGTTTTATTGCGAATGCAATAGGAAGAGCTAACAGTCTTTGGGACCTTGGTCTTTGTAAGACACTATTCTAAATTTGTTACATATTTTAACTCTAGTCCTCACAACAACCATAAAAGGTAAATATTGTTTCATCCCCATTCAGCAGATGGGGAAACTGAGGCACAAAGAGGTTAAGAGACTTGCTCAAAGTCACACAGCTAGTAAGTGGCAGACTCTGGTTTCAAACCCAGGCAGTCCGCTCTAGCTTCTGTACCCTTAACTACCTGCTGCACCTGTTCTTTTTTTTTTTTTTTAGTAAATAAATAACCGATTAATTCCATCATGACAAGAAGGAATTTTATTCTAGAAAAACTTTTAATTCATTTCTCAAGTTTACAAAAGACTGATTTCTTTCCTCCTATATTTCAAGCAAAACAACCTATTTTCATAATACAAGTAGCAGCTTAAAAAAAAAAACTGTGTAAGAAGCTGTTTACTTTGCAAGAAAATGAGACCTAAAAATCAGAATTTCCCCTGTAATTTGGAAATGTTTGGTAACAATCTCAGAATATTCTTGGTTTTAAGAACTTAGCTACCGAAGTTTTTGTTTTTATCCAACAGAAAAGAGCTCACATTCAGCTGTTATGATTCCTTTCCTAACTAATCAAAATTAAAACATGTATCTATTTCTAAATCATAAAGTAAAATATATCTTAATCACACTGAGGAGACGGAGTAGAGTATACACTTTGGAATTAATCCTCCCAAGTATTTATACACAGATCCTGTGGATCATTGGTTGAGGGCTGGCTGCTGGAGGGTGTTAATTCCCTGGCACTTCTGGCCTGCCTCGTGTGCAGGCAGAGTGGGCTTTGCAAACAAAGGAACCCCTCTGGCAAAGGGCTGAAATTACTGACAGTTAGGGGTTGGACTGGCCTGTGCTGAAATGATAAGGCCTAAGGGTTTATGAGCAGGGCGCTTCCAGTGTGTTACGTACTCATGAGCATTCTGCAACTTACTTTTTTTGGTTACTGTTCACCATTATGGTTGTGAGCTTCATCCATATTGGCATGTTGATACATGTATATAACTGTGGTTCACTCACTTGGAGTGCTATATTCCATTGTATAGATCTGGTCCACTGACTTATCCATTCTTTTGTTAATGGAAATTTGGGCTGTTTCCACTCTTTTGTTATAATAAATAATGTTACCTTGAAACTTGCAAGTCTCTTGCTGCATTTGTGTAAGAGCTACTTCTACACACCTAGGGTTAGAATTATTGGGGTGAGAAGTATTGGCACCTGCATCTTTATGACCTAATGAGTATAGCAGTTCTTCCGGTAGAAGTGCCAGCAGCAGAGATGTAGATGTCCTAAAGTTTTATATCTTTGCTTAAAAATGATATTGTTGGACTTCCGCGGCGGTCCAGTGGTTAAGGCTCCACGCTTCCACTGCAGGGGGTGCAGGTTCGATCCCTGGTTGGGGAACTCAAGATCCTGTATGCTGTGTGGCACAGCCAAAGAAAAAAGGTACTGTCACACTTTTAATTTTTGCCAGTCTGGTTGGTATAAAATTATAAATAGTGAAATTTCTTCATCTTTTGAGGATCCATCTATCTATCTATCTAATTTTTTTAAGTTAGAAGTCATGTGGATTCAAGTTCAGTATTTGTCACTTTAATTGTAATTTAAATTGCCTAAGAAGAAAGATTTGATAATAACATTGAAATTGTGACTATAAATGAATGATATTGTTTTGCTTGCATAACCTGTATGATGCTTAATTTTAACTGTCAACCTGACTGGGTCGTGGGGTGCCCAGATATTTGGCTAAACATTATTTCTAGGTGTGTCTGTGAGGGTACTTCCAGATGAAATTAGTATTTGAATCAGTGGAGTCAGTAAAGAAGATTGCCCTCTCCAGTGTGGGTGGGTATCATCCAACCTGTCGAGGGTCCAAATAGAACAAAAAGGTGGGGGAAGGAAGAACTTGGTCCTTCCTGCTGATTACTTGAGCTGGGACGTCCACCTTCGTCTGCCTTCAGCATGCCTGGTGCTCAAGCCTTCAGATCTGGACTGGAGTCTACATCATCAGCTCTCCTCGTTGTCAGATCTTTAGACCAGACCGAACCACACGACCAGCTTGCAGACGGCAGATTGTGGGATTTCTCAACCTCCAAAATTGCATGAGCCCATTCTTTATAATAAATCAATGTCCCCCCCTCTCTCTCTCTCCCCCTGATCCCCTATATATATATATATATATATATATATATATATATATATATATAAATTACTGGTTCTGTTTCTCTAGAGAACACTAAACTTCCCAACAGGTTCTAAAGTCAATTACAAAAGAAGACTTTCAAAAGTGTGAGTGAAGGTAGCAACTTGAATTAGGTGTAGCGTGTAAGGATAGCATTGTAGGAAGACACTAAAGTTCTCTGTGTCTATTAAAATTCAGTGTCCTTATTTTATAGGAAAGTGTCATTCTCTACAGGCAATAGGTTTCCTTCTCTGTACTCCTACTTAATGGTTTTCCTATGACCCTCTTCACTTTGGAACAAGTGGTCCTTCTAGGGGACTTACTAAACGAGAAAGCTTTGCCAACCTTATTAAATTCTTGCAACATTTCTAGTGAAAGAGGAAGCAGTTCTCAGTGGAAGTGCCCAGTATTAGTTTCGTAGGACTGCTGTAACAAGTAACCACAAACTGGGTGGCTGGCAACAACACACATTTATTCTCTCCCAGCTCTGGAGTCGAGAAGTCCAAAATCAGAGTGTCAGCAGGGTTGTTTCCTTCTGGAGGCTCTGAGGAAGAATCTGTTCCATGCCTCTCTCCTAGCTGATGGTAGCTGCCAACATTCCTTGGCATCCAATGGCTGCATCACTCCAACCTTGGGCTTTCTTCACATAGCCTTCATCTCTTACAAGGGCGCTTGTCATCGGATGTAGGGCCACGTTAATCCAGGATAATCTCATCTCAAGATTCTTACCTTGATTTTACCTGCAAAGATCCTGTTTCCAAATAAGGTCACCGTCACAGGTGTTTGAAAAACATATCTTTTGGGAATCCACAATGCAACAGTGTCTTCTGTTGACAAGAGAAGCTAATTATATCAGATATTCAGAGGTTCTGCTCAGATCACTCTTTTAGGGGATGGGGTTGAAAAATACCATGCTGGGTGTTATAGATGAGATTTCTTCCTTTGTGTATTCTGAGCGTTAATACATTTTCCCTAAATAGAGGCTCAGTAACAGATGTCTGCTCTCACTGTAGGGAGTGTCAAGGAATCCAGCCAAGGGGAAGTGGTGCTAATATTTTCACAGGGGAGAATATAAATGACTCTCCAAGAAGGAAGAATGTGTGTGCTCTTGGATGGACATGTACGAGAATTTCTTTACCTTGGTTGTTATTTATTTAATTTTTTCTTTTGAATCTTAATGTGTTTCTTTAAAAAAAACAAAAAACAAAACAAAACAAAAAACTTCCCCAAAGTTCTTCCCTGTAAAATAAACCTATTCTGTAATGTTCTATTTATTTTATTTAACAAGTCAGAAGTAGACAAAAGGTTAAGTTTTTCATTTTTTTAAACTTTTCTGTATTTTTGCAATTAAAGTTAATTTGATAAATTTCCCATTATTATTATTTTTTTTTTCTGCGGTACGCGGGCCTCTCACTGCCGTGGCCTGTCCCGTTGCGGAGCACAGGCTCCGGACGCGCAGGCTCAGCGGCCATGGCTCACGGGCCCAGCCGCTCCGCGGCACGTGGGATCCTCCCGGACCGGGGCGCGAACCCGTGTCCCCTGCATCGGCAGGCGGACTCTCAACCACTGTGCCACCAGGGAAGCCCTAAATTTCCCATTATTAACAGGAGATATCATAGGTATTTTTTTAAGCGATACTATTTACTTCTTCAGATGTTTTTCACTATGAACCTGGATTGCTAAGCAATGAGGTAGTTGGATTCCTGTCTAGTCTCTCTTAAAAAAATTAAAATGACATTATTCTAAGAAAAGAAGTGTGATTACCCCGTTGTTAGGTCTATTTAGAGATCAATTTAAGCCACATGGGAAGGGTGCCCTCAAAAAGGCTAGCAGGTTAGGGCTTGAGCATGTGCGATGCTGTGCTTACGGCCCTAAAAATATCTAATTGTCACAGAGAAAATACCTTTGTGAAAAAGGATCTTAACCCTGACACCCCCCAAAGACCAAAAATATCCAATGTCACTATATAAAAAGCTAATACAACTACACTGCATCTGTGAACTACATTTATATTTTTCTTTCTTTCTCCTCTTTAACTTCAGGCCTTCCTCTCTTATGGCCAAAGAGTCACACGATGTTAGTGCCACAGATCTTTAAAAAGCGATCTGTCCCATCGTGCTCCTTTATAATGAGGAAATGACACCTGTAAGGTTAAATAAATAACTGAACGTGACACAATTAGTGACAAAGCCAGGGCATAGTACACACTTCTCCTCAAGCTAAATGCCTGAATTTAAAATAATTTACTCAAAATCATTATCAGGAATATTCTAAATCTTGAATGAAATGGTAACAAAAAATAACTGCCTAATGTCATTCCCATCATTTTTTCCTGAGCTTTCTTAAGAAATGTATTTTAGTTCAAAACCTAAAAAATCTTTTACCTTGTCCATGAAACTGTGCTTTCAAATTTCTAAATCATGAAATTGATTAGTTAAAAACAATACACACACAATTTAAAACTCAGAAGTTACAATATTATAGGAACTTCAGTAAACTGTTTATCGGCTAAAAAATCTATTTGCTCCTATTCAAGAGGACAGGCTTAAATTAGTATATTTGTTTCTTTGTTCTAATTCCTCTGTGCAAATTTTGCGCTTTCAAATTGAGAACAGTGTTTCAGCTGTGGGCAATAGACCCTGTTTCAGATTTTATCCACTTCAGGAGCAGTGCTAAATCAATTATTAAAACACCTAAAAATGTCTTTTTATCATGTGTGACTCATTCCCGTGAATAGCACTTTGGAGTATAAAAATCAATTTCACCTACCATCTCTCATTTAATTTTCACATCCTCTGGGGAAATTTATTTTCCTTAGTTTTTTTTTTTTTAATAAATTTATTTATTTATTTATTGTTGGCCGCATTGCGTCTTTGTTGCTGTGCGCGGGCTTTCTCTAGTTGCGACGAGTGGGGGCTATTCTTCGATGCGGTGCACGGGCTCCTCATTGCGGTGGCTTCTCTTGTTGTGCAGCACCGGCTCTAGGCGCTCAGGCTTCAGGAGTTGTGGCTCGCGGGTTCTAGAGCGCAGGCTCAGTAGTTGTGGTGCACGGGCTTAGTTGCTCCGCGGCATGTGGGATCTTCCCGGACCAGGACTTGAACCCGTGTCCCCTGCAATAGCAGGCGGATTTCTAACTACTGCACCACGAAGGAAGTCCCTTCCTTAGTTTTTATTGGATATAAAACTGAGCCTCTGACAAAGCCACAGTTCTGTACTACACAGCAGTCTTATTTAAAAATAGGAAACTCCAAGTAAAGTGTGTGATTTAGTTAATAGTATTATAGAAACGCTAATTTCTCAGGTTTGATAAATGTGCTGTAGTTGTGAAAGATGATAACATTGGGGAAAGCTGGGGGGAATGGTATGTTCTAGAACTCTCTGTGCTACCCCTAGAAGTCTTCTGTAAATCTATAAGCATTTCAAAATAGAAAAATATTTTCAAAATAGATCCTCCAGTTATTCTCACAGTTTGTTAGCATGTAATCTTTCCTTTTACAGTTCAGGAATCTAGTGCCCAAGGGGACTGTTTTAAGCTCAGACCAGGCAAGTGACTCCCGATCACTGAGCTGGCTCTTTCATGACACCTGCCTGATTTGCAGGGGGTGTGTGGAAATCTCATTCTTCTATTCAAAAAAATGTTAGCAATAAACCCACAGATTCTATCCACTCCTGGAAGCACATTCAGACTGAAAGGTGCAATCTGCTGCAATGCCTAAATTCGTTATATTTGTGAATCCTTTTTCCTATCACATGGCTGTTCAAACTATGTGTGCCTTGTTAAAATCCAGCTGAGTAAATTTAAGGCTCAGATTGGCTTTATTCAGTGATTCATGAATCGGGCATCCTCCCAGGTAGCAACAGAAAGGAATATCACCAAATTGTAGAAGAGGAAAGGTTTTTCAAGGTGGAGGAAAAAGGAAATTATTAGCAAGGAATGTGTTGTTTCAGGCAAGGTCGTCTTCCTAAGGGGAAGCCAAGGGCCTCTGGGGGGATTACCTCACCAGTGCTTACCAGGGCATTCCAGGTGGGCTTGCTAAAGGCTACACTCCTGGGGGTCAAAACTGCAATTAGGTTAGGTAACAAGTCTTGGTTTGTTACGTGGAGTTTAGTACAGGTGACTCCACTAGGGGCCTGTTGTCTCCTGTTTAACCTGAAAAGGCCCCCAGAAGTTATTTCCATCTGGTCCGCCTTGTTGTAGGAAGACACTTTCTCCCTCCTTGTTGTTCTTTTTTTGCTTTTCTTTGGTACTGCAGCCTTTATTCCATCTTGATTTGTTTTACCCCCTTCCCTTACCTTTTTTCTGGAGTTGGCTGAATGAGGCTGTGACGGTCATACTCAGAGCAGAGTTTCGAAGATGTGTGTTTCTCCCATGCCCTGCCCTTAAAGGGACATCCAGTCCCACCAGACTCAGGCACGGATTCCCTGCCTCGCCCTCCTCTGGTCCCTGAGCCCTGGGAACAGGGAGAAACACATCTCTTCAAAATACTGCTGGGCGACCCTTCCTCCATCCGGCTCTCGAAATCATTCTATCTACCATAAAGATGGCCTGGGGGTAATTACTTCATTCCTGCTGTAACCCACCTTGCTGACAGGTACTGGATTCTGAGTTTTTCCTACTTCTCACTTCCTGAACTGACTTTGGACGCTGCTTCTCGCCTCATCCTTTCCTGACCTCTATCTAGTTTCAGTTTCTGAAAACCGTTGCCCTTGGCTATGAAGGAGCATATGATGCCCCTGTTTCTACTGAACATATATTAAGGGAAGAAAGGAAAAAGGGAAACAAGAAAGAAGCACAAATGCATCATTTCCAGTGTTCCTATCTTCTCCAAAAGCCTGGAACTTCACGACCATTCAGGAAACCGGAGAAAGGTGAATTTTAAAAAACTGTTTTTATGTTTTCCATGTTCCTTGCCAGTCTTGGTTCACATGCAAAGACATTTTACACAATTAGAGTTGACCCTTGAACAATTCAAGGGTTAGGGGTGCCACGCCTCTGTGCAGTGGAAAATCTGCGTATAAATTTACAGTTGGCCTTCCCTCTGCATCCCTGGTTCCACATCTGAGGATTCAACCAACCACAGATCGTATAATATGTGTTTATTGAAAAATATGCACAAATAAGTTGACCGGTGCAGTTGTTCAAGGGTCAACTGTATCCTATAAAGATTGTATTTTATATTTAGTTTTTCCCTTTAACATTGTCATATTCATTTTTTCCATTTTGCTACAATCTCCATTATGTTCATTGTAGTAAATGTGTAATATGCATAATTTACAGAGCTTTAACTATGTGTCAGGTGTTTAAAATATTTTATTTAATTCTCACAGAACCCTACAGGGCAAGTATTGTTTTGCTGATTTCACGAAGGTCCAAACTGAGGCCCAGAGGGGTTAAGTAACTTGGCTCAAAATCATGCATCTATTCTATTTACTTCGAATCATTGGACCTGATGTTATGACTGCCAGTGACCCCTCAAGTGAAGCTCCATCTCAAACCAATTCACCAATTATGTAAATGTCACTGGCAAAGTCCATTAACAATTCCCAGGAAATAAAAATAGAATTGGTTAATAATTAAAAAAAAAAAATCATGCCAGGATTCAAACCAAGGTCTGTCAACTCTACAGGCTATACTATTGACTTGTCAGATAATATAATAAGGATCCACAGTGAAACCCAGGCCCAGATTCTGAGCCCAATACTCTGTTCTTAAACCGTGATTCTCTACTTAGCTGCACACCAGAATCATCTGGAGAGCTTTAAAAAATACTGGTGCTGAGTCTCATCTCCAGAGATTCTGATATAATTGGCCTGGGGTGTGGCCCCAAGCATCAAGGTATTTGAAAATCCTAAGTATTTTAACGTCCAGACGGAATTGAGAGGCACTCTTCTTTAGGAGAGCTTTACTGTACAGACAATGAAAGAGGAGAAACATGGTTAAATCATACCTGAAATGAAGGAGTTATTTAACTTCAAAAGTGGCTTTCTTCATAAATTATCTATTTCCTGACAAATTGCCGAAGTCCATTCGTATAGGCTCGTGTGTCATTAGCATAGAGGTATAAATTGAAGCCATGGATATATGTGAACTGGCCCTTGCAAAACATGTAGTGAGAAGAGAAAAAGGCGAAGGACAGAGCCCTGGGAGATAATATTTAAGAGACATGCAGAGGAAGAGCAGAAGAGCTATAGTAAAGGCTATTTCCAGAATTTTAAAATGCACAGTGCTACCGAGAGGCCACATAGGAGGCCTGAAAAGGGTCCAGTGGATTCAGCAATAAAGCCCCCATGGGAACCTTCATGAAAGAACACCGGGGAAGCAGTGCTGCTACACCAGATTTCAGTGATTGAGGGAAAGGCAGGAGGGAAGGAAGTGGATACGATCTCGATGGACCTTTTCACAGAAAGGTTGGCTTTAAAAATGTGTCAGTATGCTTTCAGCTGTGAGCATGGGAATACCCAAACAAAAATGACTTAGGCAATAGAGACACTCCCATTCAACACACACACACACACACACACACACACACACACACACACATCCCACATATAAGAAGCCCAGAGGTGGGCGGTTCACAGTTAAGATTCTAGTTGGTTTCTCTGGGATACTCTTGGCCGCCCTTCATGGTCATAACACGGTAGAAGCATCTCTAAATACATCATCACATGACACTGTCTCGAGGGAGAGCTCTCTTCACGTGCCTCTCCTTTTATCAGGGAGGAAACCTTCCTAAAAGCCCCCAGCAGATTTGCCCTAATGACTCACTGGCCCTAAAACTCACATTCCCCTCCCCCAGCTACAAGTGAACATCTGGCGTTCTTTCCCTTTACAATGAGAGGTAGGCTTTGCTGTCAAGCGAGAGGGGGAGGGGTAAGACGGCTACCAAGGCAACCAAGAATTCCAGGAGGGTGTGGAGGAGTGTGGTAGCCAGAGGGAGACACAGGTTTCATGCAAGGTTTTTGCTTGTTTGTTTTAACACGATTGAAACTGAGCATGTTTAAATGCTTTTCACAGAAAAAATATAATCATAACAGTGAGACCCCATGACTGTGGAATGGAATGGGATGTAAAACACGAGAGAAAGACAGGCATCTCTTCCATTCTCATTGGACGGAAGGAGGAGTAGAAGAGGGTAGACAGAGGTGAACGTGTAGGTTTGCTGGGAAGTTGAGGAAATTCTCGTGGAATGGCTTTGGTTTCTTCCCTGTGAAGTAGGCAGCTTAGTCATCTGCTGAGGGTCAGGGAGAGTAGACAACACAAAAGAGAGTTGTCCAGACAACACAGGATTTCCAGATGGTTCTAAGGGCACAGTTGAGGTTGACTGCCTTAAATCTAAAATTACTCTAATTAGGGGCATTTATGATTTTTTTTCCCCTGCAGCCGTGCTAGACACCTGGCCACAGGTGTTCAGAAAGCAGAAGGATTAATATCTCAGGGGACTTTCTGCCCAGGTGTGGTAAAATAAATGGGACAAGGGAACTGAAGATATCAAAAGATCAATTGAAGCGATAGAACACGGAATCTAAGCTGGAAGAAAGTGAAAGTGGGAGACTAGATCCACTGAGAAAAAGCCAAGAGACCAAAGGATCAGAGACACTAAAGTGACCAAAGGACTGGTATATTGACCAGGAGTGAAAGATTTCAAAGGATTGGAGGAGAAGGCTTACTAAATGGTGTATCTGGGCTTATTTCAAACATGGGTGTTGCCAAAGTCCAGAATTTGCTTTGGAATGAGTGGCTGAAGCACAATGCAGATCAAGAAATAAGAAAGGATGGTTATTGGGAGGGTCACCTATGTGGCCTGTGGCCCAGTTTGTAAACATAGAGGCATAGGAAAGAAGCGCTTTTCACGTTTCAATGTGTGTACGAATCCCCTGGGGATCTTATTAAAATGCAGATTGTGATTTAGTAGATCTGGGGTGGCTCTGCATTTCTAAGAAGTTACCAGATGATGCCATGCTTGTGGTCCAGGAACCATACCATGAGCAGCAAGACACTGGATAATCCTATCATTGACTTGATACATACATACTCTCTTTATTTAAACAATCTTCTATCCTAGCCTCCTCAAGGGGGTGGTCCCTAGAAAATATGTTCTACTTGGTCCCGCCTGTTGGCTGTTCTGGGTGGAAGGCCTCATGCAACTTGAAATCAGTCCATCTTCTGGACTCAGCCAATTGAAATTTCTTGTGAGAATCTGAACTCAAAGATAGAGACTACGCCCACTAAGCACTGGTGGGCACTGGAGTGATAAGATCCATTTTCCCCGAGTTTAGCACCAAAAACAAACTAAAGCCACTGGGATGTTATAGTGTGGGGTGAGTAGTAGTCATGAGGAAACTGGTTTTTAGGAAAAGCAATGGAACAGAGGCACAGGAAATTGATGAGACAAGAGAATAAGCAGCTCTTGAGCGAGACGGTCACTATTCCTGACTCAACCTTCCTTCTCAAATACACCCTACATGAATATCTAGCCTCTCTGGCCTGTCTTCTTGACTCTCCTGCTCACCTTGGCTAAAAAATGCTTTTCTTTGGGGGTCTTGATTTAGAAGGCTCCTCCAGGAAGCTTTCCCTGCCACCTGAATCTGGTGGGTGCCCTCCCATATATCTCCATAGCACCCCTAGTGTCCAGATCACAGCACTCGTCACCATTGATGACAACTACCACTTGGATACTTACTTGCCAGGTGTCTGAAATATTCTCTATTAGATTATTAAAAAAAAAACGGTTGAAGTTAGATATTCTAGTTCCATTTTTTATTATCCTCACTTTTTACATAGGAAGGAGCTCAAGAGAGTTTAGATGTTAGGTAACTTTCCCAAGATCACATTGCTTGTAGATGGTGGCATCAGGGTTTGAGGGCAGATATGATCAACCTCAAAGCTTGTGCTATTAGTCACTCCACTGTACCTCCTCCTTTCTCTACACTGTAATCACGTGTCTCTATCTGCACTCCAGCCTCAACAATATGACATGACTGTCTCTTGATTACTGTATTACCCTGTCTGGTGGTTGCCTGGTACAGAGCAGGTTCTCAGAAGTATTTGTTGAATGAATGTGGTAGCATGTGAGTGACTTAAAATTCTTTATTGGGTCTAACTTCTAATAGAACTGGGTGCAAGATTGTGTAGCATTCCTCTTAGAACAAAAAGTCCTGAACAAAGAGAAGATGATTTATAAAATACTGGTAGATCAGATAGGCACCATGCCCAGTTCTACTCAGTGTTGCAAATTTCACATCTGTAGCTCTGTGGCTCTTAGTCCATCCCTTGTCCTAATCCTTTGTCCCAAACTCTAGAGGGACCACGTGGAATCTTTGCTTGGATTCTAAGTGTCACAGGGCTACAATGTTGCAACACGGGCTCTCCTTGCAAACAAATGTAGTCACAGCTTTCTTCAGTGTAGGAGCCGTAGTGTCCAGGGTACCTAGCGTGGTTGCATTCGTTTCCTAATACTTATAAATGATCCCAAATATAGAGTGACGCTATGTTGCCTAGGGGGCCTGTCCACCTCCGGTTCTCCACGTTCTCAAACCCGAAGAGGCTGACATAACGACGGGTTGGTTCTCTGTGGCTGCATATATATGCTTAGTCAGCAGCAGCAGAAGCAGGATGAGTGGACAAGTCCAAGACATACCTAAGCACGTATTACCTCCCGACCGTCACTGTCCAGGACATAGGTTCCCTATCACAGGACAAACATACAAACAACCCTAAACCATATTTATCAACGATCCCCTTTCCGTGCTAGTGGTGCAAAGACTGGGGTGGTTAAAGCAGGCTGGTTGTTTTTAACAAGTTTCAGCCCACTGCAAGGCTATCTTCCGAAATGTGCTCAGCCCACGTGGGTCGCGCAGGCGCTAATTACTAACAGGCTAATAACAAGGAGCGCAGGAGATCGGCCGCCCAGCGGGGAATAAACTGGCACCTCTAGAAATAAAGCTCCGCAGCCAATGCGGCGCCTCGGCACGCGGGATTGGCGGCCTCGGCCGTGACGTGGCCTGGGCGGGCCGAGTCGGTTTGCGACGGTGGCAGCGGGCCCCGAACGGGGAGCGGCCCGGGGACCCGCCGCGCACCGCCCGGCCGGCGTGCCCGCTCTCTGCCAGCCGGGAAAGTCTTTCGCTCCGCGACGCCCCCGGAGTCTCTGCTCCGCCTCACGGCGTCGGCGTGGACCGGGACCCGTGCTCCCTAGTGCGACCAGGACTCCCCAGCGAGCGGGCGGCTGGGGACGCCGAGGTTTGGCCTGCGGGCGCGGGGCGCTTCCGGGAGGGTGGTCGGCCCGTGCCGGGCCGAGGCGGGATCCCCTCCTCCTGCCCCGAGAGCTCCAGGGGAGTTGCGGGAGGCGCGCCGGCCCTCGCGTACGGGCAACACCTGAGCGGGGATCCGAGTCGCTCGGCGCCGCCGCGACCTGATCCCAGAGCGCTGCGGGAGGGGCGCGCGGAGCGCTCGGCTCTGCTCCGGCGGCTTCACTTCTCGCCGCTGGCCACTGGGGCGAGAGGGGTGGAGCGGTGCAGAGGGTTGGCAATGCCTTCTCCCAGGAAAACTTCGCCACCCCCCCCCCCGCCCCGATAGTGAAGGGATCACCAGAACATTTAGAAAGCACGAGAAATGACCGTGTCACGGAGAGGAGTGGCGAGGGCGGGGAAGCGGGGAGCTCCGGGGAAGCCGATTTGCTCCGTGAGCTGCGGCGCGAGCCCGGCGGCCCGGGCGCTGAGATTTGGGGAAGCGGGAGCCGCCGGGCGGGGCGGCCACGCTGTGTTTGTTTCTGTTCACTTCCTGCGGCAGCTGTTCAAGATGAGGGGAGAGGGGCTCGGGCGGAGCGGCCTCGTCCCGTGGGTCTGAGCGTCCACCCCCGCCGCCGGGACTCCGGCCCCCTTGGGCTTCGGCTATGAGCGCTCGGTGACCGGCGGCGCTGCGAGTCGTAGACCCGGGACTTCGGGAGGCAATGCTGGCCCGGCTTTGAGTGGCTTCGGGACAGTGAAGAAACCCTAAAATGGAGGACTTTTCCACCAGGACCTACGGCACCAGTGGGCTCGACAACAGACCTCTGTTCGGAGAGACGTCGGCCAAGGTGAGTGCGGCCCGGGACTCGGGGCCTGGGTGTTTGTGTTTGTGTGTCTGTCCGCACCCTCCCCTTCCCTGCTCCCTCCCGACCCGGAGCCCTGCTGGGTTTTTCTGCGGCCCCTGAAGGCCCTTGTAGCAAGAAAGTGCCTTCAACCCCGCTTCATTCCTCTCAAGGTACTTGCGCTGCCCCTCGGCTTCCTCTTTGGGACAGGGTTGGCCAAGAGCCTTGAAGGCTGGTAGTGGAGAAAAGTTCAGGAAGTTCTGGGCTGCGGGGGGTCCGAAACGGGATTGCGGAAGCCCTCTTCCCCAAGGCCAGGTGGTCATGGTGTTTGCACATCCGCTGGTCCAGCTGGAGTGCTGACCTTCAAGAGGCTTCAGGTGTGCACCTGAGGTTTCCATAAGAGCCCGAGAGGTGCTTCTGTTTCGTGTTTATATAGAGCCCTTAAGAGTTTACTGCTGAGGCAGCCGAGCAGAGAAAAAGAGGAGAGGCGTGAAATGAGGGTTTCTTTGATGGGACTCCATTCCAGGAAGTGATCAAAGTGTCTCAGGCCCAAACAAGGTAGTAGTACATTATTTTAGGCTTTTAAAAAGTATACTGTCTTCTTACAAGCTTATTCATGTGATGCCCTGGGCCAGTAATTGAAGAGAGCTCTTTTCCTGTCCCCAGCATTAACTTTCTGAGTCGTTTGGGCAAGATTAGCCTGTTTTGTTTGGGTTTTTTTTCACCTAGAAAGTGGCATTGGTGATCTTTGACCCCTGACAAAGTACTTTCAGCCTCTCAGAAAGTAGGGCACATATGGAGTCCAGAGCTTCTTGGGTTTCTCAGCTTAGTCAGGGACCTCTTTAGCAGAAAGGATAAGGAACTTGTACACCCAACAGCCTGGGGCATGACCCTGAATTTGGAAGCTGCCAGCCTGCCAGGAGAATACTACTTTATTTCTTTTTTTTAACTCCATGCGGATTTTGCTTTCTCTTCTCAAAGGGACTTTATAAGAAAATGTTTTAAGCTTTATGTCTAAGAAGTTGCTCCTTGTTTATCCTGTGACTTTGCATATTCCCAGCCCACAGACACCTGCTTTTTAGAAGCACGGCTCTGGTCCAGTAGATATTCCTGTTTCTGCTAACATTTTTTATTTACTTACTTTTTAGAATTTATTTTATTTTATTTATTTTTGGCTGCGCTGGGTCTTCGTTGCTGCACGTGGGCTTTCTCTAGTTGCGACGAGCGGGGGCTACTCTTCATTGTGGTGCCCGGGCTTCTCCTTGTGGTGGCTTCTCTTGTTGCGGAGCTTGGGCTCTAGGCACGCAGACTTCAATAGTTGCAGCACGCGGGCTCAGTAGTTGTGGCTCACAGGCTCCGTTGCTCCGCGACATGTGGGATCTTCCTGGACCAGGATGGAACCCATGTCCCCTGCATTGGCAGGCAGATTCTTAACCACTGCACCACCAGGGAAGTCCCTGACATTTTATTATTTTTTAAAAATTTAATTTAAGTTTTTTTGGCCGCACGTCTTGTGGGATCTTAGTTCCCCACCAGGGATTGAACCCGGTCCCTCAGCAGTGAAAGCGCCAAGTCCTAACCACTGACCCTCCAGGGAGTTCCCGTCAGCTAACATTATTGAGCATTATGTGACAGGCCCTGGGGCGTCCAAGGAACCCAGGTGAAGATGGGGGAAATATGTGAACAAACGTGATGCAGTTGGATCTGTGCTATGAGAGGGCGTAGAGGGGGCATGTTGGGGTATAGGGGAGAAAGTGGTCACTTTGCTTGGGAAGGTTGGGGAAGATCTTAGAGGATGGATTCTACATTCAGAGTGTCTGGTAGCCTTCGGCTTTCAGATATGGATGCCCCTAAATTGGGGTTTGATTAGGAGAGGATTTGGGGCCTGGAGAATGGAGGCAGCTAGCTGCTTGAAGGGGTCGGACCCAGGGCATCTGGCTGCCCGACTGTCCTGAGAGCCAAGAAGTTCAGTGTCTCCTCTACATACCTTGGTGCACAGGTTGGGGTTCTGGGTGATGCAGACCTCTGACCTCCTTTGACCCCTGAATACTGAGGTAGATGACTCCATAAGGGACTTGTTGATTTATAGAGACACTTAGAAATATTGATGTTTCTGACTCACTTGGGCCTAAATAGTCAATGACTGTAAGTTTCCCTGTTGCCTATGATCTATTTGAAACCCATCCAAGAAATTGACTATTCCAAATGTATCTCTGTTTATTGCAGATTTATTTAATCCAAGAGCATACACCTCTAGCATTACTTAGGCAATTTTAGGCGTCATAACAGTAGAATCAGCTACTCAGAGGAAAAAAAAATAAGAATAATATATATTTCCAGATCTCTCAGAATTGCTTCCTTGAGTTTCCTCTGTGGGGCTGACAGAATGATTGGACATACAGAAATTGTACAGAATGGAGAAAGGAGAGAGACTTCTGGTCTGAGGATAGGAAGAAGCATCATGGTTTGTATAAATTGAGATGCTGTATCCGAGGAAGGAGAAGCGTCTGTCTTTATTTTTTGTTTTAATTTATTTTTATTTATTTATTTTTGGCCATGTTGGGTCTTCATTGTTGTGAACGGGCGTTCTCTAGTTGCAGCGAGCGGGGCTACTCTTTGTTGCGGTGCGCGGGCTTCTCACTGCGGTGGCTACTCTTGTTGGGGATCACGGGCTCTAGGCACGCGGGCTTCAGTAGTTGTGGCTCATGGGCTCTAGAGCACAGGCTCAGTAGTTGTGGCGAACGGGCTTAGTTGCTCCACGGCATGTGGTGTCTTCCCGGACCAGGGCTCGAACCCATGTCCCCTGCATTGCCAGGCAGATTCTTAACCACTGTGCCACCAGGGAAGCCCGAGGCATCTGTCTTCAATGACAGCAAATGATTTTGAGGACCTGAGTGGGCGCACAGGGATGGGACCTCAATAGTGAAAGGATAGGACATGTTACAGTGGAGCCATTCCACTGGAGGGCAGTCACTGCCAGAGCAGGGAGGCTTTCCCGGGAACCTGGGAAACCCTTCATTGGCCCCTGCATGTGTGTGCTCCCAACGTGCTTTCGCCTCTGAGGAAGAGCATCCAGAAGGGGAAAGCCCACTTCCTGTCCTATTCTGACAGGTCTTCTGAGCTTTTAGTAATCTTACTTGCCTTTTGACAACTGACCAGAGATAGCCTCTTAATTTTAAGCCTAGAAAGGACCAGAGCTTTAGGGCCAGCTTCTCCCTCTATGGCCAAGATGACTGAAGTGCACGGAGCAGAGTCTGGAGGGAAGTTGTGTTTCCTCAGTGCCGGGCAGCATGCTCTGCATTCAGCGTTCCCTTGTTTGATCACCCAGTTCCTCTGTGAGGTGGGTTTCACAAGCAGGGAAGCTGAACTACAAAGCAGGCTACGTGTTGAGTCATACAACTGGTTCTCCTCTGGCGATGTTTCATGAGTTGACTAGGATAGTAAATGGTGAGGTGACTTACACTGTCTGGGTCACATTCTCCAGAAGGCCCTGTGGACATTCACATACTTGGCTCTTCCACAGGAAGGAGGTGAAGTGGTTTGCCCAAAGTCATGGAGTACGTGGAAGATGCTAGCATCTGCTATAGAAATACACAACCCAGTGGGCCTGGAGCAGCACCCTTGTGGGCAGTCCTTGAAGGATACCAAACTCCAGATTTATTCAGTCTTTAGCGTAATGTTTAGGAATAACTTTACAGATACAGCCTTGGAGCGAAAGGTAAAGCAAAACAGTTTTCTGTTGTTACGTAAACATCTAAGGGATAATAGACCAGAAAAGGAAGGATAGTCGTTCCTTGATACCTTTGGAATTACATATTGCTAGGTGGGCTGTCCATCAAGCCTGGTCAGAATATCCTGATGCTTTTTTCGTCTGTTTTTATTCCATCCCCAGTTCTGCGATGTAACACATCTCTTTCTGGGGGAAAACAAATGTGGCACAAATGCCACGATAATACAGTGTATCTGAGGTTTCTGAGCATGTGCTGTTGCTTAGCACTTTCTGAAGGAGCGCGACCCAGTAGAAATATAAGATGAGCCATGTATGTGATTTTCAATGTCCTAGTAGCCATATATTTACAAGGTATAAAGAGATGCAGTTAATTTTAATAATATGCTTAATTCCATACATCTAAAATACTGTCATTTCAATATGTACTCAATATGAAAAGTGGAGATATTTTTCCATCCTTTTTTTCGCACTAAGCCTTTGAAATGCAGCGCGTATTTTCACTTACAGACCATCTCAGTTTGGACTAGCTACTTCAGGTGCTCAGTGACCACATACAGCTGGTACTCCCGTGTTGGGTAGTGCAGTTCTAAAGCAAGTGAATTATCAGTCACGGTGGTTGTATAGTCACGATCGTGAAACATTTTTCTTTGTTGCGGGACTTCTTAGAACCTTTAAAATGTGCTAATGTTCACTGAGACGGTGGCTGGGGAGGGAGGGCAAGTACTACTTCCTGTGCCGTTTCGGTGGCTGGCCTTTTGTCACTGGCACAGTCAGTGCCTTACTCCGTTCTTACCTTGCACCCCCCTCAGCCTCAGCAGGCCTGAGCTGAGTGTCCACAGAACCCGCTTCGGGAAATGTCACTCTAGGAATCTATCCCCTGCTCCTCCCTTCCTAGTATGAACTCTAACCTGGAGGTATTCCCCCCTCTCTTGTCCACGGCTGCCTTTAAAATTTCCTTTGGGCCATGTTTCTGTCTGGGTAATGGAAAGGCTTTAAGTTATCCTCAGGGCTTGTGAGTCGATCTTGATTTCTTGATTCGCTGGCTGGCTGCGGAATCATCTGAAATCAGTTTCAGCCAGTGGATTGGTGAACCTAGCGGGGAGAGGCAGGATGGTTCTCTGTGGGGAAGAGGGCAAACCGGTATCCAACAGCTACTGCGAATGGACGAGGGGGGAATACTTCATTCCTTGGAATGTAGTGTAAGCTGGTTCCTGGACCAGCCTCTTCTATTGATTTCCACTAATAATAAGTGATTCATCCTCTGAGAAGGGTGGTGACCGTTTTTGTCCCTTTATTCCTACTTGGATGTGATGTTAAGAAAAGTGAGTGACACTGGAGGAAGGCGCATACACTGGAGTCAGATAATAGAGGGAGACCTTCTGTGTAGGGTGCAAGTTAGTGGGTCCCGAGGCTCAGATCTTTGGTTCCGAAGGCGAAAGTTCCATGTCCTAAAGCACTTTCCTGATCCTTTCCTCCCCTCCCTGCAAAAAAAAAAAAGCAAATAAACAAAAACAGTGAAAATCAAGGTCTTTAGATGACGTGTAGTCGAATTCAGACCATTCAGAATTGGAGCATTTGGCGTCTGCAAATAGTCGTGTAAGATGAGAACGCTACTTCTTGCCTTTTTCCGTTTGGAGGTGAGGGTTGTTGCTTCATTAAGAACAAAGCTGTGGTTAGGATTGTTGTGTCTGCCTGCCGCCCCTCCGCCTGCCCAGAGCCCCAAAGGCTGTCTTCCAAGGGGTGCGGGCTTCCAGCCTCTTGACACAGCTTCTGGGTGATTCTCTGAGCACAACACCTGTCTCCCTCAAAGCAGAGCTAGTCGCCCAGGGTATCGGATCCGTTGTCCCCTTGCCTCTCATCCAGGCGGCCAAACCACTTTTAGTTGCCATTTCTTGTGCTGGAGAAACGGTGCAGGATGATAGACGCCAGGACTTTCTTCTTTCCTGCTCTAAAAAGTCTTGTCCTCCCCCACCCCTAGACCAGAGGACTGGGGATCTCAGAGGGTTGCACTCAGGCGTTTGTATTTTGAGAAGGCTCTTCAGAGGATGCTGGCGCATAGGGAGGCTGACATCCCTGGTCTTCACCGTTGCTCTGTGGATGCCCAGTCCAGACTGGCACCTCTCCATGGATCCCTTGCCTTGAGCTGCCTCCCTGCTCTTGGCAAATGCTCTTCTTCTTGCTGTAGCACCCTCTCTTCCCCACATATCTGAATCCTGCCCAGTCTAATTTCCCACCTTCGAACCTCCCTCACGACCCAGCCTGCATCCATGCTTCCCTCCTACAAGCCTGGTGGTCAGAGACGTCTCCTGGTATTTAATCCTTGTGCTGTGAGGGATTTGTATAGATCTTGCCTCCCCGGCCAGAGTCTAAGCTCCTTGAGGGTAGGAGCCACTTGCCTTATTTCTCCAGCCTTTCTAGCACTCGGCACAGTGCCTTACCTAGTTCTGGATTTTATATATATTAAGTTTTTTTTTAATTGAAGTATACTTGATGTGCAATATTATGTAGGTTACAGGTGTACGATAAAGAGATTTACAATTTTTAAAGGTTACAGTCCATTTATAGTTATTACAAAATATTTGCTATATTCCGCATGTTGTACAATATATTTTTGTAGCTTATTTTATACCTAAAAGTTTGTGCCTCTTCATCCCCTGCCCTTATCTTGCCCCTCTCCGCTTGCCTCTCCCCACTGGTAACCACTAGTTTGTTCTCTGTGAGTCCGCTGCTTTTTTGTTATATTCTTAGTTATATTAAATTTTAAGTGAAGTGAGCATCTAGCATCACTAAAAAGTAACCTGCTTTCTTGGGACATCCTAAACCATCAGTAGAAGGCGGGGGCTCGTGTTCAGAAACCTGGAGCGCTGGGTACCAAAACAGGAAGGGGTGCTTCACGCTCTCGTGCAGTTAAGGGCATCACTCTCTCCTCTCCTGGCTGAGCTTCAGCAGAGAGGCCATAAACGTAACAGTACTGTATAAAAAACGTAAACTGAGCCCTGGCCTCTCAGAAGCTGGAGGTCTGCTGAGTTTTTCCCTCTGTAGACAAGGTTTCTGCAGCTCTGTGGTAATGGACTGGGTCTACTAAATTGAGTCATTTCTTTTTCTTGGGGTCAGTCCATAGTTCATGTGTAGGTATAATGACCATATTTTCTGCACTGCCATAAGGACAACGTGGGTTGACAAACTTGAGTGTCCCTATGGGGATGATGGAATGTGGCCCCTAGAAATGGGGGCCAGGGTCTGGGGCCCACTCAAGTCCCACTCATCTCTGAGGACCTAATCTTGTTGGTAAGATGCCCCAATAGGTGAGGTAGAAATTATACTAATGTGAGCAGCCGTTTACTGACTCTGCTAAATGGCACTCTGTTCTAGGGCTTTACGTGTATTATCTCCGCTTCCTAACAGCAACCCTGCGTGTTCGACCATTGTACAAATATGGATTTATTTGTACAAATATGGAAACTTCGGCTTCAGAGTTAAGTGGCTTCCCCAAGGCCACAAGCAGGCATGTGGTGGGAGAATAGATGTAAATCAGGTCTGCCAGCCCCTGACGTCCTAGCCCTTGCTCTAGGCCTCCCAGTTCTGAAGGTCGGAGCACATAAAGATCCGGCACTTCCTGTGCTACTGACTCTAGGGATCATTTTGGTCCTTAAACATGTGGAGTAGGTTTGTTTTGTATTTTTACTGTGATCTCATTTCCCTAAGTGATGCTTCAGTGAAAATAATCTATTTCAAGTATGCCTAACTGTGAATAATATATTTCCAGTATTCTCCTCCTGTGGGGAGGAGAATCTGGCAGGATGGGTATGACAGAAATATTCACAACTGAAAGATGCTTCAGAACGTGAATCTGTGAAATAAGGGAAATGTTTCAAAGTGTCCATACATGTACCTTCTCTGGAGGGACCCGAGGGAGAGGTCGGTATTCAGAGCTACAGGCAGCCGTGGAGGCCCTGGTGCATTTGAGAGCTCAGAGCATGAGAGTGGGCAAGTATGGGTGTGTGTGAGTCTCATAAGCTTTTCTCACGTGCCGCTACTCCCAGGGTTCTCTGCGAAGCCTCAGGACAGCAGCCCCGTGACCCGGGCTCGCCATTTCGCAGAGTCAGCTGTCTCCTCGCTTCACCCTGGGGACACTGTCTCCAGGGCTGCCTCCGGCCACGGCGTTGGGGGGGAAGCTCCTGCCTGTTCAGGGCCACGCAGCTCTGGGGGAACTGAGGAGACCCCCTGGCAAGGCCTGAGGTTTCTTGCTTCCGAGGGGCCCAAACCTCCTCCCATGTGTCACGTCCTCTCACTGTGTCCATCCCAAGACAGCTGTCCCTTAGGCTGCTTACTGGGCCGTTTCCAGAGCTTTCCTGACAAGATGTTTTCCCCTGGGACTTGGAAGAAGAAAAGGAAAATCACTTTTTTTTTTTTTTTTTTAAACAAATTTCTTTCTTTCTCTTTCGGCTGCATTGGGTCTTCGTTGCTGCGCGCGGGCTTTCTCTAGTTGCAGCAGGCGGGGGCTACTCTTCATTGCGGTGCATGGGCCTCTCACTGTGGTGGCTTCTCTTGTTGCGGAGCACGGGCTCTAGGCGTGCGGGCTTCAGTAGTTGTGGCTTGCGGGCTCAGTAGTTGTGGCTCACGGGCCTAGTTGCTTCGCGGCATGTGGGATCTTCCCGGAGCAGGGCTCGAACCCGTGTCCCCTGCATTGGCAGGCGGATACTTAACCATTGCGCCACCAGGGAAGTCCCCTCCTTGTATGTTTACTACATGCTGATTGGATTGCCTTTCTTCTCTTTCCCTCACAAGAGAAGATAATCACTGTCTTCAGGGACCTGAAGATCTTGTGCACAAGGAAGATGAACATGGGGTCGAGCCCTTTAATGAAAGGAGGAGCAAAGTGCCAGGGAGCGTGGAGGAAGGGGATAATTCTACTGGGGACATCAGGTCAGACTGCTTTTGATTTTTAGACCCAGAATCAGGAGTAAGATTTGACAGGAGGAAGTGACTGGGAATCCCAAGCAGGAGGTCCAACTGTGTTGAAGAGGTGGGAGCAGGAAAGTGCCGGGAAGCGGGAGGGAACTGTAAGTGTTCCATTGCAAGCAGACTCTAGAACTTGGGAGGGATGGTCAGAGGAAAGCCTGGGCCGGGGGAGGAGCCTTGAGTGCTGTGCTAAGTACAGTTGTCTTCTGGAGGCTGTCGGTTGTTGAGTGTGCATGTATGTGTGCTTTGATTCAATGCTTAATTGTGTGTGTACTGCATCCTGGGACATGTGCCGTGTGCTGGAGAGGGCATCTTTTCTCATGGAGCATGTATGTACTACAAGGAGGATAGAAAGACACTACACAAATCCTTGCTCTTCCCTTTCTTTTCCTTACTAGCTTCAGTCATCCTAGCCTACTTTGTCTTCCAGTGTCCGAGCTCACTCCTGCCTCAGGGCCTTTGCACTTGCTGCACTGCCTTGTTTGCAGTACACTTCTCCTAGATCCTTGCATGTCTCGTTCCTTTTTCTTTAAAAGGTCCCCGCTCAAACAGGAGGATTCCTTGACCTCCTTTTTAAAAATAGCCCCCAGCTCCACTCTGGTCACTCTTCATTTACCCTGTTTTATTTCGTTCCTAACTTCCTCACACTAAGCATGTAAAAAGGGTGGAGAACAGGTGTCAAACATCAAGGTGGGAAGCAGGATGGAGGGAAGGCTGTTCTGATGTTGGAGGGGTTGAGATTTTGGGGCCAGAGATGGACTCCATGAGGGAGAGATTCAGCATAGATATGAGGACAGAGATAACTAATAAGGCCAGGGAATGGGTGCAGGATTGGCAGAGGAACAGGCTGCCCTCCGGTCCTCTTCAGGCTGGAAGGAGTGGAAATGGGGGGTGGGGGGAGTTCTTCTTTTTCTCAGCATCTTTTTTTTTTTTTTTTTTTGTAAAGATGTCTGCTGACGGACAGGCTTCAAGAGTGAGACTGGGAACCTGAGTGGAGGTGGAGCTTCAAACCACTTCCTGGAGAGCGACTGCGAAAGTCAACTCAAAATAAAAGGCCATGAAAATACAGTGAAAGCCCAGCTGAATACATGAATTTGTAGTAACACAGTTAGTTTGTTTTTTCAGCTAATATTTGAATATCTCATATATGCTGGGAATATTTAGAGGGTTGGCAGAAGGAAATGACCGGTGTCTCCCCACCCACTGGTACAGTGGCACCTTTGTAGGTTCAGAAGAAGAGTCTCTCCACTCTGGGTAGTGGCAGCTCCCACAGCCACATGGCTTGGCTTTGTCTGAGTGAGACAGAGGTGCTCCTGCCTCTGGGTGGGCGCAGGCCTTGTGGGGTACACAGCTTGGAGAGTGCAGCATTGGGCTGGGTTGCAGCCATGGGCAGTGGCCCAGAACCCAGCAGTGAACAAGGAGGACATGGCCCTCAGCCTCCCAGGCCTTACAGTGTGGAGGAGGAGACAGACAAGTAAACTGGCAGTTAACAGGTAGGATAGTTGAAAGGCTTCACAGCAAGACTTAGCACCAGAGCCTGGAAGTGGCTGAGGGTTTGGGAGTGACTCGGGACTGGGTTTTCAAAGCATCAAGAGCAGATGAACACATCCACCAGAGAGGCTCTGTGCGTTGCTGAAACTGCCGACTCCATGGTCAGGTTAGGTCTTTGGTGTGACAGATTGGGAATGATCTAGTCAGTGGATGCTGAGGAAGACCAGGCTCAGGGGCAGTGGAGGAGATGGTTGGAGGAGAGGGATTTGGCCAAACGGGTGCTGAAATAATTGAGCTTGCTGAGAAGAGGAAGGGAAGAAGTTGGCATGAGACTGCCAGGGACATACATCTTAAAAATAGAGGATGTTTTTGTCTGTCTGGGCTGCTGTAACAGAATACCACACAGACTGAGTGACTTACAAACAACAAACATTTCTTTCTTTCAGTTCTAGAAGTCCCAAGTCAGAATGCCAGCATGGTTGGATGAGGGCCTTCTTCTGGGTTGTAGACTTCTGTTTGTGTCCTCACCTGGTGGAAGGGGTAGGGAGCTCTCTGGATCCTCTCTTATAAGGGCACTAATCCCACTTGTGAGGGCTCCACCTCCTACTGTTGTCAACATTAGCCATTAGGATTTCAACTAGCAGTTTTGGAGGGACACAAACTTTCAGACCATAGCAGAGGATATTATTGAAACTGCCATCTCATTCCGGCCTGGGGAGCAGGAAATGCCTTGCCCACCACCCCCCTCCCCCCTCACCCCCCCCCACCCCCGACTCCTTCCTGGCCTAGGGACCCTGGGATGAGTATGTGGGTGGCACAGGCTCTGTTGGGGAGAAAGTTGAGAGGCAGAGGCAGCAGGGGAAGTCCAGGGCACGGGAGAACTCTGTGTGTGGTCCAGGAAGTACTTTGCTCACATGGAACAGGTTTCAGGTGGTGGTGGGGTGGCTGACGGAGAACTCGAAGGTACGGAGGGTGAAGATTGACCCGGAGTTCACTTGCGGAGGGATGGGGTCTGTAGGGCTGCCTGTGATGTTGTCTGAGGACTTTGATGGAGTCGCAGAGGAAGGTGGAACTAACACAAAACCGGAATTCTCAGTCTTCCCCCACCCCCACCTCCTCCTTCCAGGGCGTGTAAGGGAATGTTCTCGTGGTGTTGTCCATGCAGGGTTTTCCTTTCCTGCAAGGAGCTTTCTGTTTTGCATGGCTTCTCCCTGGGAGTGCTGAGCAGCACTGCGGAAGGACCGGCTCCTGGGCGAAGGACCGGCTCCTGGGCGGGAGTTGCTGTCGTGCCTCTGAAACTAGAGCTTGCTGCTGTGGCAGGAAATGAGTGGCTGGGCTTCTGTCCTCAGGTTCGGGAAACCCGACCTGGAGGTGCCTATGGTTTACTCCTGGTATTACCATGGGGCCATTGGCCCGGGAAGCACCGTGAGGGCTCGGCCTCTTGGGCTGCAGGGCCAGGCTGTGGCTTCTGCGGTGGTGTTGCGTGTCTGTCCTGGACCAGTGAGGCCAAGCTGTCTTCTGACCAGAAGCTGAGATTTCTGACAAGTCAGTCCCCGGATGAGTGGTGAGTAGCCTCTCCTGGTAAGAGGCGCTCTAAGGAAAATGCCGTCGGTCACTTCCATTTATGGTTCTGTTACTTAAGCATCATTCTCAGAGCACCGGCCGGCAGCGTGCCAGCCTCCCGGCTGCCTTCCCCCCATGGTTAATTAACTTCCAGTCCTCATGGAGGAGACAGCCAGTGAATCCGAAAGTGTAAAGTCTGGGCCACGTGACCCGGGAGCCCTGAGGCAGGGGCATCTCCCGTCCTGAGGAGTGTCCAAGGAAGCTGTCCAGAAAGGGTTTACAGTGGAGGCGATGTCTGAGCTGTGCTCTGAAGGATGAGCAGTTAAATTGGGTGTGTGGCATTTCAGCCGTCCCACTTCTCAGCCCGCATCTCACTCTTTTGGGGACATTGTGCCTTCAGCTATTTTTACGTGTCAATATAAGAAGCAATTATGTATGAAGTATCTGCACTTCCTGCCTCCCAGAATTTGCCTAGACCCGTGCAACAAACTCTTCTTAGATCCAGGAGAAGTTTGCCTGTTCTAATGATGCAGTGTGCTTACTGTCATTAGTGAGAGCTTTGAAACCCATAGTACTTCCTTCTTGGCTGCCAGGAATCTTAGTACTAACATTTGAACTTAGAAAAGTTTTCTTTACTCAGACTTTTCCTTGTAAATCCTTTTACTCCTTTCTAGTCCCCAGATCCCTTTAGGAATTTTGCCGTGCTCTTCCCCCCCCCCCCACCCCCACCCCTACGCGGGCCTCTCACTGTTGTGGCCTCTCCCGTTGCGGAGCACAGGCTCCGGACGTGCAGGTTCAGTGGCCATGGATCATGGGCCCAGCCGCTCCGCGGCATGTGGGATCTTCCCGGACCAGGGCACAAACCTGTGTCCCTTGCATCGGCAGGCGGACTCTCAACCACTGTGCCACCAGGGAAGCCCTGCCATGCTCTTTTTACTGTTGCTTGAGTGGATTAGGGTTTTGCTGTGATAGCCCAAGCTTTAGATCCGTTTTGGAAGCAGGCAAAACAAATGACTGTGGAAATGGAAGCGTGCTTTTACCTGTTAGTGTTCCAGGCTGTCCAGAGCCGGGGTTTTTCCTGGTTGCTGAGGACAGATGCCAGCTTTGGGGTATTTGGGATGTTCCCAGAACCACCATTAACCACCGGAGCATTTGAAATGAATTTGGAGATTTGTTTTGTATCAGGGTGCTGGTTAATGGCTGACCAAGCAATCTGGGGGGGCTCCTGTGTCTTTTGATTGCTGGGGAATAGGTCTTCTGCTCTGGCCCAGGTGCCACCTGAAGCTGATCATCCAGAGCCATAAATTGTTAAAACTGGAAAGGACCAGATAGCAGCCCAGTCCTCTCATGTGATAGATCCAGATGGGTTAAGGGATCCTTTTGAAGTCACCTAGCTAGTCAGTGAGATGAGAACCTTGGTCTCTTAACTCTCATTTCTGGGCCCATATGTATTAGTCTAAGGATTCTTAGACCTTTTGAACTGCTCACTCGGTTTTGCAGAGCATTGAATAGGAGACTTTAGCCATTATCTGGCTGTATGACCTTGGGCAGATGGGTCTGACTGAACCTAGTTACTCATTGGTAAATGGAGATAACGTATTCCTTACTGCTTCACAGAGTTAACCTTCTCTCATCCCAGGTACAGACACTTTGTAGGCACAACCATCTTCTTCTCCTTCCCCATTTCAAAGGAAGACAAAGACGCGCCTCTATTGGGCTCAGGCTGCTCTCTCCACCTGTGCATCGCATCCCAGCCCTTTCCCTTGCAGCTTCTTTTTTTTGCATCTTTATTGGAGTATAATTTCTTTACAGTGGTGTGTTAGTTTCTGCTTTACAACAAAATGAATCAGTTATATATATACACATATGTTCCCATATCTCTTCCCTCTTGCGTCTCCCTCCCTCTCACCCTCCCTATCCCACCCCTCTAGGCGGTCACAAAGCACCGAGCTGATCTCCCTGAGCTGATCTCCCTGTGCCGTGCAGCTGCTTCCCACTGGCTATCCTTACAGCTTCTTGAAGTTTTTTCTCCCCGGGGTCTTTGTGGAGTCGCTTCATTCTGAGCCCCTTTTCTTTCCTCCTTGCTCACCTGCTAGTCGTCCTCCTCCAGGTTTGACTTTCTCTGATCGTCTCTCCCTGATTGCCCAAGATACCTCTCCTTTCTCCTTCGTGCCCGCTTGTGTGAACTTCTGGAGGGTAGAGATTTGCGGTTGTATTTGCATCTGAGATATAGTAGATAATTTTTTTTCAGCTTGATTGAGATAATGTAATCTTTATTATCTTTATTGAGATAATTGAGATAATGTGTCTCGAAACTTTATATGTTTGTATATGCATGTTCAAGTGCTCACATACATAAATCCATGTACATGAGGTAAGACTGTCTCTCAGCCTGTTGCTGAGTCGATGTCTGTGGGAAGACAACGAATTCCCTGTCCTGTCATCTCTGCGAGTGAAGATTAAGGCTGGGGCTTCCCTGGTGGCGTAGTGGTTGAGAGTCCGCCTGCTGATGCAGGGGACACGGGTTCGTGCCCCGGTCCGGGAAGATCCCACATGCTGCGGAGTGGCTGGGCCCGTGAGCCATGGCCGCTGAGCCTGCGCGTCCAGAGCCTGTGCTCCGCAACGGGAGAGGCCACAGCAGTGAGAGGCCCGCGTACCGCAAAAAAAAAAAAGAAAAAGATTAAGGCTGATTCTGGTCCTGCTGGATTTCCTTGGGGAGTGAAAATAAGCAGCAGTACAAAGTGTAAAGCTCTGGTAGGGAGAATGGTTTTGTTAGATGGAAATAGTGCAATAATAAAGCTGGGGAGGAGACAGCTAGTTCTTGTGAGACATAGAGTAACTGAGTTAATAGAAACTAGCTTCTGATATGGAGATAGCTCTGGTTCTGACTTGGAGCATATTAGCTCTACCACTGCCCTTTGAAATGCTAATTAACGGGCGATTTAATTATTCTCTATTATTCTACCTTTGGAGACTGGAAGCAGGGGGAGCTGCTAAAGCCCTGAAGAAACAGCTCTGGGCCTGGAGAGGGGTCTCTACTCTGTGATTTGAACTTAGCAGTATTCACAATGGTTTAGCTTAGACTCTAAACTTTAGAGCAGTGCTTCACAAATTTAAATGTGCACACAGATCATGTGAGGCTCTTGTTAAAATGTAGATTCTGATTTAGTAGATCTGGGGCAAGGCCCAAGGTTCTGCATTTTTTACAGGCTCTCATGTGGTGCTGGTGCTGCTGGGCCACAGACCACTCTGCGTAGCAGGAGTTTAGAAGGAAGTAGGAGGTCTTCCAGAGTTAACTCTGCTATTTCTTTGGTCTGGATTCCTGGTTACTTCAACAGCAGAAGGCCTAAAGCCAAGGCCTTGGCTTGGAGAAAGGAGACCCTGTGAGAAACAGTTCTGCCGTCTTCTAAATAGTTTGTCCCATCTTGGGAGTCCCAGAGAGACGGTATCCTAACAATAGAATACCTGATATTCATGAAGATGATTTGGTATTCTAGACAGTGGACTGTCTAGAAGGCAAGCAGCGAAGTACTCATTAAAGATTAGATGTATTTTCATGAATGATTGAAACCAGTTAGCCTTCCATGGATAAGTTCAACAATCTAAAACAACCACTTACGAGGAAGTCTTCATTCCTGAAAGATAAACACTTTACTGTAGTACTTTGCTAATGGGGGTGCTCTTTGCAACTTGATCCCTTTGTCTAGACCAGCAGTTAGCATGCTAGGCTGCTGTTTCACTGAGAAGTATACATGGAATCTGCTGTTGCATTGAATCCTGTTTCCATCACTTATTGGTACTGAGATTTTGGGCAAGCTATTTCCCGGAGCCTGTGGGGCCACCTGTAAAATAGTCATAGTATCATTTCACCCCAGGATTTTTCAGAAGGTATACAAAAGCTTTTGGCGTAGGCACCATCTGTTCACCATTATACCCCTCTCCCCTCCCCATTTCGATCCTGGTTGGCAAACTTGCTGTACCATTTGGAGAATAGTGATTCATGTTGGCTCCCTCTCACCTGAACCTCTTCACTGGCCTCCTTCTATTGGTAAGAGCTCTTGTGAGGTATGCGCACACCTTTACAGACTGTTGCCAATACCTGGAGCTCATAAGGAGATGGGAGCAAATACTCTTGACTTCTTAGAATAGACCAGAAGAGTTGAAACTTTTTCACAAGGCAGAAACAATGGGGTTCTCATAAATGGGTTGTCTGTTAACACATTTTATGTTAAATACACATTTGTCTTGTGTGGGAATAAGTTAACAATGATCAGTGATTTGTCCCTGGGTCTCTTGCCTAACACATGGTCCTAGTTTCACTCTTGTGTCTGCTGTGTTGTCTTATCTAGCTGACGTGGTGGGTGATAAGACCTGTTCTGAGCCCTCAAGTTTAGTAAGGGTGTGGCTGGAGTAGTTCAGCTTCCTTTGTCCTGTGTAACATTTGAATTGCAGTGGCCTTGGTCTGGAGTGTGGTTTATCCCTGGTGAGGTCAGGGACACCAGATACACTTGGCTTTGCTTCACTCTTCCCTCCCAGCTTTGCCTGCCTGGCTCTTCTTTGGATTCTTACCTTTAGAAGCAGAGAACTTGGAAATGCAGGTTCCTGTCCCTTTCCCGTCTCTGAGCTTTTGTTTTCTGGCTGCTCATATTCCGTATCCTGCTGTTCTTTGCTCAGACGTTGCCAAAACAGTCTTTAAGACTGATTCTTGAAAGACTTCAGCTTTGACTTTTCAGAACTAAGATCACCTGATATTCTCATTGGCCATAAGGTAGTGTTTCCTCATCAGGTGTTAAACCCTTACCACCTTATTCTGTAGGCTCCGTAAATAAGTTCTATCAACCTAATACACATTATACATATAATATTAGTATATACTACTAATATTTATATATTACTGGTACTTTAACTTTTCAGTTCCTGTAACTGAAACCATCTAGCCACTGACCCTGATTTAGATATCCTATTTCAGAGTTGCTTCTAACTTGCTGTATGATTTTAGGTAAATAATTTAACAACACTCACTGGACCTAAATTTACCTTAACCTGTAAAATCAGGATTGGATCAGATCAGTTTTTCAAACCATTCTTTGGAGTTGGTTGGAGTAGGGATGGGAGTAACAAGAAATCTCGATGGGTAGAACCCCAGGCTCCTCATTCAGATGATTCTACGTTGCATTTACTTTTAGATTACATTAAGCAAGGACACTTAAGCTGTATCACAAATAGGTCCAAGCTCACGATGGCACTTGACATCATCTAAGCCTGGTTTCTTACTGTTTTCACCAAGGCTCTCGGCTGGCCATCCCGTGCTCCTGTCCCTTTGCTTCTACTAGTACTGTTCCAGCAGCTTGTGGATTATTTGTAAGCCTCCCTTCCCCGTCCAGGCCTTCCCAGTCTTCAAAAGGCCCGAATGTAAAAATGTCCTGTCCCTTCAAGAAACCTTCTCCAGGGACTTCCCTAGTGGTCCATGGTTAAGACTCCGTGCTCCCAGTGTAGGGGGCTCCAGGTTCGATCTCCGGTCAGGGAACTAGTCCCACATGCTGCAACAAAGAGAGCCGGCGTGCCACATTTAAAAGATCCCACGTGCCGCAACGAAGATCACGTATGCCACAACTAAGAGACCTGGCGCAGCCAAATAAAAACCAGACTTCTCCAGTTAGTTGTCCATCTTCCCCAAATACCTTCTGTACTCTGGTGGCTCAGTACACTCTGCCCTTCTGGCCGTTGTTTGTGTGAAGCTCAGAGGGGCAGGATCCGGGTTCCTCCATTCTAAAACACCATAATGCCTTGCATTGTATCTAAAGTGCCATGGGTTTATCATATGGCTCAAAACCTCTTTTCTCTTTCAGGATCGAATCATCAATTTAGTTGTTGGCAGCTTAACATCCTTGTTGATTCTAGTAAGTATCTTTGTGTCTCACCCAGGCTCTTAGCCAAAGTTTTGAGAACCTTAATATTGTGCGTCAATCAACTCTCCAAAAAAAAAAAAAATTAAAAGGGGCCAGTACATGAGCAAGTGGAATATTCCAATCATAGTTAAAGTAATGCTTTCAATTTTGTTGACACTTAAACAAAACTGCACTTGGTAAGTGGAGTAGCTAATTGATTTCCACTCTCACCCCCTGGTTGAAGGTGAAATAGCACAAATCAAATAACTTGGTTTTCTGGGTTTGCCTAGTAAATCTGTATTATGTCAGTGGCTACCAGTAACTCTCTTCTGTACATAACCCACAACTTCCCCATTTCTGCTAATGCCTTTACTTTTATTTTGTTCTTGAAGCATGTTCATTATCCTTTGGTTTTAAAAGATTTTAATTTTTCATCCTGTATACTACAGCTTGGTGCTATCACAATAAAATAAAACAAAGCTACATTTCCCGGTCTGAGAATGACATTTCTTTGGCACATTTTCATTAAATATAAGAGGATTTTAGTGAAGTTTGTCTCCATGACTTCTTAATAAAAAGAATGGGTAAAATGTTATATCTAAGGTAGAAAGAGAACTATAGGATATTAGAAACCTATTTTTTAGAATTTTTCATGTTAAGCAAAAACAGTTTTGGTTATATTTTTTTGCTAGAGTATTCAAAATAACAAAAAGTTTAGAACTTTTCAGTATAGTCGTTAATCCTGGGGATGAGGTTTAAATGCTATCTAATCTTTGATAAAGAGGTTATTTTGAGGTTGGCTAGTTTTACTGTTCTGTGGTGGTTTGTCTCCTCTCATAAAGGAGGAAAAGGTTAGGAAGATTAAGTAGAAGTACTGAAAGAAATAACACAGTTGAAGGTATTTTAATATTTTATTAAATATTAACATTCCAGAAGGCAAACGTGGTGGTAGATATAATTTTACAATGTGAAGCATTTTATACTACTACATTGCCTAAATGCCAGTCTAACCAAGTCTGGGAATTACTCCTGAGGCCTGACATAATTTCTCTTCATACAGGTAACGCTGATCAGTGCTTTTGTTTTCCCTCAACTACCTCCAAAACCGCTGAATATATTTTTTGCTGTCTGCATTTCTTTGAGTAGTATTACTGCCTGCATACTTGTGAGTACTATTTAGAATTTAAATTCAGTATCCTTGAGGGCTGAAGGTGCCTAGGGCAGAACTCCCAGCTCTGGTAGACAATATGTATAAAAGGGTATCTCTAATTATATGCCACCCCTCTCCCCCAAAGCATGTCACAATTCTCAACGTTAAATTGCAGGGATTTTTTTTGAATCTGAGTTTACTTTTCTCCTAAATCCCAGAGTTGTAACCTTGTAACCCTAAAAGGAAACTCCGCTCCCTTCATAGCAAACAAACAAAAAAAGACTTAGGTGGCCAAAGATTTGATGTCATGTATTTAATTCATCTTCCTTCAAGAACTACATACAAAGCCCAACAGGCTTTGGGAAATGCCATTACTCCTCTGTTTCTAATAATTACAAAACTAGTTTGTTTTAATCTTTGAGCTTTATCTCCCCAAATGAAAGTAATTAACACCAAAATCTCTGGAAACCTAAAGCTACAGCTGTACCTTTTTCACAAGAATGTTCAATTTTACTACAAAGAAGCCTTTCTTTTAGGTAAAGAAATAAAGATGGTGGTGGACTCCCAGTTGGGTATTTGCCAAGTGTTCGGTCATTTCATTAGTTGGCTGTTGTTTTCATTTCCCTTGAGGAGAGGCAGAATTAAAGCAGTAAACTCTTAAAGATAATTGTTCTGACTCACATAAGGTTTAAATCATAATAATGGGCTTATCTGAGTTAAAGTTAAACCAGAGGACATTTCCCAGATTCAAACTCACTGATTCTGCTATATTCCTATGACCTGAGGGAAGAATTGGCCCATCCCACTTTGAGAGCCTTGGGAAAAAAGCTACCAGAGATGCTCTCCCCTCACTCCCAGCCGAAAGCCAGAAGTGACTGACAGTGATCTAGTTGAAACCAAATATATGCACGTGTAAAGCCCTAGTTTTGCTGGCAGTTTGAATAAGTTAAAGGAATTAAAAAGTTGTCCTCCCTTCCAGTACCTAAAAGAGCTGTACGTTTTACTCAAATATATTTAAAATATCTGTTCTTGGATGACCTGCCAGATGACTGGACTCTTGGTTTAAACATTGAACAAAGTTAACTGAGAATGCAAGAATAAAGTATGGTCTTGGGTATGGAAACTCAGTTGGTACCGCTTGAATTATAAAGAATAAGAATAAAATTCTGGCTGCATTAGTCTCAAAATTCAGGGGGAAAAAGTATATATGGATGAAATTGGTCACAGTGGAAAAGAATTAGTTGTATTTTAAATTTTTAATATTCAGCCCAGTGCTATTACTTAAACTTTTATTTAATTCTTCTTCTTTTAGATCTACTGGTATCGACAAGGAGACTTAGAACCGAAATTTAGAAACCTAATTTACTATATCTTATTTTCTATCATCCTGTTATGTATATGTGCGAATTTGTACTTCCATGATGTGGGAAAGTGAGTCTGCCAAGGAGAAATACTTACCAGGTCTCTTCAAAGCTATGTATTTGGACTTGAATAAGAACTGGATAAGGTATGCTGAACAATCTCCTGCGTAAGTCTGATACATGATTTTCATGTAAATCTAAATTCCCTCTTGCAGGGGAGACATATCCTAGATCACTTTGCTTTTTCTTTAAGGAGCTGATGTTGCACTTAAACATTCCCCCTTAAAGCTCAAACAGCACAAGTCATTTTCACTTTTGAAATTAAAATTTTTTATAATGGAATTGCATGGCGAAAGGCTATGTAACAAACAATCTTGCATTTTAAGACAAATACTCTTTTATTTCTGTTAAACTGAATATACAATTATTGTTCCCTAGGCAACCAACTTTTGCTTATAACTACAATTTCACGTTAACAAAAAACACAAGACGGTGAAAAGACAACTTTGATTGTGTAAATCTAATTACAATAATAAATAAAATAATTTATACAAGTTTTTTTTTGACTTTTCTATAGGGGTCATATTCATTAAAGCCCTAGAGGCTAATTTTGGCTTAACCTTCTCTGGTATAGGAATGACTCTTGATTTGTTTCCTTTCATTACAGAAGCAAATTTTGTTTTTTTAAAATGCCTGAGAGGGAGAAGTTATATCAAACCCCCATCAGTTAATGCACTAAGTGAACGGCAAACTCTGATCCTCTCCTCAACTATTTCCTGGGTAACTTACATAGCAAGACGTGTAATAAAAGGTCATGGCATAGGATAGGCAACTTTACTTCCTTTCCCATTTAGTTTTACTTCAAAGTGCTAACTCTGTAAACTGATGACAGTGGGTTCTGAGGGGGTGGAAACTCTTAGCTTCTCATGAATTTTGTCTTCCTACTCTCATCCATATTAAAAACAAACAAGCCTATAGTGAATTTTAATTCTCTTAATGCTTTCCTCTTCGCCCAGCCTAAATCAGCTCCCACTGCCAGCAATGGGTAAACCAAAAGTAACCACCACACCCCAAGTCTCAAACTACTTAGAAGATAAGCTTTGTGGAGAAGGTCACTGGTAAGCTCTAGACCATGGTGATGTAGCTTCTCTGAAATATAAACAGGCCTATTTGAGACTGGATAGAGTGCCATGTCTGATCTTTAGAGATGAATATTACTGCTTTTAAAACAGTAGTTAAGCTTTGGTGATTTTAAACTTCTCTCAGCTAAAGTGAATGAAATTCCCCGCTGACAAGTAACACTAATCACTAGGATCTCTACAGTTAAGAGAGACCCCAGTGCTCCACTCAGCTACACTGTCATAAGACTAGACCTCAGATGATATATTTAAAGGAGGTAAAAAGTCATGGCAGCAACACTGTATGTGGCTTGAGCACTGTAGCTATTTAAAAGCCAGAGGAATGGTAAATTAAGCCTCTTGGGGGTTACTCCTATTTCTTTGGAGATGTTGTAATTAACAGTGTGGCTTCTTTGCCTGAACTACCTGTTTCTAAGAATTACCTAATGACAGTTTACCAAATCCTCAACATCTTTTGAGTCTTCTGAAACAGGACTGCCCAGAGATGATCCAATGATGTTTGATTCTTCTCGATGATGTTGGAATATGGGATCTGTAATGAGACAAGTTTCAAGTTAATCTTAAATGTATATATCCTCTAATCCACGTCAAGAATTTAGAGTAAGTGTTCTTCTACCAAAGTGAAAATTTAACAAGCAGATTTCCACCTTAAGATTTATCAGGCACTCGAAGGAGTTACAGTACCTGTTAGTGTTGTCAAAGGCAAGACAGATTCAGTATCTATAACATCAGATGTCTGGATAAAGCCATGTGGTGAAGGAACGATAAGTATCGTTTCATCATCAATTGTTGTTTGATCAACTTGTTCTTCTATGGTAGGAGACCCTAAATCCTAAGTAATAATAATTAAAAAAATGAGATTCTGTCTCATATTCCTTATTAGTTTTCCTTAAGTCCCCAAACACATTTAGGCTTGAAGGGACTTAACTTTCAAATATTATCCCACTTTAAAGTTAAAATTAAAAGAAATCAAAGTTAAGGTCTTAAAATGGACAAAAGTAATAACCTCATACCCCAATGTATTACATACTAGCAAAAAATAATTTTAAAGAACCAATTCAGCTATAGACCCTGAATACAGAAGAAACAATGCTGTAACACTGCGGGATGAGGTTCCTAAACCGAACCACAAAGACCTGTTACAAACCATCCTCAGGAAAATGCTTCCATGGGTTCCAACAAACATTTCTCAGTCTATAGGGGGTGGAGAAGGAAAGGTTTTAGTGAGGAACTGTGGTAAGAGCAACACTGCTGGTTGAATGATACTTCAGGTCAGGTAGGGGTTTGTGCTTTATTTTGTGTGTCTAAAGACAATAGGAGGTACTGAGGACATCTTTCCATAAATGATTTCTAGGCTTTTCCCAAACTGCAGGTTTGAGACTTAAGGCTATTTCCTTAAGTGCAACTTACCTCAGTAACATAAGCCCGGGCTAAAGGGGAGGGTGCGTCCTCTTGTTTAAGGTGGGTGTCAGAGATTTCTTCTTCTGTTCTGACCATAACACCGTTCATCAGTTCTGTGCTCTTTTGGTCACTGAATCTGGATATATGAGCATCATTAAATGATGGCTCTACAGTAATCTTAGGCTGATGAATTTCATCTGGGAAGGTGTCTGCTTCTAGGGCATCTGGAGGCTCAGGAAAATCAGATGAGTGAATATCACTATCCACTGTCAGTTCTGCTTGCGATACGGAAGAGGTGATGTCTTCTGTGGCAACTGTCTGAATGATGACTCTTGGTGTGTGACACTGCACTGTGACGTTGTCACTTGTGTTCAACAAATGTTCTGGCTATAAAATGTTAAAGAAAACGATCAGTGGCAAAATGAAAAAGTACCCACCAGACTAAAGTTATAGACAACAAATGATATTTATAAGTGGTACCCTATTGTCCCCTCCATGCCTCTCTCTCACCTCTGGAACTTCAGTGTTCTTATCACTGTTTTTCTAGAACCCCTATTCTTTACACAGTGGGGCCTCTGCTCTCGTAATATCCCTTTTCCCCTAACGGAAGTCCATGTCATGTAAGGAGACCCAGGGAACGAGGGATGTACCCCAGTGAAAGTGTAAAACATTGCTCCTGGGACAACAGTGGTAGGAAGAATTGTTTAAATAAACGGACTACAATAATATTGGCTCTTATATTTTGTATCAGCTAATCCTGGTCCCTAACAGGTATCGATACTAAAGTGTTTGAACGGAGCTCAAAATTTATTTCCCCCTCCCCCAAGATATTGTAATTGAAGGCACATGAGTCCATCTCTGGTGGTACTTATCAGTTAGCGAGTCTTTTCTACAGAAACTAGAAAAATCAAGGAATTTATGTAAGGTGACATACAGATAAAGCATGGACGATGATCTGTTCAGGAGAAGCGGGAGCGGCAGCCGCCAGGGTTACTGTGGGACTAGCAGTCAGAGTTAGCGGAAGACCTTGGCTTGAGCTTGTTTGAAGTAGGTAGGTGCCTGGAGTGCCAGTGGGCTGTAAATGGAAAGACTGAAGGAAGAAGAAAAATAAGATCAACACAGGTGCATCAAACCACTGAGTAAGTACACTTAGTACCCATTAAGTCTAGCTTTACATCCAAAACGGAGACTTTAATTTACTAGCCACAAATGTACTTACCAATCAGGAAGGGGCAAATAATAAAATGAAGGGTATAACATTCTAGACCATTTATCTGTTGTAAGTCATTTCTCGGCCTGCAGCTTTAACAGAGGAAAGGCCTGATCCTACTCTTCACTCCCTGTATGTCTATGGTCTGGTCTCAGCTATCTGTTTCAGTCCAAGACATGGTCTCATAAGCCACTGTTTCTAGCACAGTAATCCAGCATGCCTCGTCTCCCCTCTTTATCCCTTCTCTGTAGCACATAAAAACTAGCAGTCTCCCAGTTAAAACTTCACATTTTCCAAAAGGCACTATGGCAGTGTTTACCTACTTGAATAGATTTTTTTCATAGTATAATTTTAGGAAATTTTTTTATGTTCAGAGAAAATGTATAGAAATAGCAATTAGTGTTCGTTGAAAGAAAAAACTTCTAATTGAAAAGCTGTTTCACTGACAGTACGTTTATCTTTTGACATCTTTTATGGAAGTGTAACAAAACTATTGAACAACAACACACGTTTCACAACCATAAGCTTCTACGTGATAATCTGAGTTTGGTTTATCCTAACACTCTGAAGGAAAAGTTTTTGCACTTAGAATAGAGCTGGAAGTTAAAGTCATATAGCCTGGGTTCTTTAGTCTGATGTGGTCTTGTGGACTTAGGCCACAGCAGCTCTCCTGGCTACTGACTCACTGAATCTAGGTTTCTGTAATGCTAAAGCAGATATAGTAACTACTTCTCATAGAAAGGTTTGTCGAGGATTAGAAATGATTGTGATGGTGCCTGGCACACACTGGGGACTCAACTCACTTTTTCCCCTCCCTCTCTATAAAAGTGAAAGCTAGCTGTTTTCCTAAAGGTTGTATTTATTAATCACATATTATCAGGCAGTATAATAAATACTTTACATGTACATGTATGTCATATACATGTATTTTATTTAATATGCTTAAATACATTTAATGCTCATAATTTTTTGAAGCTGAGGCACTATTATCATGTTTTATTTATAAATAAGAGTCTCTAAATATTTGATTGTGACCCTGTAAGTTAAAACCTGAACACATACGCTAAATATATGTGTATATATTGCTTATTAGGCCAGGGGGAAAGGGAGGGTGACGTGGCAGAAAATGTAAAGCGAAGTTGTTTTCTACCTATGGCAAATGGTCTTCTTACACATCCCTATTTTGGAGACCAATGGATTAGGAAACCGAGGCTTAAGTTAAGCAAGTGGCCTAGTAGGAGATCCAAAAGAGAACCTTTTGGGGCTTCCCTGGTGGCCCAGTGGTTGCGAGTCCACCTGCCAATGCAGGGGACACGGGTTTGTGCCCCGGTCCGGGAGGATCCCGTGTGCCGCGGAACGGCTGGGCCCGTGAGCCATGGCCGCTGAGCCTGCGCATCCGGAGCCTGTGCTCCGCAACGGGAGAGGCCACAACAGTGAGAGGCCCGTGTACAACAACAACAACAAAAGAACCTTTTGCTAGGTAGGCCATTCCTATGAGATTTGGCTGTGGATAGGATAAATGAACTGTTGCACTAATACCCCTTATGTTCTTCACAGCAAATAAATCTTGACATAATTTAAATAAAATATACCTTATATATTCTTCATGAAAAATGAGCTAATAATTCTGGGTTTACCTATTTTAGAAAGAAGGGAAAGAACTGGGGCATTTTTCTTTTCAATTTTCATCACCACCCCTCCAAGGAATTACATTTAAATTAGCAGTCATGCCCCATCTCTCCCCAAAACCTCTTAGCATAGTTAACCCCTGATCTGTTTTCTGTCTCTACAGATTTGTCTATTTTTGACATTTCAGATAAATGGGAGTCGTACACTATATACTTTGTGTCTAATTTCTTTCACTTAGCGTAATGTTTTCAAGGTTCATCCTCATGGTAGCATATTTTTTTACTGCCAAATAATCATTTGTATGGCTGCAGCACATTTTATTTACCCATTTATCAGCGGATGGACATATGAGTTGTTTCTGCTTTTAGTTATTATGAACATTCATGTACAAGTTTTTATGTGGACATATATTTTCACTTCTCTTAGGTATACCTGGGATTAGAATTGGTAGGTCATATGATTACTATATGTTTAACCTTTTTAGGGATTGCAGGATTCTTTGCCTAAGTGGCTATATCATTTATGACTAGGACTTTTAAATCCTGTATCCCCCAATGGGCTAGTAGTGTTTACTGACTGTTGTTAAATAATTCATTCCATAAACTTTTTCTCTAATAACCAATATGAACTTTTTGAGTATATACTTATGACTCAATAAAAATACATAGCATGTACCCTACTTGTTAGCACTGTCATTTTCATCTATAAAAAGAACATATTATTGGTTTATATATAGATTAAAAGACAAATTATATAAGTGGAAGTCTGATTTATGTTGTCTTCTAACCATCTTGGCTTTCAAAGCCATGGATATAGTTACGCTTAATGACAATCAGGTTAATTTTTACATTTCATTTGCTTATATAACATTTCTAAAACTGATACCAACTCATCTTTCTTATGCATAAAATGGCCAATATCTGCTTTTTAAAGTAGTTACTCACTGGAAGAATCTCAAAGGTCTGTAGTGTTCCACTGTTTAGTGTTATTGTTTCCGAGTCAACGGTAGCAGCCGGGGAGTCTGCTGAAGCTGTGGTAAGAACAAGGACAATAAACAAACACTTTTTAAATTTAAATTTTCTTAGTGTACTCAATTAATTATGAGGGCAATCTCATATTGAATAATTTGCCTGGAAACCCGAAGTCATTTAAATTTCTTATAAGAGATAAGAAATCTAATGGACTTGTCTGGGATGGCACAGATATAAGGGTCAGCCAGCCATGACCCACAGCCAAATCCAGCCCACTGTCAGTGTTTAGGAATAAATCAAGTGTTATAGGAACACACTCATTCCTGTTCGTTAATGTATTTTCTGCGGTTGCTTTTGCGTTACAAGGGCAGTTGAGTAGCTATGACAGAGACGATATTTGCTAACCTCTGCTATAGATCATAAAATATTTCTAATGTTAGGAAGTAAGAGGAATACACTAAGGCTAACCTGCAAAGAGACAGGAACTTGATAAAATAAGTTTTCCTGGACCTTCTGGTAAGAAGTATAGATGTCTGGAATATATAGTGTCCTGTAACACTAGGCTTTAGTTGTAGTGACATCACTTCTGGCAATGTAAACCCGGGCAAATAACTTACTTTAACCCAAACTAATGTTCAGAGACTTTATCTGCCCTGTCTACCTCATATAGTTGTTGTGAGGATCAGAAACATGAAATACATATAGTGTCAGATGACTGTACTAGGGAGACTAAATAGCACTTCAGAGATCGGACAGCATGATCTCTTTACAGATATGTCAGCTGAGGCTCGGACTTGGTCACTGTCTGCTCAAGGTTATATGGAACTAGGGCTAATGAGAAGAAATGTAATCTCTTTTGGTGCTTTCAGTCCCACCTGTAGGTAAATCTATGTGAAAAATGATTTGAAATTGACTTTTAATGTATAATGTTAGTTTATTATATTCTGACTATAATGCTTCTCAGTTTAAAAGAAATGCACTGAATTCATGTTAGTTCTCTTACTATTTGATGGATTCTTAAGATCATACCTAGAATAATTTGAAGTGATTTCAGATAAATAACCTAAATGAAAGGTAAGCAAATTATGGCTGGAGACAAATGTGGCTCAAGGCTAAGAATGTTTTTTACATTTTTAAAGGATTGTTTAAAAACAAAATAGAAAATTTCATAGAGATCTATGTGGCCTGCAAAGCCTAATATATTCATATTTACTGTTCTGGCCCTAAAGTTTGCTAATCCCTGACCTCTAACCTAAAGAAAGAAACAATCGTGAGATTTTAGCCCAAATGACAAGAATAATGGGTGTGTTGTAAAACTCTTACTATACTCACATTTCTTGCTGGAAGAAATAAAATTATTCTAGTACTTAAAAAAAAAAAAAAAAAAGCCATGCTGTGAACGATATTAAGGTACCATTTATAAAACGTTTGCTATTTTCCCAATAAGCATTGTCAACCCAATAGCCAAGGAAAACTGTAACATTCTCCATGCACAAAAAATTTTTAGCCAACAGCAGCTCTCACATTTATGGTGGACGAGTAATTTCAGTTGCTTTGCAATCCTCAAGACTACAAAACAAAACAAGCAGGGCTAAAGAAAATAAATTCTTCATGCTTTACTGCACTGGTAGAAAGCTAAAGCAAATAACCAAATTTAAATTAGAACTTTAAGAATAAGACAAGCATAATTAATTTAAACATCAGAATATAGGTTTTGTTTGTTTTTTTTTGGTCTGTTTGTTTTTTGCTGTGCTGTGCAGTTTGTGGGATTTTAGTTCCCTGACCAGGGATTGAACCCACACCCTGGGCAGTGAGAGCACGGAGTCCTCATCACTGGACCGCCATGGAATTCCCAGAAATACAGTGTTAATAATGCCAATAAGTGGCCCAATGATTCTCAAATGGGATCATAGAGTATATGTGAAAATCTGTAGGGTGTTTTTCTTTGTCATACTGACTGGAAAGCACGGTTGGCATTTTGTGGGTGAGGTCAGGGGACCCTAAACATCCCGCAGTGTGCAGGAGGACATCCCTGCC